>NC_134688.1:71233096-71555639 GCF_050947455.1 Rhinoderma darwinii
CTATGAGGGACAGAGTCAAATGCCTTTGCAAAGTCCAAAAATGCTATATCCACAGCGGCCCCTCTGTCTAGGCTTATGCTCACCTCTTCATAAAACAGATCAGGTTAGTTTGACAACTTCTGTCCTTAGTAAAACTGTGCTGGCTGTCACTTATAATACTATTTTTTGTCAAATACATAGTTACATAGTTAGTACAGTTGAAAAAAGACACATCTATCAAGTTTAACCAAGGGATGGGAAAAGGGAAGTGAAAAAACTACGCCTGTATATAGTCTCTCAGTAGCCCCTCAAACATTTTCCCACGATGGATGTTAAGCTTACTGATCTATAATTACCGGGGGGAAGACCTAGAGCCCTTTTTGAAAATAGGCACCACATTTGCCCTGAGCCAGTCCTTTGGCACTATACCAGTCACTAGAAAATCACTGAATATTATGAAGATGGGGACAGAAATAACTGAACTAAGCTCTTTAGCAACTCTAGGTTCTAACCCATCTGGTCCCGGGGCCTTGTGCACATTTATGTTATTTAAAGAAAAGGTGTTAATATTTTTTTTTTTTTAATTAATTTGTGTTTTTAGTTAACATTTTATATGTACTTTATTAATTTTTTCACATAAAATGATTTTTTATTAACACTTTTTTATTTTAGTGGGGGCTGCCATGTTTTATTTCATCTGTGTATGTGTCTCTTAACGACACATACACAGATGGAATACGGCAGCTACAGGGCATAGGATATAACGAACGGGACCCGTTGTAGATGGAAAGCTGGCACCATTTTGGAAAAGAACGGCTGCAGGTAAGGTGTGTGCGTGCGTAGGTGCGGGCGGGCGTGGGGGATTGTGTGTGTTTGTGTGTGTGTTTGTGCGTGTGTCTGTGTGTGGCCCGGCTGCATGTTTGGAGGGGTTTGTGGGGGGTGCTCGCCGGAGCAGCGGTGCTCGCCGCTGTTCCTTCAAAACAGCTGATTGGCGGCTATGAATGATCAGCGGCAAACAAGCGTGGCTGAGCCTTCATGACCGCTTATCAGCTGTTTTTAAGGATCAGCGGCGAGCACCCCTGCTCCGTCAAGTGCCCCTCCCCCCTCACATGCAAACCCCCCCTAAACATGCCGATAAGTTGTGTTTATGGAGAGGGTGTGTTTGTGTGTGTGGATGGGGGGGTCTGTGTGTGTGGGGGTCTGTGTGTGGCACGGTTGCATGTTTGGGGGAGTTTGTGTGGGGGGGGCACCGCTGCTCTGTCGTTCCTTGCTCCTACTGTGAACCGCCGTGTAACTACATGGCGACTCATAGTAGGAGCAAGGAATGAAGAAGCAGTGACATATTACTAACTTTATTTTTTTATTTTGCAGGTTCCACTGGACCGTTTGGACTATGTCGTAGACTCGTTGGACTACTTAGATGATCTACTTTTTTTTTTTTTTTTTAAATAAAATGGTGAAAGAGGGTTATGTTGGGGAGTTTTTATTTCAATAAAAAATTATTTTCTTATGTCTCTGTGTTTTTTTTTAAATACTTTATTACCACCTTAGTAATGGCAGTTGTCTTTTTGACGATGTGAATTTCTAAGGCAGGGCATAGTATTAGCCAGTAAAAAGGCTAGCACTAACCCCCATTATTACTCCTTAAACCCACCTCCACCAGGGATATAGGGAAGAGCCGGGTACGATCCAGTACCTGACCATCTGTAGCTATGGTCAGGCACTGGGGCGGCCGCAGGCTAGTATTATGAGGCTGGGAAGGGCCAAAAACAGTGGACCTTCCCACCCTGGTAATGCTAGGCTGTGGCTGCTTTATTGTATCTGGCTGGTTATGAAAAACGGGCGGGGGGCACGTCGTTATTTTTTTTTTTTTAAATGAATAAATTAACGAAAACAACTTGGGGTCCCCAGCCAGATACAATAAAACAGCAGTAGCCTAGCATTACCAGGGTGGGAAGGGTCACTGTTTTTGGCCCTTCCCATCCTGTAGTTTCTATTGCACCGCAATACAAACTACAGGCCAATGAAAAATAATTCCCTTAGGGCATGTTCACACGCCACTCAAAAAAAAAGACGTGTAAAATACACTTGCGTTTCTTGTAAAGTAAGTGTCTTTTAAAGTACAGGCATTTTTTACGTAATTAGTAGTCCCATTGACTATGGGAACTTTTGGCGCGCTTTACGTGCCAAAGAATTGACAAGACGCTTCTTTTTTTCCCACAAAGCGTTTTTTTTAAAACGCTCGCGTAAAAATATTGTGTTATATGTACTAATGGTAGGCTTTACCATTGATGTAAATGGGAAGCTTAATCAAGCATTTGACACATTTTTTGACACGTCTTTCGAGGGACTTTTTACACGTTTTGTGCATGTTTTTTTTGCGCATAGTTAGGAGTTCCATTGACAATGGGAACATTTGGCGCACTTTACGTGTCAAAAAATTGATAAGACGCTGCAATGTTCCGAAATGCGTTTTATAAAAATGCTTGCGTAAAAAATTGTGTTGTATGTACTAACGGCGTGCTTTCCCATTGATGTAAATGGGAAGGTTAATCAAGCATTTGACATGTTTTATGGCCTGTAAAATGCATCAAAACCCGAGTCAAATACACGCCGTGTGAACCTGTCAACTAAAAAATCATTCACCACAGAGTCTTCCCTTTTAACTTTCATCATTCTTAGCCTTTTGGTCTGTCCTGTAGCTTCTGCCAAAAACACACCCAAAATGGAGCTGGACAATGCGTAGCAATTTGAAGACACCTTTTCCTGGCTTGTAGCCAAAAATAGGGAGGGGGTGAGTTTCCCTCACACATTTACAGCAGCTGTAGGTCAGGCTTCTTTTCCTGATTCACCTTGCTGTAATTCTGGGAAGTGCACCCTCTGGTGGCCAACATAGGAATACATGTCAAACTATTATTTAATTTTTAATACTTTCCACCTTGTGGAAGAAAAAAAAAATACAGCAAAAAAAACGTATAAAATATTATAAAAATAAGTAACTTACTTAAAAATATTTTTTTATTTGGCGACACATTCCCTTTAACTTAGCTTGGGCTATATTTACATTCAGCCAATTCAGTATATTAATTGATGTATTAACAGCACATGCACCGGCTATATCAGCCTCTCTTTCTTCTGTTGTATACAGAGCTAAAGAACCCATTTAGTAACTCTGCCTTCCCTTGATCCCCTGTGACCAACTCCCCATTACTACTATTTAGGGGTCCTACCAGTGGCGTAACTACCGCCGTAGCAGCCGTAGCGACTGCTACGGGGCCCGTGGCATGAGGGGGCCCATGTCGCCCACCGGCACGGGCCCCCACCATGGCCGGAGGCTCCGCTAGCAGCTGCTATGGCTGCTACAGCGCGACGCCACTGAACACTATGGCAGAGCAGGGAGGTATCTCCCCGCTCTGCCATTAAACAAAAGACATGTATCCCCTATCCACAGGATAGGGGATACATGTGTGATCGCTGGCATTGATAGGGAGAACGGGGGACTGAAAGTCCCCTGAAGTTCTCCATCACAAACCTCGGACTTCCGGGGTCTGTGTCGGCAGCGCCGTAGAAATGAATGGAGCGCCGATCGCGCTCGTGCGCATGCGTGACCAGTGCTCCTTTCATTTTTATTGAGCTGCGCAGACGCCGGAAGTCAGAGGTTAGCCATGGAAAACTTCGGGGGACTTTCGGTCCCCCGTTCTCCCTATCGCTGCCAGCGATCATACATGTATCCCCTATCCTGTGGATAGGGGATACATGTCTTTTGTAGGACATACTGTAGGTCACATTTTTTTGGGAGGGGGGACGCTGTATGGTGTTCCCTACAGGGAAGGCTGTATAGCGTTCCCTACAGGGGGGGCTGTATGACGTTCCCTACAGGGGGGGCTGTATGGCGTTCCCTACAGGGGGCTGTATGGCGTTCTCTACAGGGGGGGCTGTATGGCGTTCCCTACAGGGGGGGCTGTATGGCGTTCCCTACAGGGGGGCTGTATGGCATTCTCTACAGGGGGGGCTGTATGGCGTTCTCTACAGGGGGGGCTGTATGGCGTTCTCTACAGGGGGGCTGTATGGCGTTCTCTACAGGGGGGGCTGTATGGCGTTCTCTACAGGGGGCTGTATGGCATTCTCTACAGGGGGCTGTATGGCGTTCCCTACAGGGGGGCTGTATGGCGTTCCCTACAGGGAGGGCTGTATGGCGTTCCCTACAGGGGGGGCTGTATGGCGCTCCATACAGGGGGGGCTGTATGGCGTTCCCTACAGGGAGGGCTGTATGGCGTTCCCTACAGGGGGGAGCTGTATGGCATTCCCTACAGGGGGGCTGTATGGCGTTCCCTACAGGGGGGGCTGTATGGCGGTCCCTACAGGGGGGGCTGTATGGCGTTCCCTACAGGGGGGGCTGTATGGCGGTCCCTACAGGGGGGGCTGTATGGCGTTAGCGTCATACAGCCCCCTCTGTAGATAACGCCATACAGCCTCTCCCAGTAGATAACGCCATACAGCCCCCTCTGTAGATATCTACAAAGGGGGCTGTATGGCGTTATCTACAGGGGGGGCTGTAAAAAAGGCACAAGGGGGGGTTGTGTGACACCCAGGGGAGGGGGGGCCCCCAGTCAAAAGTTTGCTATGGGGCCCAGTCTTTCCTAGTTACACCCCTGGGTACATGTTCAGACCTTGGCTTTTTTGCATTTATATACTTGAATAATTTTTGGGGATTTGTTTTACTATCCTTGGCCACCTGCCTTTCATTTTGTATTTTTGCTGATTTTATTACCTTTTTTTCAGATTTTATTAAGCTCTTTATAATTTACAAAGGCTACAGCTGTACCTCATATTTGTATTTTTCAGGTGCCCTTTTTTGTAATACATTGCCTTTTTTACAGAAGGTATAAGCCATGTGTGGTTTCATTTTAGTCATTTATAGTTGTTACCTATAGGAATAAATTTTGCACTATAATTATACGAAGTAGATTTTAAGATCTCCCATTTATCATTTGTACCATTATTTGACATTAGTTCTTCCCAGTCTATGTCCTGAATTGCAGCCCTCATCCTGGGGAATTTGGCCTTGTTAAAATTAAGTGTTTTTGCCTTCCCAGCCTTTTTTTTTTACAGTATAAGTAAAATATAACTATATTGTGATCACTGTTACCGAGGTTTTCACGAACATTGACATTCCCAACAAGCTCTGCATTATTAGAAATGACCAGATTCAACAGAGCTTCACCTCTAGTCGGGACTTCCACAAACTGGCCCATACAATTTTCATGCAACAGGTTGAGAAAATGTCTCCCCTTCGCAGTTGAAGTCGAACCATGACACCAATTAATATCCAAGTAATTAAAATCTCCCTTATCACTACAGTACCCGCCTGTGCAGCCCGCTCCATCTGTTTATATAGCTGACTTTCCATCTCCTCAGTTATATTGGGGGGTCTATAGATTACACCAAAAGTAATTATTTCAGTGTTTACCTCCCTTTGTAATTCCACCCACAAGGTTTCAATCTCCTCACAATCTTCACCCACTATTGTCTCTTTTACACTCACCTTCATATCACTTCTCACATAGACATACACCACCGCCTTCATATCACTTCTCACATACAGACATACCACTGCCTTTCCTATTTGTCTTGTCTTTCCGAAACAGTGTAAAACCCTGTAGATTTACAGCCCAGTCATATCAAGAGTCCCGCAATGTTTCAGAAACACTAACTATATCTATATGTTCCTCCAGTACCAAGGCCTCAAGCTCCCCCATTTTGCTTGCTAGACTTCTGGCATTTGTGAACATAAAATTTAACTTTCATTTCAAATTGCCACGTTTGGTATCAGAAATTAGATTATTTAAAAAATTATTTGGGCATTTTTGTTTTCACTGCTGTTTTGTAACAAAAGGATCTCCTTACCCTGTTGTGTAGTCCTCTCCCCAAAGTCTGTTTCTCCCCACACCAATATAGTCTGACCCCTCTCTAACCTAACTACCCCTTTATTTTCTAAATTGACCTCCCTCCTCAGTCCTAGTTTAAATACTCCGCCACCCCAGCTAGAATTCTCTCCCCCAGGACAGCGGACCCCCTTCTATTTAGGTGCAAATCATCTGAGGAATACAGTTTGTACGCCAATGAAAAGTCAGCCCAGTGCATTGCATATACCATATGCATTGCACCCCTTTTATCAGATTTTGAATGTTATGGTACTTCAGATCACATCCCATTGTCCCTCATTTCTATATCTGAAGTTGCATAAAAATTCCTATAACATGCATTTCAACACAACAATGTAGTGTGTGTTTCATGAAGGTTACATATTATTTGCTTTCTGCATCTAGTTATCTTCTACGATATCACGACATATCAACCCCAGATGTTATGACGAGAAGACCAGGATTACACAGACTAAGGCCCCATGCACACGACCGTGCCCGCAATCACGGCCCGTGATTGCGGGCACGGCCGTCCGCCGACTGACAGCCGCATTTTCGGGCCGTGCTCCCATACAAAGTATGGGAGCACGGCCCGCAAAATGCAAAAGAACGGACATGTTCCATAATTCCCGGAACATTTCCACGGCACGGACACCCTTCTGTAGTGCTACGGAAAGGTGTCAGTGTTCAATGAAAGTGAATGGCTCAGTTTTTTGCGGACCGCAATTGCGGTCCGCAAAAACTGAGGTTTTTTACGGTCGTGTGCATAGGGCCTCAGGCCTTATTCACACGAACGTGTTTAACTTCCGTGATTTTCACGCGCGTCGCACGGACCTATGTTAGTCAATGGGGCCGTTCGGACATTCCGTGATTTTCACGCAGCGTGTGTCCGCTGCGTAAAACTTACGACATGTGCTATACTTGGGCGTTTTTCACGTATCACGCACAGCACACGGAAGCACTTCCATGTGTCGCGCATGATTCGCGCAACTGTAGATAAAGAAATGAAGGAAAAAATAAAAGCACTTCCATAATTTATTTTTCTAAACATCAAAACTGCGTGTCATAAGGATGGCATATGTGTGAAAATCACACAGCCATGCACCATTCACTGATGACACACGGAACTGCAACGCGCGCTTTTTTGTGAGTGCAAAATGCACACGTTCGTGTGAATAAGACCTAAGACACTGTTACTAAGACTGTAATCTGTGCCCATGATAGCCATTTAGAGTGTCATAAACCGTGCTCCGCTAATGAGTATTCATGTTTATTATATAAATGAAAGCATGTTCTCGCTAAAAGACCCCATATACACAATATGGACATACACATTACACCTACATGAGCCAATAGACGTTGCAGTAGATTCCGGAACAGCAGCGCCCGCCATCAAAAGACAGTGGGCGGTCAGGAAGGGGTTAAGTACCATGGCATTATTAATTATTATACTTATAATGCACACACAAGCATTATCACTAAGGCACAGATCTTGATGAAAAGGAATGACGAGCATTGAGCACTTCATGTATTATATTTTCCTTCTGCAACCCTAGTGAGCTAGTAATACTGTAAATAATCCATTGTGTGTATGGGTTTAATGCTCTTAAGAGATGTTAACAGCTTCATAATCACCTTAGTACAAAGCAGAAAGCTTTTATAAATGAACGCGTAGACTGATGTTTATTAGGACTCAGACAAAACAGCTTTGTTCACATTTGGAGCTATTAATGTTTAATACTTACTGAAGTATTTCTCTTGGTATTACATATCTCTTTTGCAAATTAATGAATTTAGAACCTGTAATTTTCTCTACAGGAACTACTTGTGTTAATACATATTGCTTTTCAAATATGGAATGAATATAATTTTTCTCATTATTGCAATAAAAACCCTTCCAGAACTTTCATTATAAGAAATTAAGCTTAACCCTAACTCCTTAAGGACCAAGAGCATTTTCTTACATTCTGTTAACCATAACTATTCTATTTTTAAAGGAGTTATCCCAGAATCAGAACCATTTTTCAATAAACCATATACCGAGGGCCGGCATCAGCACCCGGAGTGCAATCCTCGGCCAGAGTGTTGCCCCTGTCAGAGTGTGCCCCTGTCTAGGAGGCGGCGTAACGCTGTAGCACCCATTGCGGCTGCTACAGGGCCGCCATATGAGGAGCCCATGCCGCCCGCTGTCACTGCCCGCAATGCCCAGTGACCCTGCTAGCAACCGCGATGGCTGCTACAGCGGTAACAACACTACATTCAATAGTATCTGCATTCTTAGCACGCAGATACTACTAAACGCTATGGCATTTTTCTGTCGCCATTTTTACTTGGCTAAAGACTCCCAGGCCGAGTAATACTAGCGCTCTGCCTGGGACTTTGGCTCTGGGGTTGCCCCTGACATCACTGGACAATGATGTCAGGAGCAGAGCTGGAGTCCCAGGCAGATCGCTAACAGCGCTCTTCCCGGGACTCCGGCTCCGGGGTTGCCCCTGACATCACTCTCTGCCAGGAGGAGAGAAGGAGCTCCAGGCAGAGAGCTAGAAGCGGGTCTGCTCTGGGACTCAGTCTCTGGGGAAGCCCCTGACATCACTGTCCATATATGCACAGTGATGTCAGGAGCAAAGCAGTGTCCCAGACAGAGTGCTAGTCGCGCTCTGCCTGGGACTTTGGCTCTGGTATTGCCCCTGACATCATTATCCATATATGGACAGTGATGTCAGGGGCTTCCCCAGAGACGGAGTACGAGAGCAGAGCCTTTGCTAGCGCTCTGCCCTGGACTTCACCTCTGCTGTAGACATCACTATCCATATATGGACAGTGATGTCAGGAGCAGGAGTTCCAGGCAGTGCTAGACGCTCTGCCCGGGACTATGGCTCTGGGGTTGACTTGACATCACTGTCCATATATGAACAGTGACATCAGGGGCTCCTCCTGAAGCAGAATCCCCGGCCGGAATGTCGACAATGCGCTGTTTGGGGATTACACTCTTAGAGAGAGCCCCAAAGGCGCTACCTGCAGGGAGAGGTGCTGACGAAGGGCACTAGTTGGGATCCAACAGCCACAATAGCAAATCCAGGCACACTGTCCTCTCTAGATCTGCCTGCGGGCAAAGAGAACGAAACACCTGAAAATTAAAGCGGGAAAGAGAGTCAGCCACCTTATTGTCGACATCGGGAACATGCCAGGCCCTGAACTGGATGTTTTGCTGTAAGCATCGCAACACCATCTGGCGCAACAATACTACTACTGGCATTGAGGAGGAAGTCAGATGGTTAAAAGCATGCACCACACTAGCATTGTCAGACGAGAATAGCACAGAAGAATTTGCCATTGCACAATCCCACAATTCCACAGACACAATGATCGGGCCATGGGGACACACCATCCCATACTGAAGAGGGCCCCAAAACCCCGGCTACCTGATGCATCTGTAAACAGCTCGAAATCTGGGCTGGAAACAGTAGGCGACCTCCAACACGTCCGCCCATTGTAGTCCTGAAAAAAGGTATACCAAATTCTCAAGTCTGATTTAATGTCACATGTAGTACGGACTAGATGAGTAGGTGAAGAAACTCCCGCCGTAGCTATGGACAAGCAGCGAGAAAAAATCCTACCCATTGGCATCACCCTGCTAGGAAAAACTAACAAACACGACAACGATTGTATCTGTCCCAATTGCATTTTCTTTGCTGAAACTAGGAGTGACTGTAATTTGCCAATTTTATCTGCGGGCAAACGAAAAACCATGTCTGATGATCAATTTCTATACCTAAAAATGAAATTACCATAGTAGGACCCTTAGTTTTTTCCATTGAAAGAAAAAATCGTTCAAATAGTGCGTAACAGACGAAGCGCATGTTTCCTCTCATAGAACACATTCGAGAAAAAAACTTCTAAATAAAAACACGAAATGGAACAACCCATGGGCAAGCGCATGTCATAGTGATAAAGGCCCTCCAGCTGGCAACCCAACAAATGGAAACAATCCTCATGAACCGGCAAAAGCTGGAACGCTGACTCGATGTTAGATTTTGCCATGAGGGCCCCCGCCCACTAACTCAACAGCCCGATCAAACTAAACGTAAGAAACAGCAGCTATCTCCTTACTAATGCTGTAGTTAACTGAGAGCCCTTTGGGGTACGAGAGATGATGTATTAAACAAAATTTACCGACCTCTTTTTTTGGGGACCACGCCGAGTGGGGAAATATGAAGGTTAGGGAAAGGTAAAACGGGAAAAGGGCAAGCCATGCGACCGAAGCTGACCTTCTTCATAACTTTATCTTTAATAACAAGTGGGAATTCCCTGGCTGACTTTAAATTCCAAGAAAACAATAGTGTGGGGCTATAAACGAAGGGTATGAAAAAACCAAACATAAAACCAGTTTTAAGTAGGGCGGCTTCCCCTATCCTTGGGTACCGCTCTAGCCACCGCTACATAGCGTTGACGCGAACCGGTGTCCTTGACTCTACTAATGTGCGGTGTGCGAGCGGGCGGTGGAGCACAATGGAATGCTCCCCCCACAGTTAGAGCATTCATGTTTGAATTTGCAGGACCCATAGAACTTGCAATGCCCTTCGTTAAAGAGCCAGCATGATCCAGACCGGCGCAGCGCAGGGCCCCCAACCCCGGGAGCAGAAACGGTAAAGGATGCGGAGGAGGGGACGGCGGGCTGAAAGGGGCGTTGCGACATCATAAGTCGCAACCATACATTGGTCGGCTTGGTATCCCAAACTATCTCGGGACGCTGAGACATTCTCCTCCTAAACTCCTCGTTGTAACGCCACCACACTGCCTCCGCCATGCGTCCTATAAGCGCTGAAAATCGTATCCAAGTACACAAATATTTTTTCGGAAATCTCTGAGAAACTACACAACCCAATACCGCAAACACTTGTATCCAATTATTAAAAGTCTACGGCACCTTTGGTTTAGTTTGAACCCCCCTTTCAAAACGTCTCTCCTTATTGATGGTCCCAGAATCCACCGACACCAGAGATCAGAAGCCACCAAGAAAGAATGATCGACTAAGGCACATGAGAATACAGAAAATATACAAATTTTATTGAATAAAGACATAGCACAAGTTAAAAGATGGAATAGAGGATAAGTCACGCAACAAAAAAGACGTCAAATCAATCATAAGCCAGATATAGTTGTTTTGTCAGCGTGTAATATTGTGGCAGCATGAAGGTAAATGAGGTCAGACAAGACTATAACAAATATATGAGTATATTTAGTAGGATGGTGGCGATTTTTAGGTAAGTATGAGAAATCATATAAATAACTCCACAAATTACAAAAGTATGAATTACTGTTAAAGGCCTAATTTGAAATGAAGTCAGAAAATTACCAGCAATGTTTTGTGCAAGCTGCTAGAAATTACAATGTTTGTTCAACATACCAATGGACATTGTGATACGAGGATAAGACGTCTGCACCCGACGCGCGTTTCGGCACCTGCCTTCGTCCGGGGTTGGGGTCGAGCTACTCGTGCCCACTCTTATATAGTACGCATACCAGGTGTTATGAGTCTAGGAGAGGAGGTGACATAACCGGATGGAGGAAAAGCGGCGTCTGATGCGGGGTGCAAAGATGGCGCTGCCCCACTTCCTGTACTGCGTCATCAGAGAGGATGTGGGGCGGCGGGGACTGACCGCGCCCCCCATAGCCTACTCCAATTAGAGACAGCAGACGGAATGAGCCAGGACCACTCCCCCCCCCCCCCGAGAGTTTGTTTATGTTTGTTATTAAACTACATCAGCGTACCCTCACATCGTACTTAAGTCACCAAAGGATAAAGGAAGAGAGAAACTAATAGATGGTATAATGAGAAAAGGGTATGTCTGCACTGTTTAGCATGAGTCAGCAAGTGTGTGTAAGTAGTAGAAAAAGGGGGGGGGGCAATCTTAGTGTGCCGTGTAAATGTGGATGAACTAAGATGGGAAAAACGTGATGGACATATGATAATAAAAATGGAAGATGAAGAATGTGTGGTAGTTAATTGTATATGATAGCAAAATAAGAATGGATGCATGAAGAAATGGGTGTGAAAAAAGAAAGAAATGTAAGACGGACCAGTATTGGTAATGCACAGTATATTGATTAAGGGACCGATGACAGTGAGGGTAAAACAAAAATATATGCTAATATGGTGTGACAAGGACGGTGAAGTCAAGTGAAGGGACCTCAGTTACGAACAAGTGATGAAATGAAAAGAGGAAATGAATGTGATAAGGCAAAATTAAAAATTAATGAGTATAACCGTGACAGGATGTTATATTCAATCATCAAAAAACTTTATAAGAAAATGGATAAAAACACATGATGTGATTCACATAGGTGTGTAGAAATGCAATGAAAATTACATAATAAAACACATACTGAAGCAATATGTATAGTAAAAAATATATTAAAAGCAGATTACCAAAATAAATGATTATAATACAAATGTATCAACAAGAATTCAATGCAATATAAAACATACATACAAAAAGAATGTATGAAGTATGTATATGTTATAATAATACAAGATTACATAATCACAGGACACATATGAGACCATAAAAACACGTGCAATACAACAATTCTGAAGTCTTCCTTTATGCCATTAAATGTGATCCACTTGGTAGCCTACTCGAAATAGACTCAAAAGGCGATGCGAAGTTCTGTGTACATACAAGAGAGATGGACAAAAACGAGTACTATAAAATAACACAAATATAAATATAAAAGGGATTCAAAACCAAGACCCACTGCGGAGTCAATGGTTACAGAAACGAAGCGTAGCTCAGAGATTCATTTAACCCATGTGGAAACATTGTCCCAAGGGTCCAAATCCAGCGAGTCTCGCATTGTGCACGTTTTTGCTTAATAGCACCTCCTCTCATACCGCATGTGATGTGGTCAATTCCCCTCACCTTCATTTTGGAGGAGTCACAGGAATGATGCGTTTTGAAATGTTGGGCCACAGGTTTCAAATTTTCCAGGTTCTCTGCCCCTGATGCTCGCTTTATATCGGCCATATGCTCTCGTACTCGGACCTTCAGCTCTCTGGAGGTGAGACCAACATAAATTTTTGGGCAAGGGCAGACTGCATAGTATACAACAGCTTTGGTGGTGCAGGTTATAGGATAAGTAATGTTGAAGATCTTAGTGCCAGAGGCATTAGTAAATGTGGTAGCTTTTTCTATATTAGGGCAAGCAATGCATTGTCCACAGGGGTTGCATCCCCACTTTGGACCCTTGGTCCCGAATGGGTATTTGGTTTTTATCGGATCATAATGACTTTTCACCAAGTGGTCCTTTAAATTCTTGGACCGTCTTGCTGTAATACTTGGATGTTTAGTAATAAACCTGTCTAAAGTAGGATCTGTCAGTAATATCGGCCAATAACGTTTGAAGATTTCTTTCATTTGTGGCCATCGGGAATGATACCCAGTAATAAATCTTACCTGACTATGTTTATCTGTATTTTCTTGGGAAATAGCAAGTCATCCCTGGGGGTGCGCTTTGCCCTTTGGTAGGCTTTTTTGATAGATCTCATGCTATATCCCCGTTCTAAAAAGCGATTTTTGAGATCCTCTGCCTGCTCTTCAAATAGTGAATCAGACGAGCATATCCTCTTTATCCGCAGAAATTGTCCAATGGGGACTGCTTGAATAGTCTGCGGAGGATGGGAAGAGGAAGAATGTAATAATGCATTTACGGAAGTTTCCTTGCGGAAAACATCACTATGAAGGAAGCCATGTTCGTCTGTAAAAATGTGGACGTCCAGGAACTCCAAATGGCTAGGATGAGCTTTATAAGTGAATTTCAAATTTAAATCATTTGTGTTCAACCTAGTCATGAATGAAACCAGATCAGCCTGTGTACCCTTCCAGATGACCAAAATGTCATCAATGTAACGGGCCCAGAAAAGGACCCGTGCCATTGAGTCACCCTGGTCATCCGAGAAGAGACCCCTCTCCCACAACCCCAGGAAGAGGTTAGCGTACGACGGTGCGCACGCTGCCCCCATGGCTGTTCCCTGGAGCTGTAGGTGAAAGCAGCCATTGAACACAAAAAAATTGTGTGTTAAGATGTACTCGAACATCTGCACAAGAGATCAAATATCCACATACTCATGCTTGCATATATTTTCCCTGGTATCGTCAGACAAATGAGCACCGGAAGGAGCTATACCACAAAAATAAAATCCCTAAAAACGCTCGCCAATAAAGATCTCAGGGCAGATAATAAATCAACATCAGAGGAATTAGCAGTAGACCATGCCCGGAGGCAGTCAGACTCACCCAGACCAGAAGCAGTGTTCGACGTCGGTGGTGGAAGTACAGATGTCCCAGGTACCGATGCTGGTGGAACTGAAACTGTTAGTGCCACAGACTGAGAAGTTCTATTGGATCTGCAATTACTCCTTGATGACTCGTGTCCACGTGTAGAAGTGCCACGGTTTTAGGAATGACCACGGGAACGTTTGGAAGGGGCCTCTGAGGAACTGCTTGATGGTGAAGTCCTCCTCCTAGAGTAGTGATGAAGAGAACGAGGAGATCCCCGACGACGGGAGGATCGCCTACGCTGTGACCAGGACCTATACCTAGCAGACCCCTCCCGTAAGTGTGTGACAACCGGGACCCAGAGTGATCAGTAGGTATAATATACGCCGGGCCCAACTCCTTGTGAACTAACACAGAAGCTGTCAGGTGAGAAGAAGCCACAGGAGGAATGGAGGACTGGCCCTGTTCCGCAGGGAATAAATCATCTCCACTGTCACACAGGGAGAGTAGGGGTTCATCATCATGGGGAGGTGGGGATAAGTTGTGCCATGTGCCCCCCATGGTGACCTCTATTAGAGGGGAGTACGGCTGTGGATGTGGCTAATGGCGTGGGCCGGAAAGCAGGGGGAAGGGGGGCACCCCTGGGAAATTCAGCGAGGCTGGCGGTGTTAGGAGCCATACTCGCGGTGACAGGAATAGCTTGCGCAGCCGACGGGTGGGACCTAGCCCGGCCCAGCCCTTAGGAAACAGTAAGGCCGGGAGAAGGGAGAACAAAGTCCAAGAAAATGGCATCCATCCGCGGGCATGCAGTCCATGACGGAGCCAGTGGGGGAGGAGAAGACGCGGCCAGGTAATGGGAGGCTAACGGCACTCCACGTCCCAAGGACGCAAAGTGCTGACTCACGTGGGTGGATGGAGAGAGCCAGGCGGTTTGGATTGCCTTGCCGACATCCGGACTGGAAGCGCAGCAGGCGCAGAGGGAGCTAGGCGGCAGGTCTCCTCGAGCAGAGACTGCAGTCAGGCGGGACCCTCCTGAAGGAGATGCCGACGAATGGAGTCTTCCATGTTCTCTTGCCGGTACATAGATTGCAGCCAAAAGAGGAGACAGAGCGGGAAATCAATAATTTTATGAAAAAAGGGGGGGAGGCACCACTGACACACCACCTAAAGGTTAACAACCAATGCCATACATCCTACCATTAACCCGCAACTGACTGGGTTTGACTAAAGCCATAATCCCTAGCTAAAAACCGTCTACAGACTCTGACCCGTCGGCTATACACCTGTGGGCCTAAAAAACAGGCTCTACACAGAGAGCTGAAGAAAACTGTGCATGTTCGTCCTGTGAACTAAAGGACTGCTGGAGGATGTCTCCAGTAGCAACAAGGTAAAAATAACGAATAACGTGTGGTCAAGCTAGAAATACTGTATTTTGGCAAATTATTTATATTTGCTAACATTGTTTATTCTAAAAACAGGGGAAATGGGCTTAACTAGCAAAGACTATTCCACTTAGCAAACTTTCGACTGTGCCCCTTCCCCCACAACCAACGCTCCTCCCACTTCCACAACCCCCACCGTCCCATGAATGAAAAATTTTCAGTTTTGTGTGCAATGTAAAAATACAGCTAGGCCACCAAGTGTACTCTTATTAACCTTTAGTTACAGGGTTATGAATTGTAACAGTTAAGAAACCAGCGTACATGGTCGATTTACGGAAACAGTGTAACTCGCTGAGCTACGCCGTTTCCGTAACTCCCATAGAACTGAATAGTAGTTAAAGAGGCTCTGTCACCAGATTTTGCAGCCCCTATCTGCTAATGCAGCAGATAGGCGCTGCAATGTAGATTACAGTAACGTTTTTATTTTTAAAAAACGAGCATTTTTGGCCAAGTTATGACCATTTTCGTATTTATGCAAATGAGGCTTGCAAAAGTACAACTGGGCGTGTTGAAAAGTAAAAGTACAACTGGGCGTGTATTATGTGCGTACATCGGGGTGTGTTTACTACTTTTACTAGCTGGGCGTTGTGTATAGAAGTATCATCCACTTCTCTTCACAACGCCCAGCTTCTGGCAGTGCAGCACTGTGACGTCACTCACAGGTCCTGCATCGTGTCGGCACCAGAGGCTACACTTGATTCTGCAGCAGCATCAGCATTTGCAGGTAAGTAGCTACATCGACTTACCTGCAAACGCCGATGCTGCTGCAGAATCATCTGTAGCCTCTGGTGCCGACACGATGCAGGACCTGCGAGTGACGTCACAGTGCTGCACTGCCAGAAGCTGGGCGTTGTGAAGAGAAGTGGATGACACTTCTATACACAACGCCCAGCTAGTAAAAGTAGTAAACACACCCCGATGTACGCACATAATACACGCCCAGTTGTACTTTTACTTTTCAACACGCCCAGTTGTACTTTTGCAAGCCTCATTTGCATAAATACGAAAATGGTCATAACTTGGCCAAAAATGCTCGTTTTTAAAAAATAAAAACGTTACTGTAATCTACATTGCAGCGCCTATCTGCTGCAATAGCAGATAGGGGTTGCAAAATCTGGTGACAGAGCCTCTTTAAGGAAACAGCATATCATGCTACGCTGCTTCTGTAACTGCAATTCACTACTATGGGAGTTACAGGAACAGCATAGCTCAGCGAGTTACGCTGTTTCCGTAACTCGTCCATGTATTCAAGTGTATTATACCGGCGATCTAATGATCGCTTTTTTGAGTCCCCTAGGGAAACTAATAAAATGTGTAAAAAAAAATAGTTAGTCGCCCACGGACTATTATGTGTTACACCGCTGGTGGTGCTCAAGACCGCAGCAACAGTCAGTCTATCACTATCACATGGCTGAAGAATGCATCAACACTGACAGAAAACAAAAGGAACAAGTAACTCACCAGTGGAAGAGCGGAACCGAACTCTGAAGGCAGTAGATAATGGAGACATGCACTAATGGAGGGAATGGCAAATAAATAGCATGCAAGCAGTTAACAGATGAATAGACAGTGGACAAGAATTACAGCACTCACTCTATAGGTATACTATTCCACAGTAGGGTAGAACAACAACTTGGCAGCAGACCAAACGCACTGGAAAGGCAAACATACCAGTGGAACTACTGATCCCAGGATACACATAAAGTCACTATACAAAAACTAGATCTCTGAGGGGACCATTAGGTCCCACAGAACAAACAAACACTAGACAAGAAAAAAGTCACAAACAAGAATCTGGAAAGAGTTAGCACATGCCAGAGACAGTATAATCAGCACCTGAGTAATCCAGGCCTGAAGTATAAATAAGCCCAAGAAAAGTACTCTGGCCTAATCAACCAGGCAAAGCCAAATCAATCAGGCAAAGCCAATGACCAAATCCAGATTCAGATCAAAGGCATTGCCTAGCAGCACCCAAACACAGAGATAACAGAATCATTGATTAGCAGCAGTGCTGCTGCTAATCATAACAATATGTCATGAAAAGCTATTGAAAAGCCCAAGAAGTATACGTTAAATGTATACATGTGCCGTATGCCATACAGCGGCAAACGTCACCCATAGACTCCCATGTGAAAAATAATGAATACTGTGCGGTAAACTTTTTAAGGGAATCCTTCAGGAAGGAAAAGCATAGTCTAGTAAGCCAGAGGCTTAGCTAGGTTCTCCAGCACCCGGGGCCAAGATTCACTTTGGCACCCCCCTCCAACCTCTTTCCCGACATCTCCTTCCCCCTTGCCATGTTTGCTTTCTCTGCCAATCATTAAGGTGTAATTTTGTTTTTTCTCAAATTTTTTTTATGTAACTCGAGCATAAAACCATTTGTACGTTTTACATTTCATATAGTTATATAAGGTAGTTATCATAACAATAAATTAAAAGAAAATAAATTAAGGAGTTCAGTGTGCCTGACTAAAACAGATTGTATAACTGAGGCTAATGAGACTATATGGTGATATAATAAACAGACTCCTCTTGTAGATACTGCCACACAGCCCCCCTTGTAGATAGTGCCACACGCACCCCTGTAGATATTGCCACACCCCCCTAGTAGATAGTCCCACACAGCCCCCCTTGTAGATAATGCCAAACACCGCCCTATAAATAGTGCCCCTTGTAGATACTGCCACACACCCCCCCCCCTAGGAGATAGTGCCACACCCCACCTGTATCCAAGAGAAGGTGTATGGGCAGCACAGTAGAACTAAAACCTCCAAGGCATAGGGAAGTGCTGCCTCTTTCTCCTTACATGTGTACACCCCCCTTGTAGATAGCACTACACTCCCCCTCCCTGTAGATAGCGCCATTGGGGCTCCCTCTAGAACTGGAATCCCTGCTGTAGCCGGGAAATCTTCTCTTGGAAGAGCCCATGACGTCACTGTCCATATAAGGAATTTAATTCCATGAATTCCTGGCCAGAGCGTCGGCAATGCTCTAGCCGGGGATTTTGTTCCAGGAGGAGCCCCTGATGTCACTGTCCATATATGGACAGGGATGTCAGGGGCTCCCTCAAGGAGCGGAATACCCGGCTATAGCGTCGGCAACGGTTCCTGCTCTGCCATAATATTCAATTATATCTGCGTCCCGAGGTACAGGCCCCGCAAATTGTGACTGTGGCAAACATGCCTGTGCCGCACAGCACGGCGCCCCCCTTAACTTCCCTCCTAGCTGCGCTCGGAGCACATGCCCCCCTGCCCCCCAGCTACACCCCTGAGTAAGCTATTCCATTCTCCAAGAAAAGGTATACCGATGTATACCAGCCTAATGGAGGACAAAAAAATTCACTTTTTTGGCCTCCGTCGGGCTAATGGAGCCCTTTGGACTTGTTGAGATTGTAAGTTGGGAGCTTTGTCGATGTGCACAGAGCCTAAGTATAGTAATTTCACAGGGAAAATTAAACATTACACACTGCCCATTCATATCGATGGTTTGTCCGTGTAATGCAGGAGCGTACAGGTCCTCAGGACGGAGAGACACTCTTTGTAAACGCTTTCCACAAAAGATAAGGAGATAACACAGAATTTACTAATAGAGTAAATTAAAATGGATTTTCAAAACTGTACAAACCCTTTAACTTCTAATCATAAACATGCTGTAAAACCCAGAAAAGACAATTTTTCTGGGCAAATTTGGGTTGTCGACTCAAAGACGTTTCACTGTATTATACAGTACATGTAAGAGAGTTGAGGGATGAAGCTAGAAGTGGAGCTGCAGGAGCTGGTGGAAGGGAAGTAAGGGATCAGTACAGGTAGGGAGGGGGGCAAGGGGCAATAAAAAAAATAAAAAGAAAAGAGAATACATAAATGTATGTTACATGTCCAGATATAACAAACATGCATGCTGCTGGGTGAATCAAGGTTGACAAATGTCAGCTGAATGATTGTCCTAATCACTTTATTCCTTATATGCAAATGTGCTTCTTGGAGCAACGAGGGAGTCACCGTTGTTCCAAATCACCCTGGTTTCTATTCCCAGTCCGACCCTCCCTCCCTTCCTTCTTTGATACAGAGTGCCAGGCAGTGTAGAAGGCATGATCACACCTGGCCCCGTATTCTCCATGAGCGCGCCCGCACCTCTGCCTCCGAATTGGCGCATGCGCAGTACATCACTGAAGTTTCACCGGTCTAATCGGCTGTACTGCGCATGCGCCGATTACGTCACACATAGTGCATACTGTTACCTCCACAGCCGCGGACTGTCGTTCTGACTCACCGCTAGACGGTCATTGTTTGATTTGCAGTATGATTCCTGACAAGTGTGCATGCGCGGACAGCAGGATGTGATGCGACCAGCGCTGCACTAATGATTGCCGGCACTGAAGACAGAACATGGTGGTTGCACTGCAAAACACCCTCATGTTCTCTCTTCCGTGCCTGCGTCCCGTTTATTAGTGCAGTGCCGGCCGCATCACCTCACAGTGACCGCGCGTGCACACTTATTGTCAGGAGCGGGGTAATGGCTGTATTACAATGGCTGCTCTAACGGCGGAGATCAGAGAAAACTCTTATCTGTTCCCTTGAATTCTGCGATCAAAGCTGACCGCAGCATTGAAGGGGGAAATGAGAATGGGGAATACCTTTTGGATTGTGTCACAGGGAATGCCTGTGACGCGATCGAGGGACATACTATATATGGGCTAATAGCCCAGGGTCCATTGAAGGACCCCAGGACTGTCTGACCATATTTCCTGTTAGGGCATAATAAGGTATGCCCTAACAACTGCCTGTGTACTATCCGTAGATATATGTTAGTACATTAAAGTTTAAAATTAAATTAATGTTAAATAAATAAAAAAATATACACATTTTTTACAATAAACATTAAAATAAGTCTCAATACATAAAATATACACATATTTGGTATCGTCGCGACCGTAATAACTAATTTATAGCGTCATTCATGATGTTTACGCTATTATATAATAAAAAACGGCTTTCTTTCACTTATTAATGTGAGGCACAAGGTATTATGAGTTTTGAACCTCCATGTATCTCACATTAATACTAATTAACCCAACCCAATCATGTACCTCACAGATTAACCCAGAAACAGGATGGGGTTAATTACTACTAATGTGAGGCACATGGAGGTTCAAAATTCATCCCACTACGTACCTCACATCAGAAAATGGAAGAACTTTTATTTATTTTTAATTATTGTTGGCAAAGTATCATTTTGGTATCGAGTATCGCAACACTACACAAAGTATCAGTATCGAAGCTTGGTTCTGGTGTTGTATTTATTTACTGAGCTTTGTTCTGGTGCTGTTCATATGTACTCAACTTGGTTCTTGTAACATCCATGGTCGCTGACCACAAACTCCTTCCATCCAGTTGACGCCCTTCTCTCAAAAGATGTCTGCACATACGGCCATCCTGCTGCACAGTGACCACCAGGGTGCGCTCACGAGCCCAGTCCAGACTTAAGAAGCCAGAGCGCATGCATGTTGGAGATTGAGCTAATTTCTCCCAGAGCACCATGGGCTATAAGAAGGTCCCAGCCCCATACTCCCACGCCTGAGCATTGTTGTCGTATTCCAAGTTTGTCTTGCAAATGGTCCCCTAGTGTTTCCTGCTCCCAGTGTTCCCTGTTCCTGTATCCTGTAACCTGTATCCTGATCTATTGCCGTTCTGAGCTGTAGCCGTGCTGTGCTGCATACCACGCCTGTCCTGGTTCTCCACGCCTGACGTCTACCTGCTGCCTAGTTCCTGCCAAGCCCGCCTTGCTACTGTCCGAGCTGCCACAGGTACCCTAAATGAACTATAGACTCTGACCTGCACCCTGTTGGCCAGTGGCCATAACGCCAAGGCGGTACGGCCCAGTGGGTCCACGAAACTTACGTGACAGTACGCTCAGGCCATGGACCCCGCTGGTCGATCAAAGACCATGACGCCGTCACAAGAGATGCGGGCGGTCACGCTAGACCTCCGGTCTCGACAGTACCAACTCCTCCAGGCCTTGAACATTCTCGCACGTCAGCATGAGGCACGTGCTGCCATTCCTCCTACAGCACCTCCTGGCAGTGTTGGTACTCAGACTACACTTCCTAGCAGTGTTGACCCACGTTTTTCTTTGCTACTTCCGGACCGCTATGATTGAGACGCAGGTACCTCTCATGGATTTTTGAACCAGTGCCAGATCCACTTCAGCCTTCAGTCAGGATATTTTCGTCTGACGGCGCAAGGGTCGCTTTCATTTTCTCTCTCCTCACTGGCAAGGCTCTTGCATGGGCAAAACCCTATCTGGGAAAGACAAGGACTAGAGATCCGTGACTTCCCGGGCTTCCTCCTGACTTTTCGCCTGGTGTTTGAGAAGCCTGGACGGGTCTTATCTGCAGCGGCTTCCTTGATTAACCTACGCCAAGGAGACACCTCCTGTCTCCTAAAATGAAGGACGAACTTGCCGCTCTAGACCTGCCATCTACCCTGGATGACCTCATCCTTCTGTCCGCCCGGATTAATATGCAGATCCGAGAACGCCTCCAAGAGGTTAGTCGGGAGGGAGGCCTTCCTAGTCTGGTCCCTGCTGTCCTCAGATTTTGATCCTCCTAAGGAGTCTGTGATGTTGGACCAGTGTAAGCTATCCACCCAGGAGAGACAACGCAGATGCACTTCGGAACTCTGTCTATATTGCGGCTTCGGTGGCCATATTGTGCACCTGTGTCCTCAAAAATCCCAAAGCCTAGGGTTGTTAGGAGAGACAAACTTGGGTAAGAAAGGACTTCTGTCTAAATTGTCCATACCAGTGACAATAGTGTCCGGCGAGAGAACACATCAGGTCTCTGCGTATCTGGACTCTGGATACGCTACTAATTTCATCCGTAGAGACCTGGTCGATCTTCTTAAATTACCACCACCCCCCAGGAGAGACCATTGACGGTTGCATCAGTGAATGGACTACCTCTGCCAGACCCAGTTATAGCTGTGACCAAGCCGCTGATGCTCCAAGTGGGAGCTCTTCACTTCGAACTCCTGTCGTTCTATGTCCTATCCAAAGCCGTTAACCCTGTGTTGCTGGGCCTGCCTTGGCTCTGACTACATGCCCCAGTCCTGGACTGGAATTCTGGAGAGGTTCTCCAGTGGGGCCCTGAGTGTCAAAGCCGATGCCTGGTGAAGATTTGTTCGGCTCAGCCTCCGCTGCCTCGGTCATTGGCAGGATTGCTGGGTCATTATGCTGCATTTTCGGACGTCTTCAGCAAGAGGGAGACGGAGACATTGCCTCCACACTGGGCGTATGACTGCCCTATCGAGATGATTCCTGGTGCATCCCTTCCCCATGGTAGGGTATATCCTCTCTCCTTCCCAGAGACTCTGTCCATGTCTGACTATGTGAAAGAGAACTTGAAGAGGGGCTTCATACGGAAGTCTTCCTCCCCGGCACGAGCCGGGTTCTTCTTCGTCAAAAAGAAGGATGAGTCTCTTCGTCCTTGTATTGACTACTGAGTTCTCAACCAGATCACGGTGAAAAATAAGTATCCGTTGCCACTAATCTCAGAACTGTTTGATCGTATACGTGGTGCCAAGATTTTTTCCAAACTAGACCTGCGTGGGGCTCACAACCCAGTCCGGATTCACCAGGGTGATGAATGGAAGACTGCATTTAACACCCGTGATGGACACTATGAATATCTAGTAATGCCCGTCGGCTTGTGTAATGCTCCCACAGTCTTCCAGGAGTTTGTTAATGACATTTTCCGTGACCTCCTCTATGTTTGTATAGTAGTCTGCCTTGATAATATCTTGATTTTTTTCTCCAGATCCTATGACGCATCAGAGACTTGTCCGTCAAGTTTTTATGCGCTTAAGGGAGAATACGCTAAGTTGGAAAAGTGGGTGTTTGAAAAAGATGCTCTACCCTTCCTTTGTCGGTGCTGGTGCACTCCTGTTCCAGAGAGGCTCCAAGGGCAAGTCAATGGTATGTGGATATTTTTCTAAGCTGTTCTCTTCCGCAGAACGCAACTACTCGATTGGGTATTGGGAGTTACTGGCCATCAAATTGGTTCTGGAGAAGTGGAGACATCTACTAGAGGGCGCAACTCATCCCATCCTGATTTTTACGGACCATAAGAACCTCTCCTATCTTCAGACGGCCCAACGGCTGAACCCTCGTCAGGCCACGTGGTCACTGTTCTTTGCCAGGTTCCACTTTGAGCTCTATTATTGCCCGGCCGACAAGAATGTGAGGGCCGATGCTTTGTCCAGGTTTTTCGAGACAGAAGACACCATGGAGGTTCCACAGAACATCATTGATCCATCTTGCATTGTCCCTGTCAACCCCCTGCAAGTTGGGGACATTCCTCCTGGGAGGACATTTGTGCGCCTGGCTGACCATGGAAGAATGCTCCGCTGGGGACACTCCTCTAGACTGGCAGGTCCCGTGGGGACCCGTAAAACTCGGGATCTGAATGCTCATAATTTATGGTGGCCCACGCTGCCCAAGGACATTATGGACTTTATGTGCAGCCAATAAGGTCACTCACTCCAGACCTGCTGGTCTGCTCCAGCCATTTCCTGTGCCCAATGCCCCCTGGCAGCATATAGCTATGGACTTTATTACGGACCTGCCTCTCTCTGCCGGATGCAGTACTCTCTGGGTGGTGGTGGATCGATTTTCAAAGATGGCCCACTTTGTGGGGCCAGAATCTCGGGGCAGAGCCTCTATTAGTGTTTTACCAGAGGACTCTGACTCTGGGGAAGCCCGTGAAAGCACTGTCCATACATGGACAGTGATGTCAGGAGCTTTCCCTGGACCGTAGTCCTTGGTCAGTGGCTCTACTAGCGCTCTGCTCGGGGACTCCAGCACTGCTCGTGACGTCACTACCCACATAGGGGCAGTGACGTCAGGAGTTTCCCATCGCTCCAGCCTAGACCCAGGAAAGGGAAGTATAATAATCGTTTTGCTTTTTTATGTGTTACTGATTTTTTATTTTTTTTTATTTTTACAGGTTTGGTCAATGGACTATGTTGGATTCGAGGACTACTTAGATGACAGTGTTTTTTTTTTATTCTCAATAAAATGGATAATGATGGTTGTGTTAACCATTTTATTGAGAATAAAATATTTTTTTTATGTCTCCGTTTTTTTAACTATATTATTACTGCCTTAGTAATGGCCGCTGTCTGATTGACGGCGTCAATTGCTAAGGAGGGGCTTTGTGAAAAGGCTAACACTACCGCCCAATTATTACTCCGGTAACAACAGGGTTACTAGGAAGAGCCGGGTATGATCCAGTACCCGACCATCTGGAGCGATGGTCAGGCAATAGGGCGGCCGCAGGCTGGTTTTACTAGGCAGAGAATGGCCTTTCCCATCCTGGTAATGCTAGCCTGCTGCTGCTATTTTGTATCTGACTGGTTATGAAAAATAGGGGGGACCCCACGTCATTTTTTTAAATAAAAAATAATAAATCAGAAAAAAAGGGGTGTGGTCCCCCCATTTTTCATAACTAGCCAGATACAACACAGCAGCAGGCTAGCATTATCAGGGTGGGAAGGGTAACTGTTTTTGGGCTTTTTCAGGCTAATACCAGCCTGCTGTCGCCCCAGTACCCGACCATCGCTACAAATGGCTCTTCCAAGTACCCTTGGTGGTGGTGGATACCGGAGTAATAATGTGGGGGGTTAGTGTTAGCCTCGGCACTGGCTAACACTAAGCCCAACCTTAGTAATGGAAGCTGTCAATCAGCCAGCAGCTATTAATAAGGCAGTAGTAATAAAGTAAAGAAAAACACATTAAAAATTATTTTTTTCTTGAATTTAAAAACCCCTTACACAACTCTCGTTAACCATTTTATTGAGAATAAAAAAACGCTTTCATCTAAGTTGTTCTAGAATCCAAAGTAGTCCAACAACCGAACCTGTAATAAAACACAAACAAAAATAATAATTAACAGCACATAAAAAAGCAAAGCAATTATTACACTTACATTTCCTGGGTCCAGCGCTGGAGTCGCAATGTCAACGAGCTACGCTGCTTCCGTAACTTCAGGAGTTATAGGGCAGCATCAACTCTAAATACAGTCCAGCTTTCACCAACACTCTCCCCCTGTCCCCCTACTTAACCCCTACCTCCTTCTATGCCCCTCTCCACCTCCTCCCACAGAGTCTCTGCCACCATCTGTCCCCCCCACCACAAATAAAGGTTCAAAATCCTCTTCAGTGTCCCCTGCACCCCATGAGACCCGCCTGCCCCTTTCTATTCGACATAGTACCCCTACCACTTGCTGCCCGGCATGCTGCACTATTTTGGTCACTATTTTTTTCCCTGCAGTAGAAGCTTCTTTGTCTTCTTTCACACCATGGTATTTACATCAGTTTACTGTATGTGGCAGGAAAGCTCCATACGCCTATGATAAATGGATCAATAGACCCCCATACATCCAACAGAGGTTAAAAAAGCTATTTTTTGCTGTGTGGAATAACTTTGAAGGCTGCGCTATTCCATGTATATAAATGTTTTGTTTTTTTAACATGGGCACCTATGGAGGACAGATAGCAGAGACATTCGTATTTTAAACCGTTTAATGATCTCCTGGGAACTTTATCAGCACATACATTATATGAATAGAAATACTGTGGAGTGAAAACCGCCTAAGAGCGTACAATGCAGATGTGAACACAGCCCAATGCTGACAATAATAATAAGGCTGCATCATTACATCTATCAACAATGTAGCTACAGCTAACGGTTTGCTGACTCCGCCTACTTGTGCTGACCCCACCCACAACATGGGGCCATGTTTAGATTATATCCAGGACCATTTTAAGCACCCAATCTGCCCCTGAGTACGCTATTTAGTTCCGTACCCTGGCGGCAGAGCTGACCTGGAACGACAACGCCTTAGTGGCCACATTCAGGCAGGGTCTATCCTCAGATAGCAAATACCAGCTTGGCGCTCAAGATCTGCCTTCTACCCTAGATGACCTCATTCTCCTAGCCACCCATATTGACATCAAGATTCAAGATCGGTCTCAAGAGATTCACCGGGCCAGAAGACTTCCTAGGCTGGCTCCTACATTCCAGCAACCCCTGTTGCCCTCATCAGCTGCTCCACCTGAGGAGGGTATGCAAGTGGACCGCCTCAAATTGTCTCGCCAAGAGAAACAACGCAGACGCACTTCAGGACTCTGTCTGTATTGCGGCCTCGGAGGCAATTGTGTGCGTCTGTGCCCCCAAAAGCCAAAAAACTCCAGTGCCTAGGTTTGGTTGGAGAGACAACCATAGGCGGAACGGCGATAAATAAGACACTCTTTCCCAAATTGTCGATTCCCGTGACCATAGTGTCCAGTGAGAAAACGCACTCTGCCTACCTGGACTCCGGGCCTGCAGCAAATTTCATCCAACAGGACCTAGTGGATCAGCTCCAGTTGCTGACAGCTCCCTTGGAGACACCCCTGGCTGTTGCCTCGGTGAACGGCCTTTCTCTGCCCAATCCCATCGTGTCCGAGAGCAAGCCACTGAAGCTCCAAGTGGGAGATCTTCATACCGAGCAAATTACATTTCTCGTTTTGCCCAAAGCCAACAATCCGGTGTTGCTGGGCCTGCCCTGGCTTTGGCTTCATGCTCCGGTCCTGGACTGGAATTCCGGAAAAGTTCTTCAATGGGGCTCCAAATGTCTCCACCGCTGCCTGTTAGAGGTTCATCCTGTTCTGCCTCCTATGTCTCAGTTGTTGACAGGACTACCAACTCATTTTGCGCAGTTTCCGGACGTCTTTGGCAAGAAGGGAGCTGAGAGGCTTCCCCATACCGGGCGTACGACTACCCCTTTGAACTGGTCCCTAATGCTTCACCTACCTGTGGACGCGTATACCTCCCCTCCTTGCCAAAGACAGTGGCGTAACTACCGCTATAGCAGCCATAGCAGCTGGTACGGGGCCCGCCGGCACGGGTCCCCCTTCCTATGGCCGGAGGCTCCGCTAGCAGCTGCTATGGCTGCTACAGCGCAACGCCACTGAAGGGGTTGTTCCTACAAAAGACTTGCATCCCCTATTCACAGCCACTTCCTGGGCTACATCATCTCGGATCAGGGTCACAAGATGGATCCTAAGAAAGTAAAGACCGTCCTGAAGTGGCCACGTCCTCAGTGCCTGCGGGCCATACAGCGTTTTATGGGATTCGCTAGCTTCTACCGGCAATTTATCTCAAACTTCTCTTCACTAATGGCCCACATCTCTACCCTTACCAAGAAAGGTATGAACGGCAAGGTGTGGACTCCAGAGGCAGAATCAGCATTCAATAGCCTTAAGAATGCCTTCACTTCAGCCTCGACCCTCCATCATCATGACGTGTCTCGGTAGTTCTCGTTGGAGGTGGAAATTTCTTCTGTTGGTGCAGGTACACTTCTGTTCCAGGGAAGCTTTAAAGGAAAGGCAGTAGTATGGCAGGCTATTACTCGAGACTTTTTTCCTCTGCAGAGCGCATTTACTCTATTGGGGATCGGGAGCTACTGGCTATCAAATTGGCTCTGGAGGAGTGGAGATATCTGCTAGAGGGCGCTGTTCAGCCCATCCTGATATACACCGACCACAAGAACCTCACCTATCTCCAGTCAGCTCAAAGGCTGAACCCCATCAAGTCAGGTGGTCGCTGTTCTTCACCCGTTTCCAATTGGTGCTCCACTACCGTCCCACTGACAAAAATGTGAGGGCCGATGCCCTGTCCAGGTCGCTTGAAACAGAGGACACTGTGGAACCCCCTCAAAGTATAATAGACCTGTCCGGCATTGTCACTGCCAATCCTTTGCAAGTTGGAAACATCCCCCCGGGGAGGCCTTTTGTTCGGTTGGCAGACAGTAGAAAAATTCTCCGCTGGCTAGGCATGCTGGAGTTCATAAGACTCGAGACATGATAACTCGTAATTTCTTGTGGCCCACGCTGCCCAAAGATATTGTGGACTATGTCTCTTCCTGTACTGTGTGTGCTTCTAACAAGGTTGCTCACTGCAAGCCTGCTGGTCTGCTTCAACCTCTGCCTGTACCCAATGACCCTTGGCAGCACATTGCGATGGACCTTCCCCCCTCAGCAGGATGCAATACTGTCTGGGTGGTGGTGGACCTGTTTTTGTAGATGGCACAATTTATCTCGCTGACCGGCCTACCTTCCTCGACTGGCAAATCTTTTTATTCAGCACATCTTCCGCTTGCATGGCTTGCCCCTTTACATCGTGTCTGATCAGGGGGTTCAGTTTATCTAAAAAATTCTGGAGAGCCCTCTGTAAACTCCTGGATGTGAAATTTGACTTTTCCTCAGCCTACCACCCCAAGTCCAATGGTCAAGCCGAGAGGATTAACCAGAACATGGAGAATTATCTCCGCCACTTCATCTCCATGCAGCATGATGACTGGGTACAGCTTCTCCCATGGGCCCAGTTCTCATACAACAATCACACAAGTGAGTCCACCACTTCCAGACCATTCTACATTGTGTACAGTCAACATCCAAGAATCCCTATTCTTGTTTCGGCTATATCTCAGGTACCCGCAGCTGACTCTGCATTTAGGGACTTTCTGCAAATATGGCAACAGACCCGGTCCTCTATTCTGCTGGCAGTCGATCACATGAAGCGAAAGGCGAATACAAGAAGAAGAGAGCCGCCTCAGTATCTTCCGTGTACCAAAGTCTGGCTGTCCTCTAGGAATATCCGTCTGAGGATGCCTTCATACAAATTTGCCCCCAGGTTCCTCGGACCTTTTGAGATCCTGCAACAAATTAACCCAGTCTCCTATAAACTTCGGCTGCCTCCTACCCTCAAAATCGCCAACTCCTTTCATGTGTTCCTCCTGAAGCCTGTGGTCCTGAACCACTACACTAAAACTCCTAGTCCTGCAGTTGCTTCCAGCAGTTCATCTGATGTGTTCGAGGTAAAGGAGATCTTGGACTTCAAGAGGGTAGGAGGAAGGACATTGTATTTGGTGGAGAGGTCCTGGGAGCCAGAAGAAAACCTCAGTTCCCCTACCCTCATTAAGAAATTCTTCTCTCGCTCTGGCCCCAAAAAGAGGGGGTGTAAGAGGGAGGATACTGTAACATCCACGGCTGCAGACCATCGTTCTGACTCACTCCTCGACGGCCGCGGCCATGGACTAAGTGCTTGCCCGCATCTCCTCCTCAGGAGACTCCAGCACTCACTTCCGCTCTACAGTGTCCCGTAGCACATGAAAATATAGTTCTAATTAGCCCTAATCACCCTGGACTATAAAAGGGTCCCTGCCCTTTCACTCCTTGCCTGAGCGTTGTTTGTATTCTTCTGTTAGTCTTTAAAATGGTCCCTTAGTCGTATCCTGTTCCCTGTGTTCCCGTGCCTTGCTACCTGTATCCTGTATCCCGTGCTGTATTTGTTCCTGTGTCATCTCTAGTGTTGGAGTCTGGTTGTGCCGTCTGCTACGCCTGCTGACTTACGTCTGGTGTCATCTGCCACGTTTTGCACCACCTGCCGCCAAGGTCCCATCTGTGCCTAAACCGTTGCTACTGTCTGAACTATTACAGGTACCCTTGTGCTTGGACATTATATTGACTTGGTACTCTGTTGTTTGGCCAGCTGCTACCCCGCTACTGCGGTGCAGCCCAGTGGGTCCACATACCTAAAGATCGTGACACATATAAGGAATAAAGTGATTATCGCTGCAACTGAGCCACTCAGCTAAAAAATTAAAATACCGTTAGATTCAGGTGAGGCTACACTATATTTCTACTGCTTTGATTAGTTTCCATAAGGGGTCTTATGAAATACGCATTTTAGTCACAAAGTTGAATTTTCATTAAATGTTTGTTTATAATCACCGATGTAAACTTGCGTATATAAATTATTAAGTTCTATTTTTATATAAGGTATGCTGTGCACGCTCAAAGAAATGTAGCTTTTATATTTTTATCTCATTTGTGGATAATGGACAAATATTGCTCATTTTAGTGTCTTTGAGATTACAAGCTCTTGTTGATGTAGATGTATGTGGTATAAAGAAAAGTTACACACCTTGATCTGTTATGCTTATGAAGGTGAAATGGTTGCTATAAACTCATCAAGACAATTCCAATCGTCAGGTTGTTTGCTTTCAGGAAATATAAAAGGTTTAGGGGTGCACGCACTTTTTAAGGTGTGTAATCCCGCTATTTTAAGTTAAAAGTATGGAAGTCAGCAGCGCTCCAGTAAAAAGTTACCCATACTCACAATTCCAAACGGTGCTGGCATTGTCAGGTTCTAGCCCTAGAACCCCTCAAACGACCATAGAAGTAAATGAAAACCGCAGTAGTCATTCAAGGTGCAAAAAAGGATGTGTAGCTCTTAGTCACCGAATCATGTGATGTTTCAACCCAACATGGGTTTTTAACAAATCACTGAAAAATAACTATATTTGTTTAAAATCACTGAATAAGCCATACTCACTCATAAAGGCAGGTATAACACCTCCTGGCAGGACGCAGACAAACAACAATGCTACATAGAGGGAGATTACACTGGTGCAATATACTGATAAAAAACCCACTCACACGTCTACTATTCATGAGGGGGTGGCTGCTTAGCATTATCATTGAACACAAATGTAGCTTTTATAAAAGTGCCAGTCACATGGGTGCATGTAGTGCCCCATGCTGGTGTAATGACAAGGTAGGGAGACAGACAGGTGAGCCCTAATCTACCCGCCACTCAGTCCCTGCCTACTTGCAACGACCCGTCCTAAGCGACGGGGTACAACTGGGCGATGGTCCCTACGCTCAGTAAATGCAAGACAGACAAAACAGACAGGGGTACACAGAAGCTAGGGAAACGCGGCAGCTGCCCACAGAGACACCGTGAGAAACAAGAGTGGTGAAGGTGCCGAGTCAAACCAGGAGTGAGCGAGGTACAAAACGCTGAGCAGGAGAGTGGTCAGAAAGCCAAGGTCAATAACAAGCAGACGATCAGTAGTACAAGCAGCAGCAGCAGAGCCAGGAAACAAGCATAGAAGAATCACAGGCAAAGGAGGAACAGGAAAGGCAGGTATAAATAGACAGTGGGCGGTACCTAGCTCCGTCTGGCCAGGCTGTGATAGGCTCTCCCACTCCTAAGCCTGCCATCCTGAGTGGTGGAAGATGGAGTCAGTCTCACAGACATAGTAGCAGGTGCAGACTGATTGTCCACGGGCGTCGACACAGAACCTGTGTCTGGCAAATCCTTTACAGCTGGCTTACAGCCTAATAGACACGCCCATAATATTAGACAAGGCGGGCTGCCCACCTTCCAATATACTGACAAACCATTCTCCCCCAGCACTAGACCTGGCTGCATCCTGAAAAGATATCCATGATACACGATAAATATCAATGATATACATGAGGTATTGGTTAATATTTTGGCAAAAATACACAAGCTCGCAACCCACGTTAAGGGTTCCAATTGTATTGAGAGTCCTTACACTATTGCAAACAAATCACTGAAAAAGAACTATACTAGTTTAAAATCACTGAATAGGCCATACTCACTCATAAAGGCAGGTATAACACCTGCTTCCGGTGCCCGTAGGCAGCAGAACAGTTGAACATTGCTCATATTTAACAATTCCTCATAGTTAGTGACACTTTACTTTTACCCAAAATTATGAGCAACGAAAACATATTTTTGTAAGCCTCTGTTCACACCAGTGCCATTCTCCTGTCCATCAGGTTTCCATAGCTTTACAAGTCAATGAGATCCGTCAAAACTGTCATGGTTTAGTTAATAACGGAACTCTTGACAGTAATGTGAACAGTCTTTGATTTCAATTTTTAAAAAAAAGAGTTGTTTTTTTTTTCGTTTGACCATTTTTATCTAAAAAAATACCTACAAAATAAAATTATATACGCTCCAATTTTAAATAATAAGAAAGACCCATGTGTCCAAAAAAGAGATAAAATATGTTTTAGGTAGACTAAGAAAGAAAACATTTTTTACCTGAAGAATGGAGCATTCCAAAAGGTAATATTTTCCTCTGGACTTGAAGGCCCAAAACACCCCAGGTAAGGAAAGGATTAATTAAGATACAAATATTGGGCTTCAATTTAACTCCTTCCCTCCAGGCTTCACTGACAGTGTGCGTCTTCAGAGCTGCCGTATATTTACAGCCACCCTTTCCCGTTGCTTGCAGTATTTATGTTGCTGTAACCATTAGCCTCTAGTCTGGGTTCAATCATCGATACCTGGAGTTAGAATCAATTACCTGTAAAATACAAATATATTGTACATTACTCCGAAAAATGGAAGTAAAACTTTTGAAAATGAGAACCTGAGCTTCAGGATCTTTTAGAACTAATGAGTGAAGGGAATCACTTCAGGCATGGGTTTCATATTAGTGTTATGACCGGGGGCAGACCAAGCCAATTAGTGTAATTTGTAACCTATCCATCAGTGCTACCCAACTGTTTCTGCTGTGCACCCTAGCAGAAAGCACCCACTTCAAGGAAGCACGGGCTTTTCTAAGGGTAATGATCAAGTAGGAGAGTTCTACCCAACCATAGACAAAGGGAGATAGATAGATAGATAGATAGATAGATAGATAGATAGATAGATAGATAGATAGATAGATAGATAGATAGATAGATAGATAGATAGATAGATAGATAGATAGATAGATTTAACCCTATTCTTAGCAAACAAATGTAAGGAAGGAATGCAGATCGTAAATATGGCCATGTAAGTGAACAATATATTTTTATATGCCAATACATACCCCTTAACTTGGCTGTCGCTGTAGGTTATGTGAAAATTTATAACTAATTTAACAATGCACAAAAACAGATTTTCAATTGAAATAATAACAAACATCTAAAATGTAATAATTTTGATTATATCATGAACAGGGTTTTTTAAATTGTCATTTGATCAAAATCTGCATAAAGCCCCATGCAAACTACCGTAATTTTGGTCCGCAATTACGGGCCGTAATTGCAGATCAAAATACGGTTCCATTAATTTCTATGGCCCACAGACACCTATCTGTATATTTGCAGGAAGATGTCTGGGCCGTAGAAAGCTTCCGCAAAAAATGGGACATGTCCTATTTTTTTATTTTACGGACCGTGCTCTCACACTTTATAATGGGAGCATGGCCTGCAAATGCGGGTTACTGTCCGCGGCCGGTCGTGCCCATAATCATGGACCGCGATTACGGGCACGGCCGTGCGCATGGGGCCTTAGACATATAGTGGGGTTTCCAATCAGGGTAATGTTTTGTTTTTTTTTCTAGGCAATTTAGCCAAAAATAACAGAAAAACTAAATTTTTAAGGACAAATATGAAAATCTTAATGAATGTTAACACATCAGCAGACTTTACTGTCAACTGTAACGTGAGTATAATTACAATCTTAACCCCTTAAAGTCCAAGCCATTTTTTCAATTTTGTTTTACACTCCACGCTTTCTATGAGCCGTAACTCAATGGAAAGGAGTGAAGGCTTGGTTTTTTGCGAGAGGAGTTGTAGTTTCTATTGGCACCATTTAAAGTACCATATAATGTAATGGGAAGCAAAAAAAATAAAAAATTCTATGTGGGGTGGAATTAGAAAAAACTGTGATTCCTCCATTTTCTTTTGTGTTTCGCTTTTACATGTTTCACCGTGCAGTAAAAACAACAACTTAACTTTATTCTGCTGGTCAATACGATTACGGCGATACCAAATTTATAACAAATTTATATAGGCTTTTTAATGTTTTACTCCTTTTACAAAGAAAAAACTATTTGTTAGAAAAAAAAAACATTTTTTAAAATATTCTGATAGCCAGAATACCTTTTCGTCGATTGAGCAGTGTGAGGGCTTATTTTTTGCGTTTTTATTGGTACCATTTTTTTGGTACATACAACTTTTAGATAACTTTATTAAAAAAAATTCACCAGTAAGTTGACCAAAAAAACAGCGATTATGGCGTTTTATATTTTTTCTTTTTACCGCGTTCACCGCGTGCGTTAAATAATGCTATATTGTAATAGTTCGGACTTTTACGGATGCATCAATACCAATTTTGTTTCCTTTTTTTATTTTTTACATTACTTTAGAAGAAAAATGGGAAAGGGGGGTTTTTGAACTTTTAATTTATTTTTTTCACTACTAAATACTTATTTTACACATTTTATTAGTCCTCCTCGGGGACCTGAACCAGCGATCGTTATATCGCTAATGTATTGCAGTATATTGCCATTTTTACATGCTTCTATTAAGCCCTGCCACAGACAGTGCTTACAGAGGCAGAGTGAAGACAGACCTGGGGCCTTGATTAGGCCCCTAGGCTGCCATGACAACTACCAGCACCCTACGATTGCATCATGGGGGGACCAATGAGCTGTCAGAGGTGGCCGCCCCCCTGTTTATAACGCCTGAGAGGCTGCGGTCGCGATTGTCCGCAGCATTCGTGGGGTTAAACGGCCAGGAACAGTGCGATCACTGTTCCTGCCCGTTAGTGTCGGGGATCGGCTGTAAAACACAGCTGTCACTTGCAGCATATGGAGCTGGCTCAGAGTGTGAGCCCAATCCATACATCACCCCTCCCCCGCACCATGACGTGCACTTACGTCATGGTGCGTGAAGTGGTTAAGGGTTTTTCCGTCACCTAAAAAAAATCCTCACCAGTTCATTCTCTCACCACTCCGGTAGTCCACACTAGTCTCTGTTGACTTTCCTGCAGTGATGACATTCCGTTTTTGCACATGACAGCTGCAGCCAATCACTGGCCTCAGTAATGATGGTAGCAAGAATGGCTAGACACCGGTGAGGCCAGTGATTAACTAGAACGGTACTTCATCGCTGCAGGGAAGCCAACAGAGACCGGCTGAGGCCACCAGAGAAGCGGCTGTTTATTTCATAGAAGGAAATGCAGTGTATCTGCAATGTTTATGGATTTCTTACAGTATTACATGTGGTGTTCGGTGTCAGGCTCCATTAACTTGTATTCCATTCATAATTTATTTTGTTGTTCTACTTCTATGAATATTATAAGAATTCTGTGTCTTGTCATTAGAGCCCTGAGTGATTGACATTACATTGTTGATGGGTAAAGTCTCACAATGTAAACAATGATTATAAAACATTCGTAATATACAGTTACTATGGGAATAATATGCTATATATTCCTTATGTTTATTGGTACTAGTCATAGGGCACAAATATATAATATACTGCGTAAGACTACATTTACACGAGCGTGACAAATTTTACGAGTGTAAATCTGTCAGTTTGCGTTGCGTTATGCATCAGTGTGCTTTGAGAGTGGCATGTGTTTTTCACGCACTCGCAAGCACTTTTTATTTTTTCAATGTAATTGATGCATAAAACACAGACAGCACACAGATGCGCATCCGTGTGCTGTCCGTGGTTTTCACGCACTCATTGACTTCAATGGGCGGCTAGGTGCGTAAAAATTCACGCATGTGTGAATAGCCCAATTGAAATCAATGGGGCCGTGTGCTTTCAACGCACAGCAAACAGACGAGATTCACGCTCGTATGAATGAGCCCTTAGACTTGTTTATTGACTATAATATTATAAAATCTCAATACAGTTGGGTTTTCATGATATTTCTGTATAAAAGCGAACATATTCTGATGTTTTTCTTTGGTTAAAAAATAATGGTAACAGATGAACTCCAACTTTGCTCACTTGATAACCTACCAGACCTCAACAGAGTAGGAATATCGCAATCTAATGACTTCACTTCTAGGAATATTATATCCATTGACTGTCTGCAAGCAGAAGCCGTTCAGCCATCAAATTTGATCTGTTGAGTAGTTAAGCATCCAGGTAGATCTATTGGTGGTACTGAATGATGGATAGATGGATAGATGATGGATAAATAGATGTATGGATGAATGGATGGATGGATAGATTAGATAGATAGATAGATAGATAGATAGATAGATAGATAGATAGATAGATAGATAGATAGATAGATAGATAGATAGATAGATAGATAGATAGATAGATAGATAGATAGATAGATAGAAAAACGAACAGATCCATCAGCACCGGTTAAAGGATGTGGGTGCAGGCCCCAGGGAGCAGACTAAGCTCTCAGTATCAACAGAGATCCAAAAAATAGGCAGCACACTATAGAAATCAGTGAAAAAGAGGGTACTTTATTAACCCCAAGTGCAACGTTTCAGCTCTATCCACTAGAGCCTTTCTCAAGCAAATGACAAGTGAAACAACAGTGGTATAAATCAAGGTACCAATCAACAGATCAATAACAGCAATCAAATACAAATCTAGGTACAATGTGAAAAAGTGTACGTACAATGTGAAACATTTCTTCAATAGTGATACATCAGTACAAGTGCATTCAGAAGAAAATAATGCAAAAGTGTTAAAGCATACACTTACAGGTTAAATCATCAGATCAGTGTAAATTATAAATCAATAATAATACATACACATGTGTATACAATCGTGAAATCAAAACAATGTTAAATTTAAAACGGATATCACCTGGGGATGTCAGATCATGCAGCCGCAATGGCGGCATCCACGAGGCGCAACTGCGCATGCGCGGACGTATGGCTGAGAGCAAAGGTCACCCAGGCGTGTGACGTAATGGGCGCATGCGTACTGCGCATCTGAGTATACGGACGCCATCTTGGGTACTGGCTACAGCGAGGTAAGGGAAATATTACAGGCATTATGCCTATAGATAAACAGTAACCCCACTGAAAACAGACGCTAATTGACCGAGGATAGATCAGGGTGGCAGACATGGAAGCCCAAGAATCCCACGGACCCCGACATTAAATAGCTCTAATCCAGTGAGGGGGAAACAACGTCTAAACAACGCTAAAGGGACGGTAGGAGGTCACAGATCCGCAACCAGCAGATCTGTGTCACTCACATACAGGGAAAGCACCGTCACATGTATGCGTGAATAACACACACATTTGACATAGTGCAGTCCCAAACCTCCCCAATTGCATCGTGAGGCGTGTACAAAGAGAAAAACTGGAGAGCACTGGTGTCAAAGACGGGTCATAGTAACATGGAGCCATATATGCCTATAGCCACCACCTGTCACATTCGGACTTAGACTGCATAAATCTGATGAGGAAACAGTACCATAAAACATAATAACAGGGTAACCAGCCATACATAAAATATAAAGCAATGATCCAATCGATCCACATGAGTGATATCCCAAAAGATGTATCTTCATCTAAAATAGAAAAAATAAAATTAGTATAAATTCAATAGAAAGTCAATTCTCATGTCAAATATACGGAACGGGAGGTCTGAACATACCACCACTGCGACTCAATGTAAGGAGGGTCTACACCAGCCCACCCAAAGCAAAACCCACATTTAAGCCCCTTGGTTTTAGAGTATAAAGTCTCCCTATCCATTGAAGCTCCCTAAGTTTCAGGAGCTTAGTCCTGTCACCGCCTCTTCTGGGTAGCGGGATGCGGTCTATGATTGAAAATCTTAGTTGTTGTTCGGTATGCCCAAAGTCAGAGAAGTGTTTGGATACAGGAAGATCCAACTTCTTCTTCCTAATGGTATACCTATGTTGGTTGAGTCTAGTCTTCAGGTCCAAGGTGGTCTCACCTACATATAAAAATTTACATGGACACTGAAGTACATAGATCACAAAATCACTATTACATGTCAAATAGTGCCTAATCTGGAATTGTTTACCTGTACAAGGGTGTTCAAAAATGTGCCCCTTATACATAAGGTTGCAGTTAACACAACTTAAGCACGTATAACAACCCAACCTGGGTTTGGACAGAAACGTCTGTTTCTTAGCTCTGATGGGGCCAATATCAGCTCTGACTAGCCTGTCCTTTAAACTAGGAGGTCTGCGATACGAGAAAAGTGGTGGGTTAGTGAATTCATTAACACGGGGAAGACAATTGCCCAGCATGGGCCAATGTCGTCTAATCACACTAGCAATATCCTTGCTCCTTTCCGTATAGGTCGAGACAAAGGGAATGCGTCCTAAATCCGTTGTTGAATCCCTAGAATCTAAAAGTATAAAGAAGCAAAAGGCACGGCGCCACATAGTGCAGGTCAATGGGATAACGGGAGAGCGATAAACATGATCGGTTAAGCTCACCTCGTTAGAATGTGATAAAGGCAAAGAATAATCAGTCCACTTCGTGCTGCTGCCAGGATCCAAAGCCGTTAAACCAGAACGGTTACGGCTAGTCAAAACATATGGACAAAAAGGAGCAAAAGGGAGGATCCTATAGGGCGCTGCTGCGTGGTTGTTTAAAGATGGTCAATGATGGTAGATACGAAAATATATAAGTAGATATTTATTAGAACATTCAGGCTACGCGTTTCGACACTGTACCAGTGAGGAAGACGCTGGTACAGTGTCGAAACGCGTAGCCTGAATCAATCAGACTCTCATCAATGATCCCGCCCAATTTAGCCTTGTCCAGTATCGCCTTAATCTCCCTACTGATCTCAAATTTAGGATCTTGTGAGATCCGTTTATACACAGCGGGGTCACTCAACTGTCTCTGTATCTCATTCAAGTACAGGGTAGTATCCATAACCACAACCGCACCACCCTTATCAGCTGGTTTGATTGTGATACTCGTGTCTTTAGTCAGCTCATTGAGTGCCTCAAATTCTACTGTAGTCAAATTAGGGTGTGCATGTCTATTATCAGAACTAGGACCTATTTTAATAGCTTCAATATCATTCCTAACTGCAGTGATAAATGCCTCAATAGCCGGCATACTGGATGAAGGTGTGAAATTACTCCCCTTAAAAAGACCCACATGTTTAAGATTTAATTCAGAGCTCCTAATAGGCATATCCAAAAGCTTCTCAGAGAACCACCATTTTAATTTTATGGACCTAAAAAAGCGAAACAGATCTTTCTCAATTATAAACCAATCAGTGCATGCAGCAGGACAAAACGACAGACCCTTATTCAAAAGTAAAGATTGAGCATCAGTCAATACCTTGGAGGAGATATTGACAATTATCGTTTCCTCAACTCCATTGGACCTCTCCTCATCTGTTGTCTGGGTCTGTTCACTCTCTGGTTTAGACCACCAACCGTGCCTTCTACCCCCTCTCCTGGTACGCTTCCTGCCGGTATGGAAGTGTCCGGGGTCTCCCCTAAAAAAGGAAAGGAATTTTCCATCCCAACCTTATTGGGTGCCAACGATCTTCTGCGTCTCCAAATATACTTGGACACACGGTTCCAACCCTGTAGTCGTCTCTTTGCCAATTGTACACCTTCCCCTTCTGATAATCATCCGCATCCCTTTTCCACTTCCTTCTCTTTATTTCCTCCTGTTCGGTTTTTAATCTTTGTACTTGCATGACCAAACTCTCAGAAAATTTTTCATATTCCTGGTTATCCAGAGCCGCCCTCAGCGCAACATCAACCTTCTGCATGTTATCTTGAACCGTCCGTATTTCTTGTTGTAAAAATTCTAAATTCAGCAAAATAATGTCCAGGGCAAATTTGTTTGAAATTTGTTTAAAACGATTGCAAAAAAACTCATTTTGCGTAAATAAATAAAGGTTGGACCGCCTCACGATGCAATTGGGGAGGTTTGGGACTGCACTATGTCACATGTGTGTGTTATTCACGCATACATGTGACGGTGCTTTCCCTGTATGTGAGTGACACAGATCTGCTGGTTGCGGATCTGTGACCTCCTACCGTCCCTTTAGCGTTGTTTAGACGTTGTTTCCCCCTCACTGGATTAGAGCTATTTAATGTTGGGGTCCGTGGGATTCTTGGGCTTCCATGTCTGCCACCCTGATCTATCCTCGGTCAATTAGCGTCTGTTTTCAGTGGGGTTACTGTTTATCTATAGGCATAATGCCTGTAATATTTCCCTTACCTCGCTGTAGCCAGTACCCAAGATGGCGTCCGTATACTCAGATGCGCAGTACGCATGCGCCCATTACGTCACACGCCTGGGTGACCTTTGCTCTCAGCCATACGTCCGCGCATGCGTAGTTGCGCCTCGTGGACGCCGCCATTGCGGCTGCATGATCTGACATCCCCAGGTGATATCCGTTTTAAACTTAACATTGTTTTGATTTCACGATTGTATACACATGTGTATGTATTATTATTGATTTATAATTTACACTGATCTGATGATTTAACCTGTAAGTGTATGCTTTAACACTTTTGCATTATTTTCTTCTGAATGCACTTGTACTGATGTATCACTATTGAAGAAATGTTTCACATTGTACGTACACTTTTTCATATTGTACCTAGATTTGTATTTGATTGCTGTTATTGATCTGTTGATTGGTACCTTGATTTATACCACTGTTGTTTCACTTGTCATTTGCTTGAGAAAGGCTCTAGTGGATAGAGCTGAAACGTCGCACTTGGGGTTAATAAAGTACCCTCTTTTTCACTGATTTCTATGGTGTGCTGCCTATTTTTTGGATCTCTGTAGATAGATAGATAGATAGATAGATAGATAGATAGATAGATAGATAGATAGATAGATAGATAGATAGATAGATAGATAGATAGATAGATAGATAGATAGAATTCCCGACATTATTTTACCTGTCATCTATCTATTTCCATATTTTACTATTTGTGATATTTTGCAAATACTAAAACAAAATACATTGTTTTTGTGCATCTGTAGTTAACAGAATCGGACAATTTGAGAACAACAGCTGTGAGGGAGGAAGAACACTGGAATGAATTGGCAGACTGATGGTCTATTGATTCCAGACATTTGTTCTAAGTAAAAGTTAGGAGGCTATACTCTATAGATGATAAATCAAAGTACTTCCAAATACAAGGAACGTCTTAGCAGTTGAGCTCTGGCGGGCTACATTCTTTCTAATCCAATAATTAAGTTTTCTCAAATAATCTATCTAACAAAATGACAGATAAGTATAGTCACAGTATAAAAAAAGAAACTACAATTCAATTACTGCTGTGGTGGTGTAAAGGGGCAGTTGTTTTCTTATATGGGTGATATGGGTGTCTGATATTTTGTTCCTTGAACATATGGGGTAATAATTAAATAAAATCTCAGGTTTCCTTGTGTTCTCTCTCTTGTTTGAAATTCATAATCAAATACTTTTTCTAAAAACCGTAAGGCCTCATGCACATGACCGTAGTTTTTATCCGTAATCACGGAATCCGTAATTATGGATGAAATTGCGGACCCATTCATTTCTATAGGCCACAGACACCTTTTTGTGTATCCGGGCTGTAGAAATGATCTGCAAAATATAGAACATGTTCTATACTTGTCCGCATTTGTGGTACGGACTCGCCCTTAGAAATCTATAGGCACTTCCGCAATTGCGGAAGGCTACCGTTGCGAATCTGTATTTGCGGATCCGTATTTGTGGACAGTAAAAACCATTATGGTCGTGTGCCAATATTATATTGTGCTGAACTCTAAATCTCAAATACATTAATTTGCCCCTTGAAACCCTTTTTAGTAGGCAGTTGACTCATATTATAACCCCTCTGGCCGTTTAACCCCTAAGGGTGTGTTCACACATCGAGTGTGTTTTCCTGAAATAAATCTGCATGAAAATCTGGATATGGATTTATGAATTTCATGCAGTTTTTTCTGCGGATTAAACATGCGGATTGCAATAGGCAAAGGGGATGAACTACAAAAGTGAGCAAAATATATTATTGAAACAGTAAAGTCCGCAATGAATTCTGGACAGAAATCTGCACGATAATACATATTGTAGTATGTATTATCGTGCAGATTTCTGTCCAGAATTCATTGTGGATTTTACTGTTTCAATAATATATTTTGCTCACTTTTGTAGTTCATCCCCTTTGCCTATTGCATTCTAGCCCCTCAAATAAAATTGACACCATCATTCCTTGCACTCCTGCTCTACACTACCTCCAGAATAATGCGGAGAAGAAGGTGGGCAAGTAAACTATTACATTCATTTGTTAAACTTTAGTCTGTCAAATATATTAAGGCTGGGTTTAGCTCTGCATTCGGGTTTCCGTTGCTCTGCTTCGTATTAGGAGCAAAACAAAGAAAATACCGGAAGCTCGAGAGCCGTACAATGATGGAACCCATCAGCTCCAATGGGACCCATTGACTTTAATGGGTTCCATCGGGTCTACGTCAATTGGTTTCTGTCAATAGTTCAGCATGTTGCGCTATTTTGTCAGGCATAAGCAACAAAATCTGTGACGGGCTGTAATGGAGCCTACAATGCAGATGTGCAGACCCTAAATGAGTCAAAAATCTTGCTTTCACCTTGCAAGATATTTTTAAGCTTACAGGTGATCCATGAACCTCATGTAGGCCTCAGTAACATATCTAAACACCTACCTGTACAAATGTTCTGTGTGCCATTTAAAAGATAAAAAATGTATTTATGTGGGTTTTTTTCTGTCGCCTCATCCAATTATGCAACGCCTGCTACATGCTACTCACCCTTTTGCTACTCTTCCTGGATTTTCACATATCTTAAAATGATTTTTTTTTGGGATAATATATGTGACCAATATGTTATGTACCAATCATCATTTATTTGACTTCAAGCAAGAAGGAGAGTCCGCATGTAGGTTCAGCCAATTATTGGTGAGAATATAAAGGTCATTTTGCATTACTACAGACAGGTTTTCATTATGAACAAATGTTTGTGTGTACAAATATAATATGTTTCACCTAGTTTTCCCTGTAAATTTTGCCTCTTTGCAAGAATATCTGTGGAGGCCTTTAACAGGCTCCATGACCTTTTGAGGCCAAAACACCAAGATGAGGATAAGCATCAGTGCTGAAAAGCGGCTGCTGAGAATCCTACGGTAAGTTAATGTCTACCTTTTATATTTACAATCTTACATTGTCTCACTTTTATGTTCAATATTTTGTAATGGTTTATACTTTAACATCTTTTATTTCACCATTTTTTAAGAGAGTATAGTAAAATAATAATGTTTGCCAAAAACTCTGTAATCTTTAATGGCAATGGCAAACATATCAGAGTCCGTCAGCCACCACAATCAGGATAAAGTTTCTTCAAATATAAAAAATATTTATTGTGGTCCTCATGGCGATGGATGACACTAATTATGCCGTTTTAGCCATTGATATAGGTGCCTATGGGAGTACTGGTGATTTTCGGGTGCTTTAATTATCAATGATTGGCCACCAAATCCTGAGCAATCACATATCAATTCCTGAATCCAGACCACTACTTGGAACATCACAAAGAGTCCCGGTGGGTGATGAAGCTTTCCCTTTGATGTCTTACCTGAAGAGGAATGAATGTACGCAGGTGGATATTTAAAAATAGGATAAGCCGGGCTAGAAGATTTATTAAAAGCACTTTTGGTATTCTAGAGTGAAAAGTGGAACATTTTTACTTCAGCCCTTCAACTCGATGTTGCCAAAGTTGATCTTGTTGAAGCATGTTGTGTTGTCCATGACTATGTTTCATTCTGTAACATGTTTCCTTCTGTTTATATATTTTTTTAACAATGTTAAATTTATCCCATTGACACTGCAGATTGTGTGGAATAGAGATAAAAAGAGCAAATCTTCAATTGCGTTTTGGATTTCGTTTTTATGGCATTCACCAAGTGGAACAATTAAATGTTAACTTTTTTTCTGCAGGCCAATACGAATACAGCGTTACCAAATTGATATAGTTTTCTTTTATGTTTTACTACTTTCACTTAACAAAAACAATTAGTTAAAAACAAAAATTTGTTCTGTGTCACGATATTCTGAGACCCATAACTTTTTTATTTTTCGTTGATTGAGCTGTGAGGGCTTGTTTTCTACAGTGCGACCTGTAGTTTTTCTTAATTACATTTTTGGGTACATACAAATTTTTTATCACTTTTTATTCTGTTTTTATTGGAAGGCAAGTTGACAAAACAATAGCAATTATGGTGAGTTTTTTTAAAGGCATTCACCATGTTGCAAAAATAACTTTATATTATAATAGTTCATACTTTTACAGACGTTTTGATACCAATTATGATTACATCTTTCATTGTTTACATTACTTCAGATGAAAGATTGGAAAAGTGTTATGTTTTTACTTTGATTTTTTTTTCCAATATTTCTAAAAACTTTATTTATTTAATTTTTTTTAAACAAAAGTTTAGTCCCACTAGGGAACTTGAACATGTGATTGCTAGATTGCTTGCACAATACACTGCAATGCTTATGTATTGCAGTATGTTGTGCTTTTTTTAGTATTCTTTTATGCCCTGCCCCTGGTCTTAATGGTTTTATACCCAGTGTCCGGATGAGATTTGTTTAATCTCTTCCATTTTGCTGCTACTGTAAGCACTGCAAAATTTCCGGCAGATTTTGTTGTTGGCATTTCAACAATTGGAAACCAGTTCCGTTCAATAATGGAACATGCAGAAATCCATGGGCTTGCTGCAAAACAAATGCTCATTTAGATAAATGAAACTGATTTCCAATCAATGAAATTTCTACAACACAAGAATTTTTTTGCAGGATATATTCTGCGACTGAATATCAGTTCCAGTCATCTGAATGGGTCTTGCAGAAATCCATGCAACTGTTGCAGAAACAACTCCATTCAGAAACAAAATCTGCCGTGTGTGACTGCCCCATTCCAGTTAATTTGCTTCAACCCCGTCAGTTTAGGCATTGCAATCACCGGGGCTACTGGTTTTATGCTGACAGCCCAGGGCCTACGTAAAAAAAAAAAAAAGTTAAACAGAAATAAATGAACATAAACACAAATAAAAACACAATTACAAATTTTGCAAAACAGAATAAACTATTTTTCTATATAAACAAATAATACACATTTTGTATCCCTATAACTGTAACAAACCATAAAATAAAGTTAGTATGTTATTATTGGTAAATGAAGTCTAAAAACTATATAAATTGACTTACAAAAAACAACATATAAAGTCAGCTAGGACAGAAAAACTAATTATAGATGTTACAATGTAGAGAGAAAAAAAAGTGGCTTGCTCCCCTAGTGCTCATGCACAAAGGCCATATTATGGCTCCGTAAAATCTCTGAGTTGTATGAAGCCATACTACGGTGCCCATACAAGAGCATGGGCCTTTACTGTACCTCTGTATTCCTTCGATTTTTCATAGAGAGCTTTTTTTCTGTCGGATTACATACAAACCCGACATAAAAAAATGGTGGCATGCTCCATTCTACTCCGTATGTACAGGGGTATTCTCCCCTAGAACAATCCAACGGAGCCTGCACTAAAGGAGCCATACAGGCTCAGTGCATTGCCGAACAGGCTCAGCACATGGGCCACGGCGCTCTGCTATGTGCATTGGCACTAAGATTTTATATGTTATTTATATGATTGGTTTTATATATATATATATATATATATATATATATGTATATATATATGTATATACATTTTGTAGTGCAGCCAAGTGTCATTCAATAACATTGTGTTTCCTATTAAAAGTCCCACCACGCCTCACCAGCCTGTGAGTGACATAGCACGCTGGGAATCGTTGTTTGGTAAAACTGGGAGTTTTAAATTTCAGAAAATTCATGAAAAACTGTATATAAGAAAATAGCAGCCTTAATGTTTATTGTATCTCCAGCAACAAGCACAAAAGAAGAAGAGGAGTTGAAGATGTTTCATTAGACACATTCACGAGTTGATACTTAATTGGCCATTTAAATGAAGGGGAAATAATTTCCATCGGACGCTGAGTGTGTCTTATGGAAAAGCATTAATTAGTAAATACACTGTGTATATACAAGCACCTCCGTTACTGAGAAATACCTAGCTAAGTCATTTAATTGCTTCACATCATTATTACCAACCACCAAACCCATTAAGATAAGAAACTCATTTAAAAAAAAAATTTCAATAGCTTTTGCATTAGATGCTTTTTACGTTTGGTTTCTCTATTATTAATAACAGGAATTAGATTGGAGGAAGTGGAATAATCTTAGGTTTTCAGCCATTAATGTCAAATAAGAAATTGTAACTCATACTTATTAAATTAGTTCAAAAACATTTTAAAAAATCTCATTGTGAATATATAGATATAGGGTTGCCATATTTCTTATTTTTGATTTTCCTGTGTAAATATGTATACTGTATTTGTCCTTCATTCCACCAATAAAGTGAAATTATCCTACAATTATTATGCCCACTCCCCATCCACCCAATACATTCAAAGGAATAGGGACTTTTACAGGTAAGTTCACTTTACTATTGGCAACAATTATGGGGTACACATAGGGCTGGATTATATATAGGGAGCCTAAAACAGACAATTGAACAGGGGCTTCTACCATTTAGGAGTCTCCAAAACCTAGTATTTCTAGCTTTTCAGTGTAAAAAATAAGTTTTATTCTGCCGCGCAAGTGTCAGATTTATAGCATTGTTGGATCACGTCAGTTCCCAAGTGCAACTGCAGCCTCTGAACCTTATATACTTATAACCCCAAAAATGCACAGTGATATCTCCATTAATGCAACAATTGTTGTAGTTATGTCAAAGAGCCTTAATAATGCAAACATATATTTCCCACATCAGGGATAATAAACACATAGAAGTGATAGTGCAGGGTTAACGCACACAGTGAAGTCACAGTACAGGGCAATATAAAGAACTTGCGCATAATCTGTTCTTGTCAAGGACTCTACAAAAAATCAGGGGACATTCATTGCGTATGGAAGAAATATGTTTGAGACATCAATATAGGAAAGGGTTCTTTACAGTTAGAGCAGTCAAACAATGGAATGCACTACCTCAAGAGGTAGTAATGGCAGACACTATGTCAGCATTTAATAAAAGGCTAATTATTTACTGACAAATGGCATTATGGGTTATAACTAATCAAGCAATGAATGACGGGTAATTTATTGAGAAAGCTTGAACTTGATCGACATGTGTCTTGCTTCAACCTCTGTAGATATGAATGGTATAATAAACACAGTATAATCCCAGTACAGGGATAATGTAGTTATGTCACAGGGTAATTACAGGGTAATAAACACAGAAATGTCATAGTACAGAGATATTTCCACACAGGCATATTGACACCACAGCACATGGGTAATAAACAAAGTGAAATAACAGCAAAGAAATAATAGTTAGTGATGTCAAAGTGCAGGGATGAGGCTAACAGTGATGTCACAGTACATGTCATCATGGTCTGTAAATAACTATACAGAGATAATGCAGAAAGTGATGTAACAAAATAGAAATAACAAACAGTAATGTCACATTGTATGGATTTTAACCAGTGACAAGTCATATGAACGGGTTATTACGAACATACACATAGTGATGTCACAGCACAGAAATAATAAACACAGCATCATAATACAAAAATAATGCACACAGTGATGTCACTAGTATTGCCTTATATGGAAGAATGGCCCTGGGGCCCTGGTGCAGCTGCAACCTCTGCTTTCCCTATAGTTATGCCCCTGTTATAGCCCCCTCAATTATGGTAGTCTTACATATGCTTTATATAAAATGTAGCTGTCATGTTTCTTTATAGCTAAATTCAGGTTAGACTCTACCCTTAGGCCTCATGCACATGACCGTAGCCATGTGCACGGCTGTGATTTTCGGGTCAGAGTGTCACTCGCGGGCCGCCCACAAATCGCGGTCCAGGCTCCTGGGCCATGCACGGACCGTGGAAACCATGGTCGTGTGCATGGGGCCTTAGAAATAAAAGTGGTCCCACATTTGGGAACCCCTAGCAGAAATATGTTAATATGCTTTTACTCAAGTAAAATACATACTAGATACTCCCTTGGTCAGGGGTCTCAAACTCGGGTGGGTAAATGGGCCGCACATAGAAAAAATTAGGAGTTGACGGGCTGCATTACTTTCAAATTATTGTTAATCAATTAGTTATTTGTACTATTATAACAATACTACATTACTATAATAATACATTACTATAATAATACTACATTACTAGAATACTACATTACTATAACAATACTACATTACTATAACAATACTACATTACTATAATACTACATTACTATAACAATACTGCATTACTATAATACCACATTACTATAACAATACTGTATTACTATAATAATACTACATTACTATAATAATACTATATTACTATAATAATAATACTACATTACTATAATAGTACTACATTACTAAAATAATACTATATTACTATAATAATAATACTACATTACTATAACAACACTACTACATTACTATAACAACACTACATTACTATAATAATAGCGCTAGGTTTAAACTTACCGGAAATTTGCGAGTTTACTCCACGTGCTTGTTTTAACAATCCAGTTTTCCAGTTTAAGTGTCGCTAAATGCAGTCTGGCTGCTCAGTTGGTAGCGTTTGGCAAACACAAGAATGTCAATATTGGGCAGCCCCCCTGTAGACAGTGTCCCAGTGCCCTCTATAGATTGTTCCCCAGTGCCTTCTGTAGATAGTGCCCCAGTACCCTATGTAGATAGTGCCTCATGTGCCCTCTGTAGATACTGCCTCACGTGCCCTCTGTAGATACTGCCCCCCTTGCCCTCTGTAGATACTGCCACACGTGCCCTCTTTAGATACTGCCACACACACTACTTTGTAGGTACTGCCACACACCCCTTTGTAAATGTTGCCACACACCCCTTTGTAGATGTTGCCACACACACACACACACACACACACACACACACACACACACGCACACGCACGCACACACACACACACACACACATACACACACACACACACACACACACACACACACCCTATAGATAGTACCACATCCCCCCAATATGAGTGGAATTCCCAGCCAGAGTATTGTCGACGCACAGGCCTGGGATTTCTCAGCTGTAGATAGCTCCCCACACAAACACACCACCCTCTTGACAGCGCCACACACCCCATTCATGTAGGTTGCTCCATTGGGACTCCCTCGTCTACCAGAATCCCCGGCCAGAGCAAAAGTGGGGTGTGTGGGGCACTATCTGCAGGGCGGGGTTACACTATAGGGGACTGTCGGGCCACTGCTCACCTACCACCAATGCGTCAGCAGCGCGGGAAAAGGACTGATGTCATGAAGGAGCGCTCCTTTTTCCATCTGCTCTCTCCCCGTGGCCGCAGATGACAGCCTCAGGGACCGCATGCGGCCTGCAGCCCGTGTGTTTGGGACCCCTGCCTTAGGTTGCAGAAACAGACTATATTTTTAATGCAGTGGCTAGGTATCCATCCACAGGTTTTAGATCAGTTTTTCTCAATTTCAGTCCTCAAAGAAACCCAACCGGTCATGTTTTTTATATAGAAAGAACACCTGTGGTAGTAGGTGTAGTTATTATAATTAAATAGGTTTCATAACTAGACGTTTATGGAATATCCACAAGATATGCCATACTTTTTTGAAAGATGGCGGCCCCACCTCCATCGGAAAAGAGGATATCCCCTGATTTCTGTTTGACAATCAAAAGTAGTAAGTTATTTTATATAGAATGGGACAAAGTGAAGAACTAGCTGCATGTAAACAAGGCTCTGTCCATTGCAGTCTATGGGATCTACAAAAAGAAAAAAACCATGTCAGATATTTATGACATGTTCAGTAGAGTACCCGTTTAAATAATCTCAAATCCTCAAAACATGGGGTTAGTTGTGGATTGTAATTGAGAAATACTATTTTAGTTGATGCCATCTGTCAGTACATGTATGGTGGACCTGCCAAAACTTATAAAACCTGTGGATCAGAGCCCCTGTGTTTACAGTAAAAAGATTTCATTTCTGGAAAGATCTCTTAAAAGAATGCATTACACACAATCCAGTGTGTCACTGAATCAACCAAATAATAAAAGTGTTCCTGTGTGGAACCAAAACGTCATTTTTTTGTTTTGTTTTTATTGTCACTTCAAGGACAATGTGTAAGGTCAATGCACTAATATATTATTGGAATATCATTCTATTTCTCCTTAATGCAATAACCATGTTACACAGAGAGACCCATTAACCTGGAACTTGTAAAAGATAACAAAATGCTTGCTGTAAAGTTTTCTTAAAGCTGAGGCATAATAAGGTAAAAAATAGGTCAAAAAAGGTAAAGAAATTATATTCAAACTACTGAAAAAAAGATAATACATATAACAGCATAGCAGTATAATACTCAGTTCCTAAACAGAAGTAAAGAATATGACATCACTTCAGCTTTCTGAATCACCTGAAGGGAACCTGTTAGATTTCCTGAAATGTCTATTTTAGAAAATACTTATATTCCCCATGAAATAAGAATTCTGGAGAATCTTTTCTTAGAAATCCGTTTTGTGCCGTTCCTTTTTTATTCCTCGTGGAAGTGTATGAATAAATTGACAACTGGGTGTTACCATTCATCACTGCATGCTTTGACACGGTCTTATCAGTGCTGAAAGTGTTAGGCTGAGTTCCCACGGGACGGATACTTCTGCGTAAAAACCGACCTGGAACCCGCAGTACATTCTGTCCGAAAACCACACCACATGGTGGTGCTTTTTTCAGATAGAATTTCCACTGCGGAAAGCAGCAGTAAAAAACGCTCATACTTACATAGGTCGGTGTTATGGCGACGCGTCCCTCCATTGCAGTCCAGCCTCCCTGGATGACACTGCAGCCCATGTGTCGCTGCAGCCTGTGATTGGCTGCAGCGGCGGTCACATGGGATGTAACGTCATCCCAGGAGGCTGGCTTCTGACTTCATCCAGGCAGGCCTCCTGGGATGACGTATCATCCCATGTGACTACCACTGCAGCCAGTGATTGGCTGCAGCGGTCACATGCGATGCAACGTCATCCCAAGAGGCCAGACTGCAGGAAGGAGTAGGGTGTTCTGTGTAAGTAGGATTATTTTCTAATATTCCGTAGTTGGGATTTTTGCGGCATAATCGCTGTGAATACGCCGCAAAAGTCGCAACACTGGACTTATTGTTGCGGGTTTTGCAACCCCATCGAATTCAATGGGAAAAACCCGCAACAGAAAATCAACAAAAACGCAGCATAAATTTACATGCTGGGGAATTACATTTTTCATTGCTGGTCAATTTATTAACGTTTGGGCATGAGATTATCTGAATCTTATCCACTTTGCTACTACTGTAAATGGTGCGGAATTTCCGCAAAGAATTTTGTTGCAGAAATTCTGCAGCACTTACGCTACGTGGGAACTCGGCCTTAGACTATGTAAGGACGCACCCTATTGAGAAGGGGAATGGCAACGCCCAGTTTTCAATTTATTTATACATTTCAAGTAATAATAACAGAAAATCAGTCCAATGCACAGTTCTAAGAAAAAAAAAAAAATTCATGAGGAATACAAGTATTTCTTAAAACAGACATGTCAGGAGAGCTGGCAGCTTCTATAGAATTAAAATCATGCTGAGACACAGGGTTACTAGAATGGAAGTTCCCTAGAAACAAGTCAACCTCAGTATTGTAATTCTAGCAGAAAAGCTGGGCAAATGCAAAACTTCAGCCGAGATGCATTGGACATTGCAGGGCACTTATTGAAATTGTGGGCCATCTATTGATTTCATTTGAGACTGGTTGTTCTCTACAGAAAAAAAAGCCAGACTTGCTATTGGCACGGTCGCACATACTATAAAGACACCCCAGTGTGGTGGTGTCAAACAGCACATAAATGGGGTCTAATTTGTTTATGTATGATATAGAGCCCCACATCCTCTATAAACACCACTGGCTATTAGGCACCATGCACACGACCGTAATTTTCACCCGTAATTACGGATGAAATTACAAACCCATTCATTTCTATTGGCCTCGGACACCATTCAAACATACTTACGAGTGTGTTCGGGCCATAGAAATAATCTGCAAATTATAGAACATGTTCTATTCTTGTCCACAATTGCGGCACAGACTTGCCCATAGAAGTCCATGGGCGCTTCCACAATTGCGGACGGCTACAGATGTGTATCCGTAGCAGTCTGATCCATATTTGTGGATAGTAAAAACCCTACGTTTGTGTGCATGAGGCCTTAGCTTTAGCTTATAAAGGACACCCCAATTCTAGACCTTGTCTATCAGATCTGCATGCTCCAATAAGATAAATGAAAAGGGGTTGTCACTGCTCTTGGTTCAGAGCAATACAATATGTTGATTCAAACAGAAGTGGCACTTGCGAATAATTTTTTGAACTAGTGGCTTGACAAAAGAGGAACATAATTTTCTTCATTGTTTTAATCTAGTCCTTTTGAGAATATTGTTCATTACAGGCACCCAATGGGTTAATGCTGGGCTCCCTACTGACCGAGAGGGAGGGCTAGAGATGATCATAACAACGGGCTTTTTTGTTCCCTTTCTGTTGGCTGTTGTGCTGGGTTTGGGAGGGGCGTTTAAAAGTTTAAATGCGCGTGGCCCCTTCCCATCACCCCATGTGTTCTGGTCAAACAATTGCCCACTCTCCCACTCCTTTTCTGCATGATGTTTGTTTTCAACTGTTATTCTAATGTTTATATTGTATTTATAAAGTTATTTATTCTTTTATTTATTACAGCTTGGCGAAGGACAGAACCTTGCTGTCAGTCATGTACTGTTTTACTAATTTGCCCATCTGGGACAAGGTAGCCCTCATACAAGTGGGGACACAAAGACGAGGTTTCTTTATTGAGTTGCAAGGTTTTCACCCTATTTTCTTTAAAAATGTCCCCAAAAATTATTTCTAATTGCCAGTACATCCAAAGTTACACACCTTTCTAATATAACTGTTAGGCTGTGTTCACACTGAGTTTTTTGCAGGAGGAAAATTCCTCCTGCAAAAACTGCTCCAGTAGGTTTTTGCATAGTGGTTTGACAAAAACTCGTCAAAACACTCGTCGAGGTTTTTTTTTCCTCTTTCTGACTCATTGAAATGGGGTTTTGGAGGCGGAAACCGCCTCAAGATGGGTCATGTTGCTTCTTTTTACCACGACGAGTTTTTTTTACTCGTGGTAAAAAAACTCGTCTGCCTCCCATTGAAATCAATGGGAGGCATTTTCGGGCGGTTTTTGAGGAGTTTTTTGGAGCGGTTTCTGCCCCCAAAAACTCGTCAAAAAACTCAGTGTGAACAGGGCCTTATGCAAATTGTCCCCACTTCTGTGGGTTATAGTCCGGGAGCGGCAACGTCCTGTATTCCTAAATGCATGTCGACACCTGTACTACGCAAACACCACCTCTCACTTCTGTGTAGACACGTCAGAACTCTCGTCATCCAAGTGGGCTTGGCTTGAATTCCTCCTGTTGATGCAAGCCGCACCACTTGCTACATCTCCCACCCACTGCTGCTTCCTTTACCCGCATTATGTCGCCAGGAGGAAGATGAAAGGGGTGGAGACATGGACAGTAAGAGTTGGAGAGAGACAAACGATATGCTGCAAAGTCTCATGGGAATTGTAGTTTATAGTGGCACGAGCTCAACTAATGGACTAGCAACAGCTTTCTACTATACAGTAATAAAGTGAAAATCTCCAAGATGACATGGAGAACAAGAAACAGCTTTCAAATTGATTGCAGGTATTTTTTTTTATATATACCGGTATACTTCGCTGTAAAACCCCTTTAATGAAGCTGTGGCCGTTCCACTTCTACCAACAAGAATTTTGTTTGTGTGCTCCTTAGCACAGTTTTAGGGCATGACCACACGTGGCGGATTTCCTCCGCAACTGTCCGCATCAATGCCGCACAGAATCTGCGTTGCAGATTCTGCTGCGGATCTGCACAAAATGTGCAGTAAATTGATGCGGACTAGCTGCTGCGGACTGCGGTAAAAGTACTTCCCTTCTCCCTATTCAGTGCAGGATAGAGAGAAGGGACAGCACTTTCCCTTGTGAAAGTCAAAGAAATTCATACTTACCGCCCGTTGTCTTGGTGACGCGTCCCTCCTTCGGCATCCAGCCCGATCTCCCTGGATGACGCGGCAGTCCATGTGACCGCTGCAGCCTGTTATTAGCCTGTGATTGGCTGCAGCCGTCACTTAGACTGAAACGTCATCCTGGGAGGCTGGACTGGAGACAGAAGCAGGGAGTTCTCGGTAAGTATGAACTTCATTTTTTTTTACAGATACATGTATATTGGGATCGGTAGTCACTGTCCCGGGTGCAGAAACAGTTACTGCCGATCGCTTAACTCTTTCAGCACCCTGGACAGTGACTATTTACAGACGTCTCCTAGCAACGCTCCCGTCATTACGGGAGCCCCATTGACTTCCTCAGTCTGGCTGTAGACCTAGAAATACATAGGTCCAGCCAGAATGAAGAAATGTCAAGTTAAAAAAGCAAGACGGATCCGCAGCACACATAACATGTGCATGACAGCTGCGGACTTCATTGCGGAAATTAGAATCTCCATTGAAGTCAATGGAGAAATTCCGCCATGAGTCTGCCACTGCTCCGCAACAGACAGAGCATGCTGCGGACACCAAATTCCGCTCCGCAGCCTATGCTCCGCAGCGGAATTTTACGCCTCGTCTAAACGAACACTGCTAAATTAAAGTGTAAGTCAATGGACAAACGGCTCCGCTGCGGATTAACGCTGCGGAGTGTCCGCAGCGGAATTTAAGTGAAATTCCGCCCCGTGTGAACCCAGCCTTAAGGTGCTAAGCGAGTTTATCCAACCTGTTCTAATGTTTTTATATCTTGTATGCCTAAGCCCACTGGGCGTCTGGGTAAATTTTTCATCACCCTTTTCTTACACACAGAAAGTCTTAATATGAACCTTTTTATGATGCCATTACATTTGAGTGCATGAAAAAAAACATATCATCTTTCCATTTGAGACAGAAAATAATTAGACAACAGTAAACTTTTTATTTTAGTTATTTAGGACTTTTTGACGAAAGAGAAACATTTTCAATAGACTTTGAACATCAAAAGGAAGATGCAGCAAACTGGTTTCGATGAACCTTTGCAAGTTCAGTAGAGGCATCTGCTAAAAAAATTATTGAGGGAGCAAGTCTGCCTGTGAGGTTGACTTTTTCTATCACAACCAAGAGGATACATAATAAACATTGAAAACTTGTCCTTGTTATTAGTAATGTCAGGCAATCATTAAACTTCTTACATTGAGGCTGCATTCATACACAGCGTTTTACTGCATTTTTTTGTGTTGCGTTTTCATTGGTGTGTTCCACTACCTTTTTGTTAGGTCAAAAACAATAAGGCCAGATGTTACATTAAAGGCTATGTAAACCTCTGGAAAGCAAATTTTTATAAAAAGGTCAGTCAGTGTGATTAGCGCAACTTTCTAAATAGTTTTTATTAGTTTTACATTTTGAAATACATCTGCTCTGTATTCTCTATACAGAGCAGCTGTATCTAGCGCTAAATCCTGCTCCCGTCAAGTACACCGGACTGATGGGTTCAGTTGAAGCGGGTTCTACATGTCTCTGACACGCAGGATCCACCTGTTATCTATCACATCTAAGTTCAGGACCTGCTGACACTGAACCCTTCAGGTCCGCGGGACTGACGGATTCAGCCCATAGCGAACGATACTGCTGCTCTGTATAGAGAATAGAAATCAGCTGTATCTCAAAAAGTAAAACTAATTTTTAATTAAAAAAAACTATTTGGAGAGTTTAACTAATCACATGAACTGACCTTTTTATTAAAAAAATAATATTTGCCCTCCAAAGGTGTACATAGCCTTTAAAGTATATATGAAATATTAAACAGTCTACATACACAGTGTTTTGGTTTATTGCATTTATGTTATGTTTTTGGGGTCAGTGATGTCTTTTACAAATGCTGCATACTCTGGGTATGTTGTGTTGTCTGTTGTTTTTCCCCATAAGCTTCTCATTTGCAAAACGACCCCAAAAATGCATGTTTAAAATTATTTTCAATAAAAACGCTGGTGAAAAAATGAGGAAGTGCTGGGAGATATTATTATTATTTATTTATTTTTGTGAATTTTATGTTTAGTGTCCCTTTAAGATAAGACAATTGTCCAGTTTTTACAGTCAAATTTAAGTTTTCTGATGATTTTTTAAATTCTGAGGATTTTCTATTGAAGAAAGTCCTGAACTTTGTACCACTGGTGAGTGACATCACAACCAATGAAGTCTGGAGTTTGTATTTATATGCAGGAAGCACGCTGCCGGCCGGAAGAACATACTATTAGCACAGACATTGCCACTCAAGGATTTATTTTCACGTTCACTGCACTCTGCATCCAGGAGTTTTAAATACTGTATACATACCTGCAGTTGAGGCTTGTTCACACATTGTGGATTTAATGCAGATTTTGCATGTATTTTATAAGCCAAAATCAGGAATGGAACATAAACATAAGCCTGATTAGGCTGGTGCAAAGCTTCAAAAATAAAGGAGTGACCTCTCCTTTTGTTAGATATCCAAAAAAGAGAACGTGAAGCAGCACTCAAATACAGTGAATTTATTCATCCAACATGGAACCACAACGTTTCACCTCCTCTATGAAGGCATTTTCAAGCAGTGTGTGTTAGGAATACATACGTGTATATATAAGGGGTACAACCCAAAACAATCAGTGCAATCAATCAGTATACAATAATATAATAAAAGGATTTTTTGTCATCATACAATGATATAAAGTGACTAGTGACATAAGTATCAATGGTGCAAAAGATAAAACATGATATAACATATTGCTTTTCATAAAGTGTAATATCCTCGTGTTACAAAAAGTGTTAAAAAGTTAATTAAATATAAGCAATGTAATTATTAAAAACTATATATATATATATACATATATATATATATATATATATATATATATATATATATATATATATATATATATATATATATATATATATAAAGAAAGGCCTTATGCCTAATACACACCGTTTCCGTTGCCTGGAACTAATAATATCCACTACAAGGGAACCTCTGATTACACTGAGTTAGTTACAACAAATTTCACTTTCCGTCCGCCAAAGTTATTAAGAGTAGTGTGCCTCTTAATAAGTTTGGAGCGTCTTATTCCGACACTCTTAGGCCTTATTCACACGAGCGTTGTGCATCTCGGACGTGAAAAACTGCAGTTTTTCATGTCTGAGGTGCATCCGTGCTTTGCGCTACTAGATGCGATATTACGCATCCCCCATAGACTAGAGTCTATGGAGAGATGCGTGAAGCGTGAAAAAATAGGACATGACCTATTTTCTCACGGACCCTTCACACGGTCTGTTGAAACAACGGCCGTGTGAACGGCCACATTGAGTTATATAGGTCTGTGTGACGGCCGTTGTTTCAACAGCCGTCACACGGACGTTTCACACGTTCGTGTGAATAAGGCCTTATGTTTAACACTGGCGTATAAAATGCGAGTCTAAAAATGTAATGAACAAATAGAACACTTTTTACGTAACTTAATAATTGCATTATCTAATATGTAATTATTTAGGTTCTTATTGGAGTGCTGTACCTTCAAGAAGAGTTCCCTAAGCTTCAACATACCCCTGCTAAGTCATTTGTAGGATGGCCTCTTACAATCCTGGAACTTTTAGGGCGGGTTCACACGTGGCGGAATTTCACTTAAATTCCGCTGCGGACACTCCGCAGCGTTAATCCGCAGCGGAGCCGTTTGTCCATTGACTTCCACTTTAATTTAGCAGTGTTCGTTTAGACGATGCGTAAAATTCCGCTGCGGAGCATAGGCTGCGGAGCGGAATTTGGTGTCCGCAGCATGCTCTGTCTGTTGCGGAGCAGTGGCGGACTCATGGCGGAATTTCTCCATTGACTTCAATGGAGATTCTAATTTCCGCAATGAAGTCCGCAGCTGTCATGCACATGTTATGTGTGCTGCGGATGCGTCTTGCTTTTTTGACAAGACATTTCTTCATTCTGGCTGGACCTATGTATTTCTAGGTCTACAGCCAGACTGAGGAAGTCAATGGGGCTCCCGTAATGACGGGAGCGTTGCTAGGAGACGTCTCTAAATAGTCACTGTCCAGGGTGCTGAAAGAGTTAAGCGATCGGCAGTAACTGTTTCTGCACCCGGGACAGTGACTACCGATCACAATATAGAGCAACCTGTCAAAAAAATAGAAGTTCATACTTACCGAGAACTCCCTGCTTCTGTCTCCAGTCCGGCCTCCCAGGATGACGTTTCAGTCTAAGTGACGGCTGCAGCCAATCACAGGCCAAGCACAGGCTGCAGCGGTCACATGGACTGGCGCGTCATCCAGGGAGGTCGGGCTGGATGCCGAAAGAGGGACGCGTCACCAAGACAACGGCCGGTAAGTATGAAATTCGTTTACTTTCACTAGGGAAAGTGCTGTCCCTTCTCTCTATCCTGCACTGATAGGGAGAAGGGAAGCACTTTTCCCGCAGTCCGCAGCAGCTAGTCCGCATCAATTTTCTGCACATTTTGGGCAGATCCGCAGCCGTAATCCGCAACCCGGATTAGGTGCGGCATTGATGCGGACAGTTGCGGAGGAAATCCGCCACGTGTGAACATGCCCTTATGCCTAGGATCACTTCATGTTTGTGTCTTTTTTCTCAGACATATAACTTTAACCCTAACACCACAGCCATTTTTCTTCTTTTTTTTTCCATCAACCTTGCCATGTGAGGGCTTGGTATTTGCAGAACGAGTTGTAGTTTCTAATGGCGCCATTTAATGTACTATATAATGTATTGGGAAACAAAAAAATTCTTTGTGGGATGGAATGGGGAAAAAAAACGATTCCTCCATTGTTTTTTGGGTTTCGTCATCTTAACTTTTTTCTACGGGTCAATAGGAGTACAACAATTCTAAATTTATATCGTTCTTTTTTTATGTTCTACTTTTACATAGAAAAAATTATTTGTTAAAAAAATTGCATTGTGTCGCCATATTCTGAGAGCCATAACTTTTTTTATTTTTTGCAGATAGAGTAGTGTGAGGACGTGTAGTTTTTATTGGTATCATTTTTGGGTAAGTATGATCACTTTTTATTTCATTTTTTTTTGGTAAATGGTAAAAACGGGGGAAGTGCAGGGAAATATATATGATATATATATATTTTTTTTTTATTTTATTTCATTTATTTTTTTCGAAGTATAGTTAAAGAAATAATATGTGGTCCAAATGGATAAACAGGGTTGTGATGAAAATGGACTTTGTTTTTTTTTGGCTTTTTTGTAGGTAGTTTTGTAGGTAGTTTTGTTGTTATTATATGTGATAAAAAAAATTATGACTAGACCAAACTTTAACTATATTCAATATTGGAAATACAGTATTTTTGTTGGTATGCATCTTACATTGTTGTCAGAAACAACCCTTGTGTTAATTTAATATCCGTATTCAATTTTTTTTCATTAAATTAAAAATGTGCACTATTCTGTTACATATGTTTTCTCCTTTTTTCCCTGACACTGACTTTTGCACATTGCTATACGGTATATAGAACATCTTTTTTTAACTTCTACAAGATCACTAGGTACTGATGGAATTATTCCACTGGGTCACCAAAACAAATTTACTAGATAACCAATGACGGTGCACCAGGTTAGCAGCTCCTGAGCATTATTCCTCCGCAGGTAACCAAACAAATTGTCTATGACTAGATAATGCAGTAAAAATACCTCCATAGGCTACAAACTACCACTTAAAAAAACCTTAAAAAAAACATACAAAATGTACAAAAAAAATTAAAATAAATATCCCAGCAATTCATCCCTTAATCTCCCACATTTCATTTGATGCTATTTGATACTGAGAAATATATCAAGGTTACTGGCTGCAGCAGGAGCCTCCCCCGTCTGCCCTCTTCATAGCAGGACACACATATCATAGAGCCCCACCCTCTATGCTAAACCCTCCCTTGTTTGCCGTTCAGCAGCCAAAAACGTAAGAGATCAGCAGGAAATTAACACCTGTGTTCTCTGCAGGATTTCTACTAGACTGTTTGGCTGCAGGAACATGCAGAAGATCCTGCAGCCAGACAAGCAGTGTGAACAAATGTATAATTTGTCTAGGATTAGTATTGCTTTAAACACCAGAGACACTGATTTCCGGGCAACCAAAAACAGGCTAAAGTGTCTTTGTTATAATTAGTTTGTGCAGTGCCCAGTGTACTATGCATAAACCTTTTCCACACTGCTACCTGACAAGTGCTGGAATTCGGTCAGTTTCAGGGTATGTTGACACAGCTTATTTTCAGCTGTTTTTCAGCTGTAAACGCCCCGAAAAACAGCTGAAAAAGCAGGAGCTGAACACCTCCCAACATCTGCCCATTTCAATGGGAAAACCGGCGTTTCGTTTCAACGTGGCGTTTTTTTTACATGGCCGCTTGAAAAAACGGTGCATAAAAGAATGCCCCGTAAGAAGTGCATGTCACTGCTTGAGCCGCTTTTGGACCCGTTTTTCATTGTGTCAATAGAAAAACAGCTCCAAAAATGGTCGCATAAAATACCACAAAAAGTTTGTTGTTTCAAAAATGGCTGAAAATCACAGGCTGTTTTCCCTTGAAAACAGCTCCGTATTTTACAGGTTTTTTTATTTTGCGTGTGAACATACCCTCAGGTTATGTGCATGTAACGTTTTTGGCCTACGTATCGAGAAATCTCCCGACACACGCTAAATGCGTTTATAGGGATCCAGTAGCCCAACAGAGGCCAAAAGTGTGTTCTTTTGGCTTCCATCATGCATGTATACCTTTTTTTTTCAGGATGAAAAAGAGTAGTAGATTATGCTTTTCCATCTCAAAAGAACCTGCAAAAATATGTGTACGTTTTTTTAACATGAGCTCCCCATCCCAGCCAATGGACCTCAATTCTAAGAGCAGGAATACAGCTCACAGCCTTTCCAACCTGCCTGCATGGTAAGGGTATGTTCACATGCTTTGCAAAAAACGTCTTCAAGAGAAAACAGCTCCTGATTTTCAGATGTTTTTTAATTAACTAGTGTTTTTCGCTGCCTTTTTTGGAGCTGTTTTTCTATAGCGTCAATGAAAAACAGCTCCAAAAACGGCCCAAGAAGTGACATGCACTTCTTTTTCGCTGACATTTTTTTACACTCCCATTTTTCAAAACGGCTGCGTAAAAAAACGCCCCGTCGGAGCAGAACACCGTTTATGGCCCAAAAAATGTCAGAAAATAAGCCGTGTGAACATACCCTAACGCTACAGCTGCTATCAATAACCTATACAGCCAGAAGAGACAGCTCTGTGTGAGGTCCATGAGCAGGTAATGAGCAGACTTGTTTCAGTGCATTTGTCAGCTGTGAATGTGCAATAAATAGATTATTTCGAGAATAGGTGTCACAGGTTAACAAAGGGAAAAAGCAGACTCCTGTTGAGCTAATCTCCTCCATGATGTGCTACCTCTTCCCCTTTCAAGTCAAGAAGCCACAGGAGAAGCTAACATAAGTTCTCCATTGAATTGATCTCTTAGAGCTTATTTAATAGGCTCTGTGTTATTTCTCTAACTCACCTTTTCCACTCTCGGATCACTATCTCCTTTTCTTTACTATCCTATCACCTTTATCTTTCTCCAAAACCTACAAACGTACACCCATAGAAATTTACATTGACTTGGACTATATTACAAACACCCGATGACCTGTACCTCTCATCTAACCAGGCCAGAGTCTCCTACGACAATACACTGATATGCACATTGGATCATGCTGCGCTTATTACTGTGCATATCTCCAGACACTGTAGACGACACACAACCCAAACCTGCTACTTACAAAGATGCTTAAATTCTGCTGAGTGCGAATGGAGAAAGTCTTGCTTACATGCAGGGGGGACCAGAAGATGACCTCAGAGCGGGTAGGGGCAAAAAAAGCCAGTAACAAACCCGAAGTGGGACACTTAAAATCTGAAATAAATTTAAAAAAAGTAGCACCTCATGGTGCAGAATTCCAAAACGATGTTGAAAAGGAATACAGGTGTAAGAATTATCCTCACCTGGAAAAGTTGTGCAGTATCCAAGCACAACGCTATTAAAAGGCATTCAATGGATAAAGTTGCTGCTTCCTAGGCCAATGGGACAAAAAAGTTCCACCGCGTAGTAATGGATCAGTGCGCAAAAAAATATATATGTATGAGATATATATATTTAAGGAAGTCAAAAAACGCTACTTCATCGGGAGGTGGAAAAGAGAATAAGTTAGGTATTTGAACAGTATTTATTAAGGTAACGCGTTTCAGCGCCGGACTGGCGCTTGAATCAGACCTAATACATTAAAAGTCAAAAAAAGTTTGGTTTATATACATTAAAAAAATGCCAGAATGACTCCTGAGTGACAGTTAAAACGGCCAATTAGAGGTGAACAAAGGTATACAAACAATTTAACAAAAAAACAATCACAATACTTTTTAAAAAAAACATATGAGCTTGTAGGAGACAGGGTTGATCTACTGTAGGATCTCGAAGGGTCCGAGGAACCTGGGAGCAAATTTGTATCATGGCACCCTCAGCCGGATATTGCTAGAGGATAGCCAAACCTTGGTACCCGGAAGAAACTGAGGAGGCTCTCTTCTCCTTGTGTCTGCCTTCCGTTTCATGCGGTCGAGCACCAGCAGAATAGAGGATCGGGTTTGCTGCCAGATCTGCAGGAAGTCCCTGAATGAAGAGTCAGCTGCGGGCACTTGGGACGTAGCTGACACCGGGAGAGGAATTCGTGGGTGTTGGCCGTAAACAATCAAGAACGGTGTGGCAGCAGCAGACTCGCTTGTCCGGTTGTTATAGCAGAATTTGGCCCAAGGAAGAATCTGCACCCAGTCATCATGTTGCCTTGAGATGAAGTGTCGTAGATAGTTCTCAATGATTTGATTGATCCTCTCGACTTGACCGTTGGACTGGGGATGGTAGGCTGAGGAAAAGTCCAACTTCACATCAGGAAGTTTACAGACGGCTCTCCAGAACTTTGAGGTAAATTGAACCCCCGATCAGACACAATATACAGAGGTAAACCATGCAGGTGGAAGATGTGTTGGATGAAGAGGTTGGCCAGACGAGAAGCAAAAGTTATGCCGGTCAGCGGAACAAAATGAGCCAGACCGTACTGCATCCAGCAGAGGGAGGCAGATCCGTGACAAACTCCCTTGCTATATACTGCCAGGGAGCATTGGGCATCGGCTGTGGCCAGAGCAGGCCTTCATGCTTGGAGTGAGCAACCTTGTTAGCCGGGCACACCGTGCAGGATAAGACAAAGTCCATGGTGTCTTGAGGCTGTGTGGGCCAACAAAAATGATGGGCAATCAAGTCTCGGGTTTTACGGGCACCCGCGTAACCTGCCAGTTTGGAGCTGTGTCTCCAGCGAAGAATTCTACTTCTGTCCGCCAGGCGCACAAGAGCCCTCCCCGTAGGAATGTCTCTAAATTGCAGGGGGTTGACAGAGACAATGCTGGACGGATCAATGATGTTTTGCGCGGGGACCCCATGGTGTCCTCGGTCTCGAACGACCTGGACAAGGCATCGGCCCTCACATTTTTGTCGGCAGGACGGTAGTGGAGCTCAAACTGGAACCGGGCAAAGAACAGAGACCTCCTGGCTTGACGGGGATTCAGCCGTTGGGCCGACTGGAGATAAGTGAGGTTCTTGTGGTCGGTAAATATCAAAATATGGTGAGCTGCGCCCTCCAGAAGATGTCTCCATTCCTCCAGAGCCAACTTGATGGGCAGTAACTCCCGATCCCCAATTGAGTAGTTGCGCTCTGCGGGAGAGAAAAGTTTTGAATAATAGCCACATACCACTGCCTTGCCTTTAGGACCTTTCTGGAACAGAAGTGCGCCTGCACCAATCGAGGAGGCATCCATCTCCAACGAAAACTGTCGAGACACATCAGGATGATGGAGGGTAGAGGCTGACGTGAAGGCTCTCTTCAGGCTATTAAACGCAGATTCTGCCTCTGGAATACACACCTTGGCATTCATGCCCTTTTTGGTGAGGGTAGAGATGGGCGCTGTCATCGAAGAGATGTTTGGGATGAACTGCCGGTAGAAGTTGGCCAACCCCAAGAAGTGCTGTATGGACCTTAATCCTTGAGGACGTGGCCATTCCAGGACGGGCTTTACCTTCTCAGGATCCATCTTGAGGCCTTGATCTGAGATGATGTAGCCGAGGAAGGGTCGAGAGTTTCTCTCAAACACGCACTTCTCCAGCTTGTCATATAAGCGATTCTCCCTTAATCGAAGCAGAACTTGACGGACATGTGTCTGATGAGTCGTCGGGTCTGAAGAAAAGATCATGATGTCATCAAGGTAGACCACAACACAGACATAGAGGAGATCTCGGAAGATGTCATTGACGAACTCTTGGAAGACCGCGGGAGCGTAACACAGTCCGAAAGGCATTACCAGGTATTCATAGTGCCCGTCTCGAATGTTGAATGCCATCTTCCATTCGTCACCCTGGCGGATACGGATTAAGTTGTAAGCCCCCGTAGGTCTAGCTTGGAAAAATATCTTGGCTCCTTGTATGCGGTCAAACAGTTCAGAGATTAGTGGCAACGGGTATCTGTTCTTGACCGTGATCTGATTGTGACCCCGTTAGTCGATGCAAGGTTTAAGAGAGCCGTCTTTCTTTTTGACATAGAAGAAAATGGCCCCGGCCTGGGAGGAGGTCTTTTGTATAAAACCCCTCTCCAAATTCTCCTGGATATAAGCGGGCATAGACTGGGTCTCTGGCAAGGAGAGAGGGTGTACCCGTACACGAGGAGGAACCAGTTCAATGGGACAGTTATACGCCCGATGTGGGGGCAACGTCTCAGCCTCCTTCTTGCTGAAGATATCTGCAAACTGTGAGTAGTGAGGGGGTAATCCTGCCAACGACCGAGGCAGAGGAGGTTGGACCGGATGGATCTGTCCCAGACAGTGGTTGAGACACTTGGGGCCCCAATGTAGAAGCTCGCCGGAAATCCAGTCCAGGACTGGGGCATGTAGTCGAATTCAAAGCAGACCCAGAAGCACAGTGTTGACGGCCTTGGGCAGGACGAGGAAAGAAATTAGCTCTGAGTGAAGAGCTCCAACTTGGAACCTCAGCGGTTTGGTCCTAGATACGACTGGATCGGGCAGAGGCAGACCGTTCACTGAGGCAACAGCCAAAGACGTCTCCAGGGGAACTGTGGGCAACTGGAGGAGATCCACTAGATCCCTCTGGATAAAATTGGCTGCAGATCCAGAGTCCAGATAGGCAGAGACCCGGTGGGTCTTCCTGCCAAACACTATGGTCACTGGGATGGACAATTTTGAGGGGAGTTTCTTATCCAGCACTGTATCGCCTACGGTTGTCTCCCAACCAATCCTAGGCATTGGAGTTGCTTAGGCTTTTGAGGGCACAGACGCACAACATGGCCACCGAGGCCGCAATACAAAGTCCCAAAGTGTGTCTGCGTTGTTTCTCCGGGAAGGATAACTTAAGCCGGTCCACCTGCATAGATTCCTCAGGAGGGCCAACTGGCGAGGGATTGCTGGCAAGTGGAGTCCTCTCTCTGGACGAGCCTCTTGATATCGTTAGCGGACCATCATGTCAACCCGGGTGGCAAGCAAGACAAGCTCATCCAGGGTAGATGGCAGATCACGAGCGGCAAGTTCGTCCTTGATATCGGACGACAGTCCCTGCCAGAATGTAGCCACCAAAGCATCATTGTTCCATAACAGCTCTCCCGCCAGGGTGCGGAAGTGAATGGCGTACTCGCCCACGGAAGTTTCTCCCTGGCGAAGGTTCAGCAGGGAGGCAGCTGCTGACGAGACCCATCTGGGCTCTTCAAATACAGTGAAAAATGTCCGTAGGAACCCCTGGAAGTCACGGGTCTATGGTCCCTGATGCTCCCATATGGGATTTGCCCATGCTAGGGCTTTGCCAGTAAGGAGAGAGACGAAAGCGACACTTGTGCCGTCAATAGAAAATGCCCTGGCGTACTGACTGAAGAGGATCTGGCACTGGTTTAGAAATCCCCTGCAGGTCCTCGCGTCTCCATCATAGCGATGAGGTTGTGGCTTTAGAAAATCGTGGTTCAGCACTGCCAGGAAGTGTAGCCGGGTCAGTACTGCCACAAAGTGTAGTAGGAGGAACAGCAGAGGCAATAGGAGCAGGTGCCAGATAAACTGCAGCTTGCGTATCCAGCCGATGTGCAATAATGTTCAATGCCTGGAGGAGTTGGTCCTGTCAAGACTGGAGGTCTAGCATATCCGCCCGCATCACTTATGACGTCGTCATGGTCTTGGGTTGACCAGCGGGGTCCATGGCCTGAGCGTACTGTCACGATCTGTGTGTATGTGGACCCACTGGGCCGTACCGCCGAAGTGGGATAGCAGCTGGCCACACAGTGTACCAGGTAAAGTCTATAGTCCGAGTAAAGGTACCTGTGGTAGTTCAGACAGTAGCGATGGTTAGGCTCGGATGGGACCTTGGCAGCAGACACCAAGCGTGGTTTAACACAGCAGACGTGATTGGTGGCACAACACGACCCCAACTCTCTAAGGCACAGAAACAACGGTAGCACAGGATACAGGTAGCAGGACCTGGAACACTGGGAACTGGAAAATACAAAGGGACCATTTGCAAGACTAACACGGGTAAACACAACAACGCTCAGACAATGAGTGAAGGGGCAGGCCCTTCTAATAGTCCAGGGTGATTAGACAATTCTAAACATGTGTACGCTGGCCCTTTAAGACCGGGACTGATTTTGTGCGCGCACCCTAGTGGTCACTGCAGGCCAGGACTTCCGCATGTGCTGGCATCTCCTGGAAGGAAGGCATCGGCAGGATGAGAGGAGTCTGTGATCTGTGGCTGTGGATGTTACACCCATAAATGATGTATTCCAAACCAAATGGTGTCCCTCACCCATGTTAACAATTAGATTGTGATATGGACAAATAGTTAAATAACTTTTATTACTGTACTTGTAATATTATATTACAACCAGCTCAAAAGCTTTGCCTGTTGTCACTGAAAATGGAAAGTGTCTAATCTCTTTATAGGACCTAAACTCTTTTGAAAATGTGACATGATCATAGTCATTTGGCCTCTTTTTACTTAATCATTAAATCATAATGAATAATTCAGTAAAGTGTGAAGAATTGATCATACTTTTATTTTTTACGTAATGGACATACGCTTTTAAATCTTACATAATGGAAATCCGCTTTTAAATGCCATGAAATAAGCAGATTTGTAAAGCACTATTGGGAATGGTGTCTACGTCAATAATACATCTGAAGTACAAATACATCAAAACAATTAACATTTTGCCAATTATATAATCAACATTAAGCATGTATTAAATGTCCACTGTCAACATGCCCTGTCTATTATGGCTCGTTTAATTATTAATAAATAATGGGCATCTCAACTTGACTACATATTTACACAAACTTGCCTCTGTACAAGTACCAGTCCCAGGAGGGCACCACTATGATGTTCCCATGCTACTGAGAATGCCAATATGAACTTCTGAGGGAGCTAGTAGTAGAGTAGGTAAGAAAGTAACAACTTCTATGGATGCCATTTGGCTGTCTATACTGGATGTGCCCACCCATTTTCCACATACAGAAAAAGCCAGTGGTAGATCGGAGTTCCTTTCTAAAAGGAATTTATGCCTAAGAGTTGTTTACCAAATTTTGAACCAAATCAAGTGAATTTTTTTTTCATGTATGTCATGGAAATTTGCAAATTGAAATTTTTAAAAAATACTGTCTCTTATGAACCTGATAATAGGCAGATTGTTTATAAGATGATAATAAAGTAAATAATTTTATTTCCACTGGCTTGTTGTCTTTTGGATTTACTGGTGAACATTCGCCTCTGAAGGGTTATCTGGTACTAGAGTCAAACGTGTACTTTGGTACTTTTTTTTTTTTTAGTTATTCAGCAGAAGAGATTTTTGGGGATATAAGAATGGAGATTGAGGGTCTTAAAATGTAAAAATAATAACAATAATATACTCACCTCATTGGTTTTGTTCTATTCCCGCACCACAGTTCTCTTTGCCTCCAAGATGACGTGATGACATGTGGTGGCCAGCCACGCTGCCCACCACACTGATGTTCCATTAATGGTGATGTCATGCCATAGCATGTTGATTAGTCAGGGGAGTCACATGGACATCACATCATCACTATGGAAACAGAGAACTCAAAACTTAAGTGAAACCATGACATGGGACTGGAGCAATGAGGATGAGTATATTACAATAGGTTTTTTTATTTTCACAAGTCTCTGCAACCTCAAGCTTATATGCCAGAAAACCTATTTTTTATATTAGCTCAAGTAATGTAGATTTTTTTTTTCAGATTATATCAAGCTGTAGATTACATAGAAGCTCAAAGTTTGTAGTGTTTTGCTCTTCTTCAGTTTCAACCTAGCACTAAATTTAAAATAATAGAAGATTATAATGTTGTTGCCTTAAGACTCTTCTACTGTCACAACCAGAGTTTATATTATTCAATACCCTACATTCCAAAAAAAGTATCACCCCTTTATTGCATGTGTTCATTTAAAGAGAGGCTAATGTAAGAGATATCAGGAGAAAATGAACCCTGTTACCTCTCCAGTGTTTCTACAAGAATGTTTGTTTCAGGAACACACAGAAATTCCTGCACACTGACAAACACTGTGGGCAAGTTTATCTCCAGAAGCGGCCGTACTGCTGACTGCAAGGAGTGAGGGGAGGCCGACATGACAGGATAGGAGGGAACAGGTGAGGAAAGGGTTAAGGTTATGTGCAGGGAATGAAGGGGAGGGGATTGGAAGTGAGGAGGGAGGGGGAGTAGGTCTCGGGCTTCCCGCTGTTTTCCTCAGTGCGAGGGAGACAGTGAGAAGTGAGACATCACAGGAGTAGCAGCAGCAGCAGCAGCAGCAGCAGCAGCAGCAGCAGCAGCAGCGTGTGTGTGTGTGTGTGTGTGTGTGTGTGTTCTTACCTGATCGTGGGAGATGGCGTCCTTCAGTGAACTTGTGGAGCGGCTCCGGGCGGCAGCTGATAATCAGGACGTCGGCTGGTTTGAGGAGCAGGTGACGAGACTTGTGGGGATGACTGTGCCCCAGGCTGCTGGGCCCCGGCGCTCTCATCGCGCGGTGTCCAGGGAGGGGGGAGGGGCGGCTTCCTATCTATCATCCCCTGCTGTTTTGTCCTTGGATCTAGGCAGCCCTCTGATGCTCAGCCCTCCGGATAGTGGAGTGAGCAGGCCCGTGCCCCAGGCTGCTGTGCCCCGGCGCTCTCATCGCGCGGTGGCCAGGGAGGGGGGAGGGGCGGCTTCCTCTCTATCATCCCCTGCTGTTTTGTCCTTGGATCTAGGCAGCCCTCTGCTGCTCAGCCCTCCGGATAGTGGAGTGAACAGGCCCGAGGTAGTTACGCCGGGGGTGGTGCCTGCTCGCAGGTCACGGCGTACACGACCCCCAGCGAGACTTAGCCCAGAGGAAATCCCGCGGGTTCGGCGCCGCCGGGGAAGCCCCTCCAGGGTCGCTGCAGGCCGGTCCCCAGGGAGAGCGGCATCCCCTAGGGGGTCCCGGCCTGGCAGAAATCCCCAGCCGCGGCGGTGCTTGGCGGTCAGGGGGGGGTTGGCTCCTGGCTTCCCCAATACCCCCCCCCATCTAGTGTGGTTCATGATGCGGTGATGTCGGCAGCCCCGCCTGGTGAAGTGCCAATCAGGGGGCTGGCTGCTGCGAGATCTGAGTCCGGAAGACTGGCGAGTCCGGTGGGATGTGGAGTGCGGTCGGAACTGTGGATACCGCATAACGGGCAGCAAGTGGCTGGCCCTATCAGCGTCGGGGCCAATATGGAGGCCGGCCCTTCGGGACAGTCTGGTCGGGGATCTCCGTGTTCGCATTGTAGGTGCGGGCAGCGGTCGCAGATAACGGGTGACACGGATGAAGGAGACGGGGTTGAGGATCGGCGTGGGCAAGTTCGTCCGGCTGGCGGGATCACAGCGCCTGAGCAGCCAGGTGGGTGCTCTTCTTCTTTTCCTACTCTTACTCCGCGCATGGGGGGTGGCGCGGGGGATGCGGCGGGTTCTGGGGCAGTCGTCGGGTCTGCCGGGGGAGGTGGTAGCGGTCTCGATGACATAGTGGGATGTTTGCGTGAGCTGGTTAGCAGATTGGATAGGTCGCAGGCCCCGGTATCGGCGGGGGTGTCCCCGGTTGCGGTTTGGTCGGCGCCGCCGTTGGTAGTGCAGCCGCATGATAGGGTGCAAGTGGGGGGCTCGGCGGGGGCGGTGGCTGTGTCAGTGCAGACAGACGGGGCTCAAGAGGCTGACAGGGTGCGCTTGGATGATAGAGCAAGGGGGGAGGTGTATGTCTGTTTTGAGGGGCCGTTGGGGGCGCATTTAAAACAGGAAGTTCGGGAGCGTATTTGGAAAGACGAATATGTGGAGATATTTTCCCTTCTTCCGTTGGTAAAATTTAATTTGGACAAAGGGAAGAGGGATGAGAGCAAAAAGGAAGAGGAGGAACGTCGGCGTTATCGGCTTATCCCACAAACATTTGTGAATTGGCTGCAGGCCTTTGCGATCTTGGCTAGTGTGGTGGGGGAAAAGGCGCCGGAAAATTGTTCCGCGCTTTTTTGCTATATGGATGCTATCGGTGAGGCGCATCGGGCTTATGGCGGTATGGCGTGGCTGCGTTATGATGAACAATTTCGGCAGCGGAAGGCGGTTCGGCCCGGCATTAGATGGGATCAGAAGGATATCGCATTATGGTTGAGGGTGACGGCTCCGGTTAAGCCGGGACAGTCCTTTCCAGGGAGCGGAGGGTCTGCAGGGCAGGTCGGTCAGTCTGGTCAAAGTTCCGGTTCAAAACTCGGTTTTTGCTGGCAGTTTAACGACGGCCAGTGTAAATTTGGGGCAACGTGTAAGTTCAAGCACGTGTGTTCCCATTGCAGCGGGTCATCTCATGGCGCATCAAGGTGTTTGCGAAAAGGCAAGAAGGGAGGGGGTTCAGCTGGTCAAGGGGGTGACGCCGGTGAAGCTGGAAAGGATGGCCCCCTTTCTAGGTAGATACCCGGATAGGGATGGGGCGCAATTGATTGCAGATGGTTTTAGCGTGGGTTTTGTAATTCCTTCTCCTCCTTATGATATTCCAGTGACTCGCCGGAATCTCCGGTCCGCTTACCAGCATGCGGGGGTGGTGACTGAAAAACTTCTTAAGGAAGTGGGTTTGGGTCGGATGGCTGGGCCTTTTGTTGAACCACCGGTGTCGGATCTTGTTGTTTCCCCGTTGGGTGTGGTGCCGAAGCGGGAGCCAAACAAGTTTCGGTTGATTCATCGTCTTTCTTTTCCCCGGGGTGCATCGGTTAACGATGGTATTGATCCGGTATTGTTTTCGGTGGTGTACGCGTCATTTGATAAAGCGGTGGCGCTGGTGCAGGAAGCGGGCGCAGGTGCTTTGTTGGCAAAAACCGACATTGAGGCGGCTTTCCGGTTGCTGCCGGTTCATCCCAAGAGTCAACCGTTGTTGGGTTGTTTTTGGGAGGGGAAGTTTTTTGTGGATCGTTGTTTGCCAATGGGCTGTTCCCTGTCTTGCGCCTACTTTGAGGCTTTTAGTTCTTTTTTGGAATGGGTAATTAGGGATGTCGCAGGTGTGAATTCAGGTATTCACTACCTGGATGATTTTTTGTGTGTTGGCCCAGGCAGATCAGCGGTGTGCGCCAATATTTTGTTTGCCTTGCAGAGAGTCATGAAGGAGTTTGGAGTCCCGCTGGCTCCTGACAAAACGGAGGGGCCTGTTACGGTTATTCGTTTTTTGGGCATCGAAATTGACTCGGTTTTAATGGAATGCAGGCTTCCGGAGGATAAGTTGGTGGCTCTTCGTTTGGAGGTTCAGGCGTCGTGTCGGCTTAAAAAGGTCACCTTACGTAGTCTGCAGTCATTGTTAGGGAAGTTAAACTTTGCATGTCGGATCATGCCTATGGGCAGGGTGTTCAGTAGGCGGTTGGCGGCGGCGACTGCTGGTGTGAGGGCTCCGCATCACTTTGTCAGATTGAGAGGGGAGCATCGGGACGATTTGGAAGTGTGGCATCGGTTTTTGGGACAGTACAACGGCAGGTCCTTGTGGATGGCTGGGGCTTTCGATTCCGTGGATCTGGATTTATTTACGGATGCGGCTGGAGGGGGCGGTTTTGGTGCTTATTGTGGTGGCCAGTGGTGTTCTGGGGGATGGCCGGTTAGTTGGGTGGAAAGCGGTTTGACAAAGAACCTGGCCCTGCTCGAGCTGTTTCCCATCGTGGTCGCTGTGACCATTTGGGGGGATAGGCTCAGGGACAAGAAGATTCGTTTTCACTGCGATAACCTAGGGGTGGTGTTGGCTATCAATAACATCTCGGCGTCTTCTCCTCCGGTGGTTCAACTGTTGCGGCATTTGGTGTTGGTTTGTTTGTCATTAAATGCTTGGGTGGTGGCGGTGCATGTGCCGGGGGTTGAAAATTGCGTTGCTGATGCCCTTTCTCGCTCACAGTGGGATCGTTTTCGTCAGCTGGCGCCGGGAGCGGATCGGATCGGCATGGTATGTCCGGATCATCTTTGGGAGTTGGTCTCTCTGCGGCAGGAGCATTGATTGAGCGATCCTTGGCGAGTTCTACATGGGCAGCGTATAGGGCTGGCTGGGCTCAATGGGAGCTTTGGTTGAGAGGTTTGGGTGACGTCCGGTCAGACCGGGACAGGATGGTGGCCTTATTGTATTGGTTGGGGGATGCGTATGAGTCTGGTGTGTCTGTAGCGAAAGTGAATAAGTTTGTGTCCGCTGTGGCATTTGGCTTGAAATTGCATGGCGAAAAAGACGTTACCAAAGAATTTTTGGCGGTTCAAGCTTTAAAAGGTATTCGCAGGGGAAGAGGGTCGGTAGATCGGCGGCGGCCAGTTTCTTACCGAATTCTTTGCCTATTAGGAACGGCCGTGGAGTTGGTTTGCAGTTCAGCCTTCGAAGTCCGGTTGTTTCGCTTGGCTTTTTCATTAGCCTTTTTTGGGGCTTTTAGAGTGGGTGAATTGGTGTCACCAAGTGGGTTGCGCGCGGGGGGACTGAGTCAAGAGGATGTGGAGTTGTTTGCCGATAGAGTGGAGACATTGCTGCGCAGGTCAAAAGCGGACACGGCGGGTAAGGGGACGCGAATTGTGTTATTTTCCATCAGGGGCTCAGCGGTGTGTCCGGTACAGTGTATGTCTGCTTTTGGGGTACAGGTGGGGGTAATGGGGGTTCCGTTACTGCGGCATGAAGACGGGTCCTTTTTATCCAGGTTTCAATTTGGGGCAGTGTTTAAACGCTGTTTGCTGGCAATTGGGTTGCAGTCAGCTGAGTATTCTTCCCATTCGTTTCGTATTGGCGCAGCAACTGAGGCGGTGCGATGGGGGTTGGATGAGGCTGGGGTCAGGCGTATCGGGAGATGGGAGTCTAACCGTTTTCGATCTTATGTGCGGCCTCACTTGCTGTCAGACTGTTAAGAAGCTGCTGGGAGTTATGTGGTGCTGGTGGAAGATGGAGTGTGATTGGGAGTTGTAAGAAGTGTGTGTTTATTTCTTTCACAGGTTCGCGTCCTTTGCTGGTGTGGATCCTGGGGCACTCCTTTGTGTACTGGGGCGCATTACGGGCGGAGGTTCGCCCGGATGGTCGTCAACTAAGGATTCCGCGGGAGGATGCTATCCTGCATTGGCTGGGTTTTCGGGGAATGGTTTGGTCAAGGGTACTACCGGAATTCCAGGTGTATACGCAGCTAGACCGGGTTCCCGAAATTTTAGTTTTACATGTTGGGGGGAATGATTTGAGTGTTCGCCCTTTTCGAGATTTGGTGAGGGATATTAAGCACAACTTGTTGTGTTTATGGGCATTACACCCGGGCCTGATTATAGTATGGTCAGATATTGTACCAAGAAAGACATGGCGCTTGGCCCGATCCGTGGAGAGACTTAATAAGGCCAGAATAAAAGTAAACAGGGCTGTGTCGGCATTTGTGGCAAGAAATGGAGGTGTTGTGGTCAGGCATAGGGATCTGGAAGGGGGGGTAGGTTGTTATTGGAGACAGGATGGGGTGCATTTGAATGAGGTGGGGATGGATTTGTGGAGTTTGGCCCTAGCAGATGGGATTGAAAGAGGTGTGTTGGTGTGGAGGAGCTCACGGCCTTGAGGCGGTGAAGGTCCATGTCGCAGTGGCGGGGGGAGTCCTTGAGGTTGGTCAGTAAAACTGGTGGGGGGGTCGCATCAGGGGTATGCGTCCCCCAAAAATAGGTGGAAGGCTTCTTAGGGTGTTACCCCTTTGAAGTGCTTTATGGAAAAGCCATCTGCAAGAAGGTGCCTTCGAGCCGGTTTACGGCTGGAGGTAAAACAAGTGGTGGTGGCAGATGGCTACGTTTTTTTATAAGTCGTGGTAACCTCAAGGGCTTCCCCTGGTCAATTATAAGGTGTTATTTATATTGACCCTGTTAAGGGTTTGGTATGTGTATTCTGGTAGAATTTCCAATGTTTGGGAATTCTAAGTTATTTAAAGTTTGGGTTATAAAATTTTCTAATTTTATAAAATTTATAATAAACGGCTGATGTGGCCATTAAAATCCAACCTGGTGTCGTGTGTTATTATTCTAAAAGGGTAAGGAATAATTATGGATCACTCGACTCTACTTATCCAAGTCAAGAAGCGGCCGTACTGCTGACTGCAAGGAGTGAGGGGAGGCCGACATGACAGGATAGGAGGGAACAGGTGAGGAAAGGGTTAAGGTTATGTGCAGGGAATGAAGGGGAGGGGATTGGAAGTGAGGAGGGAGGGGGAGTAGGTCTCGGGCTTCCCGCTGTTTTCCTCAGTGCGAGGGAGACAGTGAGAAGTGAGACATCACAGGAGTCCCGCCCACCCGCCCCTTTTTTATTTTACAGATTTTGGAAGGAGAAGTGTGGGTATTGAATGGTGGTTATTGCCTGGTGTAATTGGTGGTGTTTGCATTGTCACGGTGGCTGGCGGGGGGAGTCCTTGAGGTTGGTCAGTAAAACTGGTGGGGGGGTCGCATCAGGGGTATGCGTCCCCCAAAAATAGGTGGAAGGCTTCTTAGGGTGTTACCCCTTTGAAGTGCTTTATGGAAAAGCCATCTGCAAGAAGGTGCCTTCGAGCCGGTTTACGGCTGGAGGTAAAACAAGTGGTGGTGGCAGATGGCTACGTTTTTTATAAGTCGTGGTAACCTCAAGGGCTTCCCCTGGTCAATTATAAGGTGTTATTTATATTGACCCTGTTAAGGGTTTGGTATGTGTATTCTGGTAGAATTTCCAATGTTTGGGAATTCTAAGTTATTTAAAGTTTGGGTTATAAAATTTTCTAATTTTATAAAATTTATAATAAACGGCTGCTGTGGCCATTAAAATCCAACCTGGTGTCGTGTGTTATTATTCTAAAAGGGTAAGGAATAATTATGGATCACTCGACTCTACTTATCCAAGTCATGTTCAATTGTATCATTAATTTCTAGGTTTAGTGCTCCTTTAAGACCTACAATTGTTGGCAACTGGAACCTGTAATGATGGGCTAGGGAGACAGACAGGTGAGCCCTAATCTACCCGCCACTCAGTCCCTGCCTACTTGCAACGACCCACCCTAGGCAACGAGGTACAACTGGGCGACGGTCCCTACACTCAATAGGTGCACGACAGACAAACAGACAAGGGTACAAAGAAGCCGGGGAAATGGGGAAGTTGCCCACGGGAACACTGTGAGCAACAAGCGAGGTGAACGAGCCGAGTCAAACCAGGAGATGAGCGAGGTACAAAACGCAGAGCAGAAGAGTGGTCAGTAAAGCCAAGGTCAATCACAAGCAGAGGATCAGTAGTTCAAGAAGCTGCAGCAGGGCCAGGAAACCAGCAGAGAAGAATCACAAGCAAAGGAGGAACAGGAAAGGCAGGTATAAATAGACAGAGGGCGGGAGCTAGCTCCGTCTGGCCAGGCTGTGATAGGCTCTCCCACTCCTAAGCCTGCCATCCTGAGTGGTGGAAGATGGAGTCAGTCTCACAGACATAGAAGCAGGTGCAGACTGATTACCTATGGGCGTTGACACAGAAGCTGTGTCTGGCAGATCCTTTACAGAACCATTGAAGAAAATTGAATATTTGCTTTTCATGGCCTGGGGTGACCTACAAAGTTAATACCATCCTTATTAATTTGTATTTTATTTGCTTTTTAGATTATAGTTAAATAAATATATAATAGTAAATATGCACGAAAAGGTCAGTTTACATAGAATATTATATTATATTGATGATACAATATTTTTTCTATGTATATTATATCATCTTCATGCTTAGGAAAACAGCACAGAATATTGAAGCTGCATATATTACCTTTCCTTTCTAACATTGTTATTTCCGTACTGAGAGAGTGACATATATGGAAATGGAGAAATTACTGGTGTGTCATATTCTGTCTTGAATGTATTGGGTATAGATATGAAATGTTGCTATAATTAGAGTGTCAGTATTCTGTTCCCATGCACTGTATGAAGTGCGGAACAAATCAACATTCTGAAATCCAGATCTGATGAAGGGTAGAACAGCACATTGACTTCTCAAACAAAACACAACAAAGTACTTGCTACAGTCACACTTCGCTGGGTTGACAAGAATTATTTTATGTAATACTAACTCATCAAAATATATCTCCTATGTCTTACACTTCTAGATAACATAAGGGAATATGTATACCACATTCATAAATATGTATTTGATGTTTACTATTGATGTTTACTTTTATTGCACTATAACTAAGGCTTTGTTCAGATCTGCATCAGGACTCCGTTCATGGGTCCCGTCGGAGCTTTCTGTCAGGGGAACCAGGAACGGAATCCAAACTGAAACAAATGGAAGCCATAGTTTTCCGTTTGCATCACCATTGATTTCAATGGTAATGGATCCAGTGCAAATTTTTTTCTGTTAGCCACCGTTGTGTAAGGGTTCCAACGTTTTGACGGAATCAATACCATAGTCGATTGTGCTATTCATTTGAAGCCTTAGAATTACACAGGACAAAAATTTATATATAATTAATAAACAACTTTTATTCTACAAATACATCAATAAAATCATACAATTAGGATTCAAAATTGGAGAAGGAATTGGCCCTAAGAAAATGTTGTAGGACAGGGTTGATATGCAAACATATATATGTGTTAGGCCCCTGGTGGTAGACTGTGGTTGGTTTCTCTCCTATGTCATTGTCATGTACGTGGCTGCGGGCTGTCAGGTTAGGTAGGGGCAGCGCGCGCATCGGACTTTAATGTTTAAATCGGCACATGAGTGCCCGGGACTATAAGAGGGGCCCAGCCCCTTGCTTCGATGCCTGAGCGTTGTTTGTCGTTTCCTATTTTGTCTATGCAAATGGTCTCCCAGTGTTTTCCAGTTCCCAGTGTTTCCTGTATCCCGTGCTATCCTGGTAAAGTGCCGTGCTGAGCTGTAGTCGTGCTCTGTGCTGTATTCTACACCTGTCCTGCTACTCCACACCTGACGTTTACCCGCTGCCTAGTCCCAGCCAAGCCTGCCTTGCTACTGTCCGAGCTGCCACAGGTACCCTATACGAATTATAGACCTTGACCTGCGCCCTGTTGGCCAGCTGCCATACCGCCAAGACGGTACGGCCCAGTGGATCCACGAACCCTATGTGACAGTCATCATGTTGCTGTATTATCCCTATTATGATATGTACCTACACTACCGTTCAAAAGTTTAGGGTCACTTAGAAATTTCCTTATTTTTGCAAGAAAAGCACAGTTTTTTTCAATGAAGATAACATTAAATTAATCAGAATTACACTCTATACATTGTTAATGTGCTAAATGACTATTCTAGCTGCAAACGTCTGGTTTTTAATGCAATATCTACATAGGTGTATAGAGGCCTATTTCCAGCAACCATCTACATAGGGTTCTAATGGTACATTGTGTTTGCTAACTGTGTTAGAAGGCTAATGAATGATTAGAAAACACTTGAAAACCCTTGTGCAATTATGTTAGCACCACTGTAAACAGTTTTGCTCTTTAGAGGAGCTATAAAACTGACCTTCCTTTGAGCTAGTTGAGAATCTGGAGCATTACATTTGTGGGTTCGATTAAACTCTCAAAATGGCTAGAAAAAGAGAGCTTTCATGTGAAACTCAACAGTCTATTCTTGTTCTTAGAAATGAAGGCTATTCCATGCGAGAAATTGCCAAGAAACTGAAGATTTCCTACAACGGTGTGTACTACTCCCTTCAGAGGACAGCACAAACAGGCTCTAACCAGAGTAGAAAGAGAAGTGGGAGTCCACGCTGCACAACTGAGCAACAAGACAAGTACATTAGAGTCTCACAGGTCCTCAACTGGCAGCTTCATTAAATAGTACCCGCAAAACGCCAGTGTCAACATCTACAGTGAAGAGGCGACTCCGGGATGCTGGCCTTCAGGGCAGAGTGGCAAAGAAAAAGCCATATCTGAGACTGGCTAATAAAAGGAAAAGATTAATATGGGCAAAAGCACACAGACATTGGACAGAGGAAGACTGGAAAAAAGTGTTATGGACAGACGAATCTAAGTTTGAGGTGTTTGGATGACACAGAAGAACATTTGTGAGACGCAGAACAACTGAAAAGATGATGGAAGAGTGCCTGACGCCATCTGTCAAGCATGGTGGAGGTAATGTGATGGTCTCGGGTTGCTTTGGTGCTGGTAAAGTGGGAGATTTGTACAAGGTAAAAGGGATTTTGAATAAGGAAGTCTATCACTCCATTTTGCAACGCCATGCCATACCCTGTGGACAGCGCTTGATTGGAGCCAATTTCATCCTACAACAGGACAATGACCCAAAGCACACCTCCAAATTATGCAAGAACTATTAAGGGAAGAAGCAGGCAGCTGATATTCTATCTGTAATGGAGTGGCCAGCGCAGTCACCAGATCTCAACCCCATAGAGCTGTTGTGGGAGCAGCTTGACCGTATGGTACGCAAGAAGTGCCCATCAAGCCAATCCAACTTGTGGGAGGGGCTTCTGGAAGCATGGGGTGCAATTTCTCCCGATTACCTCATCAAATGAACAGCTTATGCCAAAGGTCTGCAATGCTGTAATTGCTGCAAATGGAGCATTCTTTGACGAGAAAATTATTATTTCAAATAAAAATCATTATTTCTATCCTTGTCAATGTCTTGACTATATTTTTATATTTTTGATAAATATATGTGTGAGTTTTCATGGAAAACACAAAATTTTCTGGGTGACCCCAAACTTTTGAACGGTAGTGTATGCTAAGCTACGCATATACTATGCAGCTGTTTACCTGTTATCAGTAGAGGTAGTGAGCATGTGTATATTTGGGAAAATTTCTGTTCCCTAACCTATCTGGTATTGCAGCTGGGCTTTATTGAAGTGAATACCACATAGAGCATACAATTCACATACGATCAGTATTAGTGGCAAAAGATGTTCAAACATTATTGACCAGAATGGCCCTTAGCGGAATGGTGTGCCTTAACCAATCAAATACACTAGGCAACAGGGACTAAGTGTATTGTACACAGGACCGAGCGTTATGCAAATGCATTAATTGCCTCCCCTAGGGAAGCATAAGGCAGGACTTGTAGCAAGGTTCGGATAGCACTAGGTTTAGGCGTGGGTGCATACGTAGGGGCCCAACCCGATCCAATACAATAAAGAGAAAGTACTGTGCACACCAAAAGGGAAATTATTTTCCAAATAAATGATTTATTTATAGCCAGTGACAGTGCGACGTTTCGGTCAATACCGTGATCTTCTTCAGGCACTATAGAATTTACAAACTTATATATATATATTTAGATTCCATAATATATAGTACAGAATGTCATAAGTAACAGTGGGATCAAAAATGTACAGATCACAAATGCATATGTCTTCATAAGAAGTAACATTAAAAGTAAGTACAGTTAGACCTATATGTCACAGATTATACGTTGTGAGACAGTGACAGGTAAAGTCATTGAGGGAAGGTATATTTCCCCTAGAATCCTGTCATATGTATCCTAGGCTCCAGGGAATGAGTAGTTCTTGCAATAGAAAGCTCTAGTTTTCCAATCTCGGCTTAAGGAAAAGCCGGAAAAAAGGGCCTGGAGTTGGATTGGAGAAGAGCAGGGCGGGTTCCCCAATCCCTAGTCCATCTCTGTTTGTAGGACAAGGCTGCTGCTCAATTAGCTGCACCTGTAGCCTGTGTATAAAAAGGTGCAGACACAGTGTGTGTGGGAGTCTCACCCCTGACTCAGACTGGGGACTACTAAGGCTGGAGTAGCCTGTATTCTATGTGAGTAAAGACCTGTGTTACTTTGTGTCCAGTGCCTGGTAGGAAGGCACTTGGTATAGTTAGATAATATCTTGTTTAGTTAGTGCTCAGACGAGCAGGATTTATTTTTTATTTTGCCTTGTTGTACAAGAGGCTGTTTCTTTGACAAGAATAAAAACACAGGCAAAGCCCTGTTATGACTTTTAATGCACGGTATCCCTGTCTCTGGCTACAAAGAAACCTCTGTACCAACCTCTCCTGATGCTAAACCCTCACAACGTATATGTGATTGCATTAAACAACACAAGTCCACTATACTTCCCATTCCTGCCCACTTCATTGAACAGAAACATAATATATCACAATTGCATTTTCAGGTACTGGAGTACATACCCATGCCTAGAAGAGGAGGAAATAGAATACTTTCGTTAAAACGAAGAGTGGCATATTGGATCCACACCCTACAAACACTGCATCCCAAGGGACTCAATAGGGAGTATGAAATGAGCAGCTTTCTGTAATACATTGTAATTAAATTACCACATCATCAGCCCCTCTATAGTGATTATATATCTGATCAACACTCATGCATCTTGATTTGTGCATACTTAGCCTTAGCGCTTTACTTTCAAAATAACTTATCTTCGAATTCATATTTAATGTAATTTATACTAATTACTAGCATTTCATTGCAGACATAAAATCACTATCCATGGTTTCTCCGGATCCAAGAATGACTAACTACATCCCCATGTATCCTTTCATCTGGACATGGTTTTATTATTAGTAACCCCTCTCTACCTATCCTTCTACTCTTCCTTACAAAATCTACTACCTCTATACACCAATTCCTCTAGTATTATCTTTTCATGCCGTATTTAACATTGCATATATCATTTTACCCTCTGATACAAGGATATCCACATTATATCCCCGGCTATACACATGTCATCTTACCTTAACCCTTTCAAGACCGAGCTCATTTTGGCCTTCAGGACCAGCCCCATTTTTTTCAAATCTGACATGTGTCACTTTATGTGGTAATAACTCTGGAATGCTTTTGCCTATCCAAGCGATTCTGAGATTGTTTTCTCGTGACATATTGTACTTTATATTAGTGGAAAAATTTGGTCAATAAATTCATTGCTTATTTGTGAAAAACACCAAAATGTAGAGAAAATTTGCAAAAATTATGATTTTTTCAAATTTTAAATGTATCTGCTTGTAAAATAGATAGTAATACCACACAAAATAGTTACTATTTCACATATTCCATATGTCTACTTTATATTTGCATCGTTTTTTGAACATTATTTTATTTTTCTAGGACGTTACAAGACTTAGTACTTTACCAGCAATTTCTCACATTTTCAAGAATATTTCAAAAGGCGATTTTTACAGGGACCAGTTCAGTTCTAAAGCGGCTTTGAGGGCCTTATGTACTAGATAGACCCCATATATCACCCCATATTAAAAACTGCAGCCCTCAAAGTATTCAAAACAGCATTCAGAAAGTTTCTTAACCCTTTAGGCTTTTCACAGGAATTAAAGCAATGTAGAGGGGAAATTGACAAATTTTATTTTTTTTGCTGCAATTGATTTGTAATACATTTTTTTCTGTAACACAGAAGGTTTTACCAGAGAAACGCAACACAATATTTATTGCCCAGATTCTGCAGTTTTTAGAAATAACCCACATGTGGCCCTAGTGTGATAATGGACTGAAATACCGGCCTCAGAAGCAAAGGAGCACCTAGTGGATCTTGTGGCCTCCTTTTTTTAGAATATATTTTAGGCACCATGTCGGGTTTGAAGAGGTCTTGTAGTGCCAAAACAGTGGAAATGACCCAAAAATGACACGGTTTTGGAAACTGCACCCATCAAGGAATTTATCTAGGGGTATAGTTAGCATCTTGACCCCACAGGTCTTCTGCTATATTTATTGGAGTTTGCCTGTGAAAGTGAAAATCTACTTTTTTCTGAAAAAATGTAAAAAAAAATAATATTTGCAAGGAATAAAGAATAAAAAGCACCCCAAAACATGTAAAACGACTTCTCCCGATTACAGCAATACCCCATATGTGGTACTAAACTGCTGTTTGGACCCACGTCAGAGCTCAGAAGGGAAGGAGCGCGATTTGGATTTTGAAGCGCAGATTTTGCTGGATTGGTTTTCAGTGCATGTCACGTTTGCAACGCCCTGGAGGGAGCAAAACAGTGGAAACCCCTCAAAAGTGACCCCATTTTGTAGACTACACCCCTCAAGGAATTTTTATAGGGGTATAGTTAGCATTTTGACCCCACAGATTTTTTGCTGAATTTAGTGGAATTAGGCCGTGAAAAAAACATAGAAATGTTTAATTTTTACAATGAATAAAGGAGAAAAATCACCCCAAAATTTGTAAAGCAATTTGTCCTGATTACAGCAATACGCCATATGTGGTAATAAACTTCTGTTTGGACCCACGGCAAGACTCAGAAAGGAAGGAACAATATTTGGCTTTTGGAGCACAAATTTAGCTGGAATGGTTTTCGGGTGTCATGTCGCATTTGCAAAGCCCCTGAGGTACCAAAACAGTGGAAACCTCCAAAAATTCCCTTTAGGGGACTGGAATGAGTGATCATTAGGTCGCTGGTACAATACACTGCAGTACTAATGTATTGCAGTATAATATAATTTTTACAGCCTCCTGTAACAGCACGATCGCTGTTCCTGTCCATTAGTTTCGTGTGTCAGCTGTAATACACAGTGGACACCTGCAGAATATGGAGCAGGCGCAGCGCATGAGCCCACTCCATATATAACCCCCGCACCATGACATGCTATTAAGTCGTGGTGCGCGAAAGCGTTAATGCGCAGCGGATGGTGCAAAGTGAAAATTACAATTTTCCACTGATATGCCATTTTAATGCACAATATGTTGTGCCCAGTTTGTGCCACTGAAGACAAAAACCTCATACAATGTTGAGCGGGTTCTCCCGGATATAAAATATCATATATGTGGACGTAAGCTGGTGTTTGGGCACGCTGTGGGGCTCAGAAGGGAGGGAGCGCCATTTGGCTTTTGGAGCGCAGATTTTGCTTGGTAACTGTTCTGTTTGGGGTTTTGCTGGTATTTCAGTTTATGATGTGGGGGTATGTGTAAATTGGGCAGAGTACATCAGGACATAATAAGAGGGTATAATAATTCGGTAAATAAATAATAATCCGCAGATATGTGGCCAATGTCGCAATGATAAATGGCGCCCGATCTTATCAGCTTTTGGACACTGCACAATTTCTGTCGCTATATTCTGAGAGCCAGAACTTTTTTATTTTTTCTTCACCGGAGCGGTGCGAGGACTTATTTGTTGCGGGACAATCTGTAGTTTTCATTGGTACCATTTTAGGGTACATGTGATTTTTTTATCACTTTTTATTAGATTTTTTTGCAAGCAAAGTGACAAAAAAACTAATTCTGAAAATGTTTTTTGTCTTTTTTTTTTTTACACTTTTCACTGTGCGCTATAAATTTAATTTTACTTTATTCTGCGGGTCGATACGATTACAGCAATACCAGATGTATATAGTTTTTTTTATGTTTTGTGGCATTTGCTCAATAAAATCACTTTTCGATAAAATTATTTATTTTTTGTGTCACCATATTCTGAGAGCCATAACTTTTTTATTTTTCAGTTAAAAAATCTGTGTAAGGGCTTGTTTTTTGCGGGACGGGTTGTAGTTTTTATTGGTACTATTTTAGGGTACATGCGACTTTTTGATCACTTTTATTCTATATTTTTGGAGGGTTGATGACCAAAAAAATAGTGATTCTGACATTGTTTTTTAATAATTTTTTTTGCGCTGTTCACCGTGCGGGAAAAATAATATTATAGTTTTATAGTTTGGGTCGTTGTGAACGCAGTAATACCAAATATGTGTACTTTTTTTAACATTTTCATTTTTTTCCTATAATAAAAGACTTATTATAGGAAAAAAAGCATTTTTTGTAACTTATAACTTGTTTTTACACTTTTATGAAACATTTTTATTACTATATTTTTTACTTTTTACTTGTTTTACTTGAAGACTGGCAGCACTGATCGCTGCTATAATACATTACACCACCTAGGTAGTGTAACGTATTATATACTGTCAGTGTGACGCTGAGAGTCACACTGACAGGAAGCTTATGAGGACCTGCCTCCGGCTGGTTCTCATAGGCTGCTGTGCATAGCAGACCCGGGGGCCGTTGTATGGCCTCCAGTTCTCCCTTATAACCGACTGCAGCACTCGCAATCGGTCCCCGGGAAAGTTTGTTGTAGCAACAAACTTTCCAGTTTGTTGTAGTAACAAACTTTCCAGTTCGTTGCTACAACAAACTTTCCCTTCGATCACATGACTGGGACCTGAACCAATTGGGTCCCGGTCATGTCTCCCGGACCAGAGGCAGGGGTTAACAGCGCGATCCGGGTGTCAGCGCTACTCTGAGACAACCGGATCACACTTTTAACACCCACCGTGAATTCACGTAGGCGCTGCACAGAGCCCAGCAAATACTGACGTGAATTTACTGTGGCGGTCGGGAAGTGGTTAACATCACATTGAATCTCTAGTACTGTGGCAACGATTCCCGTCCAATTATCGGCGATATGCAAATGAGCCATGTGCTCTCACATACACTCCTAGCAGTAGGCTGCACATCACGGTGACCACTTCCGGTATATAACAACATCCGGTCACATTGCGTTCCACATGTGCGTATGAAGCACGCCGAGGCGATACATGTGACTACACAGCTGGGTATAAAATAGAGGAGTCTCTACTCTATCTGACTCTAGCGGTCAGCCGCCATACGAATGCTCCAGCGAACAGGATCCTGCATTTACACAGGTAAATCCCCACACACATTTGTGTGGATTGCTATATAACACATGGGACATCAACCTGTCTTTTTCTATTATAAATTATACACACGCACATCAAACAGCACATTTCTATACCACCTAATAGATCTTTTATACTTGGATCCATCCGTTGCTACTTGTTCACTGTCTACTCTGATGTGTATTTATATATTTCTTGATATGTCATTTTTCCTTAACTACCTCCACAGATGGTATCCAGATTTTGCAAACATTACACTGTAACCACTAGTATTTTGATATTGAATATTTGATATTTTATTCGTTGTCTGATGATCTGCAACCTCTCTTTGCAATTGTCATTTTTTTTCTGCATAACACGCACCCTTATATACATATTTGAATATGTACAATGTGTAATACATTTGATGAAAATGTTCTCCTTTGACCTTAAGTAATCTGTGACACATAGGTTTAACTGTACTTACTTTTAATATTGCTTCTTATGAAGACTTATATGCATTTGTGATCTGTACATTTGTGATCCCACTGTTACTTATGACATTCTGTACTATATATTATGGAATCGAAATAAATATATATATACGTTTGTAAATTCTATAGTGCCTGAGGAAGGTCATAGTATTGACCGAAACGTCGCACTGTTACTGGCTATAAATAAATAATTTATTTGGAAAAGAATTTCCCTTTTGGTGTGCATAGTACTTTCTCTCTATAAGGTAGGACCTGCTACTAGTCTTCGTCTCCGAATGGCAATCCAGTCTGCGAAAGGCAGTTGCGTAGCTGGTACTAGGACCTGCAGTGATGCAGTGACTGATACTGTCTTACAGCTTTTTGGACTTTTGTGGTAGAGGATCGCCACTCAGTGACACTTTGTCGTAGGGACTGCAGAGTCCACAGTTATGTTGACACAAGGTTACGGTGGTACTCCCATGGTGCTTGAGGTCCTCAGTCTCAGAATAGGACCACTTATGAAAGCGCCACTTGAACTACATCTGCTGGCTCAGATTGATTTGATCAAACCCACCCCTTACAGACAGACTGATGGTAAAAAGCTGGTCATTTGCATTTCTTGCACCAAAATATCTAAAGAGTTTACTCTTTTACCATTTGTAGGAGCTAGTGCTTCTGCTTCTTGAGAGCATATACTTGAATACAAATGATGTTCTTCTGTGTATGATCTGCTTTAGTATTTTAAATATCTTGGAAGCTTTGGTATTGGCAGCTTTTCATTTGACTACTTATTTATAACATGTCTTGTCGGGCATATTGTAGCAGGAATCAATACAAAGTTTTAGCTAGGCGACAGACATTCCAAGTCTCCATATTCTTCATTTTTTTCATTAGTATTTTAACAACAGTACCATCAGTCATTTAATGATCAACTTAGACAATGCTCCCACAGTATTTGAAAGTGGCTTAGAACAACTCCATGCATATATTTAAACCAACTCGAAAAATTAAGTCATAAAATCCACAAATGCACAATGAGCAGAATATTATGAATTTAAAATATACATTTTACTCAATAAATTTAAAATACAGAATGAGATAAGGATATGGATACAGCTCTGAACCAGTCAACACTCAAATAATGCAACATCAATATTGTGACAACTTTGTTGGATGCATGATCCTGATGAATGTGTAACATAGGAGGAGGTAAAATAAGGGACGATGCAATGATACTGTTACGGCCGCGGTCACGGACCACGAACTCCACTTACCTGCCTCCCGCAGATATTCCTCTTCCTGCTGGCGTCTCCCTCCCCAGAGACACTGGCACATGCGTCTGCTCTGTCCCGTAGCGCTCACTAGAGGGCGCGCACTGGTTCCCGGCCTTAAAGGGCCAGCCCGTGCATATGTAAATAATTAATTAATTATTCCCAGATCACCCTGGACTATAATAAGGGCCCTGCCCTTCTGATCCTTGCCTGAGCCTTGTTAGTAATTCCCATGTTAGTCTTTGCAAATGGCCCCTTAGTGTTTACCCTGTTCCCAGTGTTCCCGTGCTTTGCTACCTGTATCCTGTATCCCGTGCTCTGTTATTGTTCCTGAGCCTGCTAGTGATTGGAGTCGTGCCCTGCTGCTCCTGTTGTCATCCGTCACGTCTGGCGCATCCTACTGCACCTGCTGTCATCCGTCACATCTGGTGCAACTTGCTGCACCTGCTGTCATCAACCACGTCTGGCGCAACCTGCTGCACCCACCTCCATCCGTGCTAAAGCCTCTGCCACTGTCTGGACTATTCAGGTACCCCTGTGCTGGACTTTGTATTGCTGGGGTGCTCTGTTGTTTGGTCAGCTGCCTCCCCGCTACGGCGATGCGGCCTAGTGGGTCCACATACCCACAGACCGTGACAGATACTAACAAAAAAGGGAAGGGGAGGTAAATGTAGGTAGCCGCAATTAAGTTAGTCAATAGATGTACGAATATCGGTATTTACCGGGATATAACTAATAATAAGTTAGTGCAATATAGTGCACGTGTAATAGACAAAGCTATGATCCAGACAAAATGGTTTGCAGATTCAGAGACCAAGTGACACAATGTGATACGAACATGGTAAATGTTATTAGGTCTAGATTTACATGCAAGTTGCTATTACCTTAATCGGTAAGTGAACATAGTAACTTAGGTATAAGATTCACTGAAGTAACAATTGAGTAAAAAATACCTTTTAATAGTAACTTGTTAAAAACAGGGGTATCACACCACTGTGACATAAGCCCCACCGTGATTATTAAAAAATGTATTAAACAAAAAACACTGAGTCATTATGATGCATATATCTCGGTGTTTGTAACGATATTTTGTCTGGAATCGGCATATATCCAGGGCACACCAGTAGTACAATCCCCAAATAAAGCACAGGTGTCCGAATAAATCGGATCTCCTAGTGCTGGGTGTAACACAATATGACTGTCCCCAATGCAAACATTCCATAAACAATAAACGACCCTACGCGTTTCAGATACTCATCCTCAGGGGTCCGTATCTTGGTAACTCTGGCCTCTTCACCAGCGATAGTGATATTCAACAGCAGATATTCTGCTGTGCGTCACGGCAAGATGCACGTATCGATGTCAACGGCATACTTCATAGCAGGCGCTAGGTTACTATAAACGCTAAAACTCCACCCCTCGTATTAGGCGGCAACACATGAACTGACCAATCCCAGCACCCTCTCGATTCGTGACACCTGCCCATGTGACCCCCCGCCGTCAGCTGACAACCAGGGGTCATCATCGGCCGCATCAACCCGAACGCGCAGGCGCAGTAGAAGCCAAGGACAAGTCGCCCGGACTGCCAAACACGAGGAGGTAAGCGCTACACGATAATGTATTATAAGTATATATCTTGCGGGACAGTTAAACACCGCAAATGGACTACCTCACAGAGCAACTAAAAAGTAAATAAACACATGTAAGGTGGACAAGAATACTAGATCCCTCATGTCAGGAGGGACTGAAGGCGATCTCCAAATGTATCGGCTGACCCATATGGCCATCTCAAAACTTAGTATATTAGGCAAATATGAACTCACCCACCCTATAGGCAACCCAGTGGAGATAGGCCACCCACAGGGGAATGGTAAGGCATGTTAGATAAAACATGTGTAATTAGTCTGCTCATTTAAACCTGCTGGTTGTATACATTCCAGTCTATGGATCCATTGTGCTTCTTTGCGTAAAATCAGGTTATCCCAGTCCCCTCCTCTTTTAGGGGGTCTAACAAGTTCAATTGCTTGAAACTTTAAGCATGCTGCCTGACCTTGGTGTTTAGCATGCACATGCTTAGATATTGGGGTGTCCCTAACATGGATAATGTCTCCAACATGCTCCCTAATACGGCGACGAAATTGTCGTGCTGTTTTACCCACATAATTAAGGGGGCATGGACATGTGATAAGGTAGACCACTCCCGCTGTCTTGCAATTGACATAATCCCGAATATTGTATTGTTTCTGTGTAACGACACTAGTGAAGCTATTCCCTTTAAAAATGAATTCACAGGCTTTACAGCTACCACATCTAAAGGTGCCCGGTATTTGTCTATCCAGCCACGTACCCCTAGGTGAGATAGGGTCAAAACAGCTATGCATGACTCTGTCCCTTATGTTTTTCCCTCTCCGATACGTGACAGACGGCCTCTGTGTGATCTGATCTACTAAATCTATATCTTTATATATTTCTTGGCTGGTGGGAGGAGACAATTGTCTTTGGGGACAAATTTGTCAAATGGACTTCATCCGTTGGATTATGGATTAGATATATTGATGACGTGTTGATCCTCTGGAACTCTACAGCGGATGAGTTCCATAGGTTTGTAGCAGCCCTCAACAATAATGATGTAGGACTAAAATTCACATGTGAGATCAGTGAGAAAGAATTGTCCTTTTTAGACTTGAAAATCACAAAAACAGAAGAAGGCACAATCCGCACTAAGGTACATCGGAAAGAAACAGCAACTAATAGTTTTCTGCAATGGAATAGCTGTCATCCTTATTCCCTCAAACGTGGCATTCCGAAAGGCCAATTTATGAGAGTACGCAGGAATTGTAGCTCTATGGGTGATTTTGAGTGCCAGGCCCAGGAACTCAAAACAAGATTGAAGGACAGAGGCTTCCCCAAGAGTGTTATTAGGAAGGCCTATGAGGGAGCAAGGGATGCAGATAGGCAATGTCTCCTGGTCCCTAAAAAACGGAAAGAAGAACAGGTCACGAGACTCATAGGCACCTATGATTCCAAACAAAATGATATCATGCAGATACTGAATAGGTATTGGCGTATTCTCAGTTCTGATATAGATTTAGTAGATCAGATCACACAGAGGCCGTCTGTCACGTATCGGAGAGGGAAAAACATAAGGGACAGAGTCATGCATAGCTGTTTTGACCCTATCTCACCTAGGGGTACGTGGCTGGATAGACAAATACCGGGCACCTTTAGATGTGGTAGCTGTAAAGCCTGTGAATTCATTTTTAAAGGGAATAGCTTCACTAGTGTCGTTACACAGAAACAATACAATATTCGGGATTATGTCAATTGCAAGACAGCGGGAGTGGTCTACCTTATCACATGTCCATGCCCCCTTAATTATGTGGGTAAAACAGCACGACAATTTCGTCGCCGTATTAGGGAGCATGTTGGAGACATTATCCATGTTAGGGACACCCCAATATCTAAGCATGTGCATGCTAAACACCAAGGTCAGGCAGCATGCTTAAAGTTTCAAGCAATTGAACTTGTTAGACCCCCTAAAAGAGGAGGGGACTGGGATAACCTGATTTTACGCAAAGAAGCACAATGGATCCATAGACTGGAATGTATACAACCAGCAGGTTTAAATGAGCAGACTAATTACACATGTTTTATCTAACATGCCTTACCATTCCCCTGTGGGTGGCCTATCTCCACTGGGTTGCCTATAGGGTGGGTGAGTTCATATTTGCCTAATATACTAAGTTTTGAGATGGCCATATGGGTCAGCCGATACATTTGGAGATCGCCTTCAGTCCCTCCTGACATGAGGGATCTAGTATTCTTGTCCACCTTACATGTGTTTATTTACTTTTTAGTTGCTCTGTGAGGTAGTCCACTTGCGGTGTTTAACTGTCCCGCAAGATATATATATATATACTTATAATACATTATCGTGTAGCGCTTACCTCCTCGTGTTTGGCAGTCCGGGCGACTTGTCCTTGGCTTCTACTGCGCCTGCGCGTTCGGGTTGATGCGGCCGATGATGACCCCTGGTTGTCAGCTGACGGCGGGGGGTCACATGGGCAGGTGTCACGAATCGAGAGGGTGCTGGGATTGGTCAGTTCATGTGTTGCCGCCTAATACGAGGGGTGGAGTTTTAGCGTTTATAGTAACCTAGCGCCTGCTATGAAGTATGCCGTTGACATCGATACGTGCATCTTGCCGTGACGCACAGCAGAATATCTGCTGTTGAATATCACTATCGCTGGTGAAGAGGCCAGAGTTACCAAGATACGGACCCCTGAGGATGAGTATCTGAAACGCGTAGGGTCGTTTATTGTTTATGGAATGTTTGCATTGGGGACAGTCATATTGTGTTACACCCAGCACTAGGAGATCCGATTTATTCGGACACCTGTGCTTTATTTGGGGATTGTACTACTGGTGTGCCCTGGATATATGCCGATTCCAGACAAAATATCGTTACAAACACCGAGATATATGCATCATAATGACTCAGTGTTTTTTGTTTAATACATTTTTTAATAATCACGGTGGGGCTTATGTCACAGTGGTGTGATACCCCTGTTTTTAACAAGTTACTATTAAAAGGTATTTTTTACTCAATTGTTACTTCAGTGAATCTTATAATTTTTTTCATATTGTGGGAGCACAATTAAATTTCTATCAAACTATACAGTGAAATTAAATTTAGTCCATACAGTTAATAATTTCATTATATCTAGGTATGGCAGCCTTTGCACTTTCTGAATTAAACACAGATGGGTGGATGAGTGAGGCTAAAAGCGTTTTTTCTGAATGTGAACTGATGTATACAGTTCAGGGTGCATCTCTTAAAACTACCTTCAAAAACCTTAATAGATTGCATAAAGATTATACTAGAAGTTGGTGGGAGATCCAGAGTCTGGAAAACTATTTGAAGAACAAGATAGTTCCCAGAGGTCTCAGGGTCCCCATTGTTCCAGCATCAAGATTAAAAACCGCTAATATAAAAGAAAGGTGGGAACAGGAGATCACAGGGAGCTCACTTAGGCTGATGCAGATTTTGGTAGAGGAAGAAAAAGTCCAGTTTGACTTTATTAGTGCTGAGCTTAAAAAAGAGATTGAGGCAGCTAAGTCCTTGGTAGATACCCCTGGCTTTGATAAAAGGGATAAAATCCTCCAACAAACTCTAGAAAGGTTCACTAATCATCTAAAGGAACGTAAACACTTCCAATTCCAGAGAGACCTACAGGAATTTAGGGAGAAAAAAGCGTATGATTTTGTTACTACACAACAACAGCAATATCAACAGACCAATAGGGGGCCGAGGGAATCTGACCCTTCCACATCAGAGAGTGAAACTACAGACTCTGAAAGAGTGGGCCCATTTTTTGGTAGTAGTGGTGGGAAACAAAAATTTAGGGGAGGAGCAAGAGGTAGAAATAGAGGCCGTGGGAGAGCCTCTTCTAATAGTGGCAATAATTTTTTAGCCAACAATCCTCCCATTTCCCGCTATATGCTGAGGGGACAAAAGGATTAGTGAAGGGGAATAATATGGATAGGCTTCAAATTATTAACCTTTCTGAATATAGTTTGAGTGCATCAGAGAATACATTATTAGAAAAGGGACTTTCCTTTGTCCCTACAGTTAAATTTGACTCATTTTCGTGGATAAAAGATCTCAACTTATTTGCTCGTAAACTCAAATGGATTACATTTTTTAAACACCATAATAGGAAAAAATGTATGGAATTAGGGTTAGAGGAGTCTGATATGGAAGGCCTTTCAGCCCTAGAGGGGTTACTAGAGGAATCTGGAAGAGCTCCAGGTATAGGTCCCTTCACCAACCTAAAAATGAAGAGTAGGAAGCTGCCACCTATAGGAGACTTTACCAATGTGGATTTATTTGTGGATATGGTAGGAGATGAGATCAAAAGTCTTAGTCAGGACAGTAGGGGCATGGATAACAACCTGTCTTGGTCTGAACGATTAGCTCTGACCACTTTAGAGAAAAAACAGAACATTGTTCTAAAGGCATCTGATAAAGGTGGGAACATTGTGGTCATGAGCAGGGATGATTATAAGAAAATGTGTGAGGACATCTTATTTAACCATGACTGCTACACCATTTTAAAGGATAACCCTACGGCACTATTCAAGAAAGAGCTGCTGAGCATCTTGAATGATGCAAAGAGCAGATCTTTGATTAGTGCAGGTGAGTTCGGGTTCCTATACCCACAATTTCCTGTTATGGCGTGTTTTTATAGCCTGCCCAAAATCCATAAAGGGTATCCTCCCTTACGTGGCAGACCCATTGTTTCAGGCATCAATAATTTAACTCAAAATGTGAGTACATATGTTGATCAGGTGTTGCGCCCCTTTGTCTTGAGTCTCACATCATATGTACGTGACACTATGGATGTCTTGAAACAGATTGACGGTATTTCTCTGGAGAAAGATACAATCCTGGCTAGTCTGGATGTTGAGGCGTTGTATTCATCCATACCTCACAAATGTGGTTATAAAGCGGTCGAGTATTATCTGGGATCTAGAGGTACTCAGTTTGCAGCTCATAACCAATTTGTTTTGCAGTTATTACAGTTTGTTCTTGAAAAAAATATATTTATTTTTGAAGACAAAATCTTTCATCAGCAATGTGGTACTGCAATGGGGAGTCCTGCTGCTCCCACCTATGCAAATTTATTTCTTGGCTGGTGGGAGGAGACAATTGTCTTTGGGGACAAATTTGTCAAATGGACTTCATCCGTTGGATTATGGATTAGATATATTGATGACGTGTTGATCCTCTGGAACTCTACAGCGGATGAGTTCCATAGGTTTGTAGCAGCCCTCAACAATAATGATGTAGGACTAAAATTCACATGTGAGATCAGTGAGAAAGAATTGTCCTTTTTAGACTTGAAAATCACAAAAACAGAAGAAGGCACAATCCGCACTAAGGTACATCGGAAAGAAACAGCAACTAATAGTTTTCTGCAATGGAATAGCTGTCATCCTTATTCCCTCAAACGTGGCATTCCGAAAGGCCAATTTATGAGAGTACGCAGGAATTGTAGCTCTATGGGTGATTTTGAGTGCCAGGCCCAGGAACTCAAAACAAGATTGAAGGACAGAGGCTTCCCCAAGAGTGTTATTAGGAAGGCCTATGAGGGAGCAAGGGATGCAGATAGGCAATGTCTCCTGGTCCCTAAAAAACGGAAAGAAGAACAGGTCACGAGACTCATAGGCACCTATGATTCCAAACAAAATGATATCATGCAGATACTGAATAGGTATTGGCGTATTCTCAGTTCTGATATAGATTTAGTAGATCAGATCACACAGAGGCCGTCTGTCACGTATCGGAGAGGGAAAAACATAAGGGACAGAGTCATGCATAGCTGTTTTGACCCTATCTCACCTAGGGGTACGTGGCTGGATAGACAAATACCGGGCACCTTTAGATGTGGTAGCTGTAAAGCCTGTGAATTCATTTTTAAAGGGAATAGCTTCACTAGTGTCGTTACACAGAAACAATACAATATTCGGGATTATGTCAATTGCAAGACAGCGGGAGTGGTCTACCTTATCACATGTCCATGCCCCCTTAATTATGTGGGTAAAACAGCATGACAATTTCGTCGCCGTATTAGGGAGCATGTTGGAGACATTATCCATGTTAGGGACACCCCAATATCTAAGCATGTGCATGCTAAACACCAAGGTCAGGCAGCATGCTTAAAGTTTCAAGCAATTGAACTTGTTAGACCCCCTAAAAGAGGAGGGGACTGGGATAACCTGATTTTACGCAAAGAAGCACAATGGATCCATAGACTGGAATGTATACAACCAGCAGGTTTAAATGAGCAGACTAATTACACATGTTTTATCTAACATGCCTTACCATTCCCCTGTGGGTGGCCTATCTCCACTGGGTTGCCTATAGGGTGGGTGAGTTCATATTTGCCTAATATACTAAGTTTTGAGATGGCCATATGGGTCAGCCGATACATTTGGAGATCGCCTTCAGTCCCTCCTGACATGAGGGATCTAGTATTCTTGTCCACCTTACATGTGTTTATTTACTTTTTAGTTGCTCTGTGAGGTAGTCCACTTGCGGTGTTTAACTGTCCCGCAAGATATATACTTATAATACATTATCGTGTAGCGCTTACCTCCTCGTGTTTGGCAGTCCGGGCGACTTGTCCTTGGCTTCTACTGCGCCTGCGCGTTCGGGTTGATGCGGCCGATGATGACCCCTGGTTGTCAGCTGACGGCGGGGGGTCACATGGGCAGGTGTCACGAATCGAGAGGGTGCTGGGATTGGTCAGTTCATGTGTTGCCGCCTAATACGAGGGGTGGAGTTTTAGCGTTTATAGTAACCTAGCGCCTGCTATGAAGTATGCCGTTGACATCGATACGTGCATCTTGCCGTGACGCACAGCAGAATATCTGCTGTTGAATATCACTATCGCTGGTGAAGAGGCCAGAGTTACCAAGATACGGACCCCTGAGGATGAGTATCTGAAACGCGTAGGGTCGTTTATTGTTTATGGAATGTTTGCATTGGGGACAGTCATATTGTGTTACACCCAGCACTAGGAGATCCGATTTATTCGGACACCTGTGCTTTATTTGGGGATTGTACTACTGGTGTGCCCTGGATATATGCCGATTCCAGACAAAATATCGTTACAAACACCGAGATATATGCATCATAATGACTCAGTGTTTTTTGTTTAATACATTTTTTAATAATCACGGTGGGGCTTATGTCACAGTGGTGTGATACCCCTGTTTTTAACAAGTTACTATTAAAAGGTATTTTTTACTCAATTGTTACTTCAGTGAATCTTATAATTTTTTTCATATTGTGGGAGCACAATTAAATTTCTATCAAACTATACAGTGAAATTAAATTTAGTCCATACAGTTAATAATTTCATTATATCTAGGTATGGCAGCCTTTGCACTTTCTGAATTAAACACAGATGGGTGGATGAGTGAGGCTAAAAGCGTTTTTTCTGAATGTGAACTGATGTATACAGTTCAGGGTGCATCTCTTAAAACTACCTTCAAAAACCTTAATAGATTGCATAAAGATTATACTAGAAGTTGGTGGGAGATCCAGAGTCTGGAAAACTATTTGAAGAACAAGATAGTTCCCAGAGGTCTCAGGGTCCCCATTGTTCCAGCATCAAGATTAAAAACCGCTAATATAAAAGAAAGGTGGGAACAGGAGATCACAGGGAGCTCACTTAGGCTGATGCAGATTTTGGTAGAGGAAGAAAAAGTCCAGTTTGACTTTATTAGTGCTGAGCTTAAAAAAGAGATTGAGGCAGCTAAGTCCTTGGTAGATACCCCTGGCTTTGATAAAAGGGATAAAATCCTCCAACAAACTCTAGAAAGGTTCACTAATCATCTAAAGGAACGTAAACACTTCCAATTCCAGAGAGACCTACAGGAATTTAGGGAGAAAAAAGCGTATGATTTTGTTACTACACAACAACAGCAATATCAACAGACCAATAGGGAGCCGAGGGAATCTGACCCTTCCACATCAGAGAGTGAAACTACAGACTCTGAAAGAGTGGGCCCATTTTTTGGTAGTAGTGGTGGGAAACAAAAATTTAGGGGAGGAGCAAGAGGTAGAAATAGAGGCCGTGGGAGAGCCTCTTCTAATAGTGGCAATAATTTTTTAGCCAACAATCCTCCCATTTCCCGCTATATGCTGAGGGGACAAAAGGATTAGTGAAGGGGAATAATATGGATAGGCTTCAAATTATTAACCTTTCTGAATATAGTTTGAGTGCATCAGAGAATACATTATTAGAAAAGGGACTTTCCTTTGTCCCTACAGTTAAATTTGACTCATTTTCGTGGATAAAAGATCTCAACTTATTTGCTCGTAAACTCAAATGGATTAAATTTTTTAAACACCATAATAGGAAAAAATGTATGGAATTAGGGTTAGAGGAGTCTGATATGGAAGGCCTTTCAGCCCTAGAGGGGTTACTAGAGGAATCTGGAAGAGCTCCAGGTATAGGTCCCTTCACCAACCTAAAAATGAAGAGTAGGAAGCTGCCACCTATAGGAGACTTTACCAATGTGGATTTATTTGTGGATATGGTAGGAGATGAGATCAAAAGTCTTAGTCAGGACAGTAGGGGCATGGATAACAACCTGTCTTGGTCTGAACGATTAGCTCTGACCACTTTAGAGAAAAAACAGAACATTGTTCTAAAGGCATCTGATAAAGGTGGGAACATTGTGGTCATGAGCAGGGATGATTATAAGAAAATGTGTGAGGACATCTTATTTAACCATGACTGCTACACCATTTTAAAGGATAACCCTACGGCACTATTCAAGAAAGAGCTGCTGAGCATCTTGAATGATGCAAAGAGCAGATCTTTGATTAGTGCAGGTGAGTTCGGGTTCCTATACCCACAATTTCCTGTTATGGCGTGTTTTTATAGCCTGCCCAAAATCCATAAAGGGTATCCTCCCTTACGTGGCAGACCCATTGTTTCAGGCATCAATAATTTAACTCAAAATGTGAGTACATATGTTGATCAGGTGTTGCGCCCCTTTGTCTTGAGTCTCACATCATATGTACGTGACACTATGGATGTCTTGAAACAGATTGACGGTATTTCTCTGGAGAAAGATACAATCCTGGCTAGTCTGGATGTTGAGGCGTTGTATTCATCCATACCTCACAAATGTGGTTACAAAGCGGTCGAGTATTATCTGGGATCTAGAGGTACTCAGTTTGCAGCTCATAACCAATTTGTTTTGCAGTTATTACAGTTTGTTCTTGAAAAAAATATATTTATTTTTGAAGACAAAATCTTTCATCAGCAATGTGGTACTGCAATGGGGAGTCCTGCTGCTCCCACCTATGCAAATTTATTTCTTGGCTGGTGGGAGGAGACAATTGTCTTTGGGGACAAATTTGTCAAATGGACTTCATCCGTTGGATTATGGATTAGATATATTGATGACGTGTTGATCCTCTGGAACTCTACAGCGGATGAGTTCCATAGGTTTGTAGCAGCCCTCAACAATAATGATGTAGGACTAAAATTCACATGTGAGATCAGTGAGAAAGAATTGTCCTTTTTAGACTTGAAAATCACAAAAACAGAAGAAGGCACAATCCGCACTAAGGTACATCGGAAAGAAACAGCAACTAATAGTTTTCTGCAATGGAATAGCTGTCATCCTTATTCCCTCAAACGTGGCATTCCGAAAGGCCAATTTATGAGAGTACGCAGGAATTGTAGCTCTATGGGTGATTTTGAGTGCCAGGCCCAGGAACTCAAAACAAGATTGAAGGACAGAGGCTTCCCCAAGAGTGTTATTAGGAAGGCCTATGAGGGAGCAAGGGATGCAGATAGACAATGTCTCCTGGTCCCTAAAAAACGGAAAGAAGAACAGGTCACGAGACTCATAGGCACCTATGATTCCAAACAAAATGATATCATGCAGATACTGAATAGGTATTGGCGTATTCTCAGTTCTGATATAGATTTAGTAGATCAGATCACACAGAGGCCGTCTGTCACGTATCGGAGAGGGAAAAACATAAGGGACAGAGTCATGCATAGCTGTTTTGACCCTATCTCACCTAGGGGTACGTGGCTGGATAGACAAATACCGGGCACCTTTAGATGTGGTAGCTGTAAAGCCTGTGAATTCATTTTTAAAGGGAATAGCTTCACTAGTGTCGTTACACAGAAACAATACAATATTCGGGATTATGTCAATTGCAAGACAGCGGGAGTGGTCTACCTTATCACATGTCCATGCCCCCTTAATTATGTGGGTAAAACAGCACGACAATTTCGTCGCCGTATTAGGGAGCATGTTGGAGACATTATCCATGTTAGGGACACCCCAATATCTAAGCATGTGCATGCTAAACACCAAGGTCAGGCAGCATGCTTAAAGTTTCAAGCAATTGAACTTGTTAGACCCCCTAAAAGAGGAGGGGACTGGGATAACCTGATTTTACGCAAAGAAGCACAATGGATCCATAGACTGGAATGTATACAACCAGCAGGTTTAAATGAGCAGACTAATTACACATGTTTTATCTAACATGCCTTACCATTCCCCTGTGGGTGGCCTATCTCCACTGGGTTGCCTATAGGGTGGGTGAGTTCATATTTGCCTAATATACTAAGTTTTGAGATGGCCATATGGGTCAGCCGATACATTTGGAGATCGCCTTCAGTCCCTCCTGACATGAGGGATCTAGTATTCTTGTCCACCTTACATGTGTTTATTTACTTTTTAGTTGCTCTGTGAGGTAGTCCACTTGCGGTGTTTAACTGTCCCGCAAGATATATACTTATAATACATTATCGTGTAGCGCTTACCTCCTCGTGTTTGGCAGTCCGGGCGACTTGTCCTTGGCTTCTACTGCGCCTGCGCGTTCGGGTTGATGCGGCCGATGATGACCCCTGGTTGTCAGCTGACGGCGGGGGGTCACATGGGCAGGTGTCACGAATCGAGAGGGTGCTGGGATTGGTCAGTTCATGTGTTGCCGCCTAATACGAGGGGTGGAGTTTTAGCGTTTATAGTAACCTAGCGCCTGCTATGAAGTATGCCGTTGACATCGATACGTGCATCTTGCCGTGACGCACAGCAGAATATCTGCTGTTGAATATCACTATCGCTGGTGAAGAGGCCAGAGTTACCAAGATACGGACCCCTGAGGATGAGTATCTGAAACGTGTAGGGTCGTTTATTGTTTATGGAATGTTTGCATTGGGGACAGTCATATTGTGTTACACCCAGCACTAGGAGATCCGATTTATTCGGACACCTGTGCTTTATTTGGGGATTGTACTACTGGTGTGCCCTGGATATATGCCGATTCCAGACAAAATATCGTTACAAACACCGAGATATATGCATCATAATGACTCAGTGTTTTTTGTTTAATACATTTTTTAATAATCACGGTGGGGCTTATGTCACAGTGGTGTGATACCCCTGTTTTTAACAAGTTACTATTAAAAGGTATTTTTTACTCAATTGTTACTTCAGTGAATCTTATAATTTTTTTCATATTGTGGGAGCACAATTAAATTTCTATCAAACTATACAGTGGAATTTAACTTAGGTATAACCAAGGTTTTAAACGTTTTTGAAGATTTCATAAGGTACAAGAGGTGAAGTGGTGTCTTACAAATGAATGTATGTAGGGAGTGTGACTGGCCACCTCAACGCGCATTTCACTAAAGTTCTCCTCAAGAGGCGTAATTAGCAGGGCCGAGGGAGACAGCTCATATGGGAAAGCTAAACCAATCATATTGTGTCTAGAGTTGCATGTGACGTCGGTATGTTACCAAACTAGCATCAACAGCTGTAACTGTGAATATATTTTACTGCACCAATGTGTATAATGGTAACAGTGTCATAAGGTCCCAAAGGGGACTAAACAATAGTCAATATGACTCTGCAATATCTATATTCCAACTCTAAAAAAGTGCTATGTGCATAAATTAAAGCAGCATTAACCAAAAAATATACTCCCAAGTACTGATTGTCACTAATATCTTAAAACCAAATTGGCTTACTTTGCTAACAAGTATATTATATATACAAATACGATACACAGTACAACCAAATTTTTAAGGATTATTCCATTTCTATCACATGAAGATCTTGGTTTCTTCTTTCTTGAACGTCTACCCAGAAGGGAAAAAGAAGAACATCTAAACTACAAAGGAAAAGGTAAATAGAGAATATAATTAGAAACATTATTTAAAATTTTGAATAAAATTATGAAGGCCAACAGTAACAACAGGGGTTACTTTGCGCTGGTCCCTCCACCCTTAAAATCAGGGACATTCACAAAAAGGCATTTAAACCAGATGTTTCATTAAGACCCAAATTATATATCCATCTACTCTCTAGTTGTGCGAGTTTCTTACCCCAATTTCCTCCTCAGGATCTTAAGTTTAATTTGTCGATACCACGAAACCCCGAAGGAGCTTGGAATTGGATTGGAGGGAAAATCTTGAAGTGCCTAGGTATGGTTTTTAGTTTTGTAACATCTTCCTCCATAATTGCATTATCTATGTCTCTGACGTGCTCCCGTACCCTAACTCTGAATTCTCTCGTGGTAAAACCTACATAAATCTTACTACATTGGCATGTGGCATGATGACTGAAGTGGAACTACATGAAATATGTTGTGGGATTTTGAAAACCTTTTGATGTTTAGAGTCCTCAAAACTGAAGGCTCTATCAATATTGTGACACGCTTTGCAGGTTCCACAGGGAAAACATCCCCATGGAGGCCCTTTACTGCCCCAGAAGTTAATCGTCTCAGGGATGTAGTGGCTATGGACCAACTGATCTTACAAATTTTTGGCCCTTCTTGCTGTCACATGGGGGTAGGTAGATAAACAACCTTCAAATGTTTGAATTGGCAAGTAAAGCTTGCCAATGTCTTTTGAAAATTGCCATCATGTTTTGCCATTGTGAATGGTAAGTAGTAATCATCCTAACTGGCTGATGGTCTGTCTTAGATTTGGTATTGGGACAGAGGAGATTTTGTCTAGTCTTAGACTGCGCTCTTTTGTAACCCTTTTTGATGCTTCTATTTGAGTATTCCCTCTCCTGGAATCTAGTCTTAAGATCTTGTTCTTTATCTTTAAATTGTTTGTCTGTAGAGCATATTCACTTCATGCGTAGGAACTGTCCTATCGGAATTCCTCTTATTGTACATAGAGGATGTGCCGATTTTGCATGTAAAAGCGAATTTACTGATGTCACTTTTCTCAAGACGTCTGTCTCAAGATTTCCTGATTCATTGATCTGAATTTTGATGTCCAAAAAGTCGATATCTCTTCCGTATTTATATGTTAATCTGACAATAATGTCATTATTGTTGAGTTTCTTCATTAGAGCCTCCAAATCCTCGCTAGACCCCTCCCAAATGAACACGACATCATCGATGTATCTAATCCAGTTGTGGACCTTCTCAATGCCAGTGACAGGGTATGTGATGAAAATTTCCATCTCCCAGGCTCCTAAGAAAATGTTCTCATATGACGGCGCATAGGTGGCCCCCATAGCAGTACCCTGTATTTGCAAAAAAATACCTGTCTTTAAAGATGAAAAAGTTATGTGTTAGGATACACTCTAAAAGAGTAAGTAGTACCTTACATAGGTCTTCCTAGTTGGTAGATCTTAATGCTTGGGACACTACTTGGAGGCCATCTGTGTGCCGTATTGACGTATACAACAATTCATCGTCTGCTGTTACCATAATCATGTTAGAATCTAGGTTCATGCCTTCCAAAAGATTCAGAACATCGGTAGTGTCTTTAACGAAAAAGGGTATTTCAGCAACTATAGGTTTAAGGTAGTAGTCAATGAATTGGCATACCGTTTCACACATACCTTCGTTTCCTGAAACTATCGGTCTTCTGGGTGGATCTATGATATTTTTTATTAATTTTGGGGATTAAATAGAAGGTTGGAATCCTAGAACTAGTAAACATCAGTACTTCCACAATGGTTTTGGGAATCATACCCATTTCCAAGGCTTCATTTAGAATTTCAAAAAGCTGTTTTTGGAAAAGAGACAGTGGATTGTTACTTAATTTTTTATAGCAGGTGATGTCATTCAGCAGTTTTAAAAGCTTGTCTTTCATACATCTTTTTTGGCCAGACAACAATATTTCCCCCAATATTTATCTACTTATAGTCTAAACGAAAATGAAATTAGTCTCCTATCCAAAGGGTTATCCTATTGTCCCGAAGCCCCCCAGATACTTTTGAATTATTCATTGGCCTGAATAGATTTGTGAGAAAATTAACATTACTGAGACACTTCTCTATTTCCCCTCCACCCACACCTTTAAATACTACTATTAATCCATCTGCCACACCTATCACAGTAGGTGTTTTCCCCAAATCAAACTTTTACCCCATACACCACCGTGGGTCCTTTTTAGATACTTTCTCAACACTAGTGGGTAATGAATTCAAAACCATAGAAAAACCAACTAATATTTCTGACAATTTAATCGTAGCTGAAAGAAGGGCTATTAAATCCTTACTCAACAATGATCAGATTGTTATCCGCTCTGCGGAGAAAGGAGGTAGTATTGTTATACAAGAAAAGACTGATTATATATGTTAAACAATGAGGTTTTGTACATTTTACGAAACGCTAACATACAACCCACTATCATCTAATATGGTGGAGTACAAATCCCTGATCGAGGAAGCATTTTCTGGTGGCCTTCTTACCAAAAAAGGAAGGAGCTTCTTACAAGTTCCTTTCCCGACCATGCCATTTATATATCATCTTCCCCAGATCCACAAATCCTGTATTAATCCTCCTGGTTGCCCCATTATTTTGGGTATTGGATCTCTAACGAGCAATTTATCCCATGTTGTGGACTTACATTTACACCCATTTGTATTAAGCTTACCATCCTACTTAATGGACGCAATTAATCAGGGATCTATGGGATTTACAAATTAACCATATTAACCCCTTCCTGACATCCGCCGTATATATACGGCGCTGCCGGGAAGGTGTTCCCGCAAACCGCAGTACAGTTACGTCGCAGTGATGGTGCGGGCTCAGAAGCAGAGCCGGCACCATCACCGCGGGGTGACAGCTGTATTATACAGCTGGCACCCTCCTGTAACTGCCAGGACCGGAGCTATTCTCCGATCCGACTGATTAACCCCTCAGATGCTGCGCTCAATAGTGTGCAGCATCTGATGGGTTTTAACCCGACCGGCAACCTAGCGACGTCAAAAAATGGGAGTCCGAGTCTGCCTTGTACGGGAACCGATGAGGACCCGTATGTAGTGCAGTGTATTAGAGTAGCGATCGGGGCATCAGGCCCTCATGTCCCCTAGTGGGACAAGTCAAAAAAGTTAAAAAAGTAAATAAAAATGTCGTAAAACAAAAAAAAAAACACAAGTTTCAAGTTAAAAAAAAAAGCTAAACTGCCTTTTATCCCATAATAAGTCTTTTATTATAGGAAAAAAAAAAAAAAATAAAAAAACCATACATAATTGGTATCGCCACGTTCGTAACAACCCAAACTACAAAACTATTATGTAAATTATCCCGCACGGTGTACGCCGTAAAAAAAAACCATGAAAAACAATGCCAGAATCTTTGTTTTTAGGTCACATCTCCTCCCAAAAAATGCTATAACAAATGATCAAAAAGTCACATTTACTCCAAAATAGTACCAACGAAAATGACAATCCCTGCCGCAAAAAATAATCCCTGACACAAAAATAAAAAAGTTATGGGTCTTAGAATATGGCGACACAGAAAACAAATGATTTTATAAAAAAAGTGATTTTATTGTGCAAAAGCTGCAATACATAAAAAAAACTATATAAATTTGGTATCGCCGTAATCATATTGACCCGCAGAATAAAGCTAACATGTAATTTAGGGCGCACTGTGGATGCCGGAAAAAACCCCAATAAAAAAACTATTCCAGAATTGCTTGTTTTTGGTAATTTCCTTTACCAAAAAATGAAATAAAAAGTGATAAAAAAGTCGTATGTGTTCTAAAATGGTACTAATAAAATATACAGCCCGTCTCGCAAAAAAGAAGCCTGCACACCGCTCAATCAACTGTAAAATAAAAAAGGTTATGGCACTAGTAATGCGGTGATGAAAAAACATCTCAATGCGCAGGCCGGAGGGGAACATTCCTTCAGTTTCAGGGCCCTAGTATTGAGGAACTAGGAAGGGAAGGGACATAGCACATCCGCTGGAAGCGAGGGCGCCCGTATAATACCAGCGCAAAACTTTCCCAGCAATATTTCCCAAACTACGAAGGAGAAAAAGTCCCCAAAAGGTGCAGAGCGTTAGAAAAGGGGGATAAGAAAGAAAACTTTATCAGTGTGACACCGGCCTGCGCATAACGGATTGCTTCACTTCGTAACACACTTCTATGTATAATTGTATTATTTACCCCATTATTATACCCTCTTATTATGCCCTGATGTACTCCGCAGAGATTACCTATGCCCCCACATTATAAACTGAAATACCAGCAAAACTCAAACAAAACTACCAAGCAAAATCCATGCTCAAAATGGCGGTCTTTCCCTTCTTAGCCCTACAGTGTGCCCAAACAGCAATTTATGGCCACAAGTAAGGCATTACCATACCTGGGAGAACCCGCTTAACAATTTATGGGGTAAGATTCTCTAGGCGCACAACATATTGTGCGGTGAATAGGCAGATCAGTGGATAAATTGCAATTTTCACTTTGCACCATCCACTGCATATTCATTTCTGAAAAACACCTGTGGAGTCTAAATTCTAACTACACCCCTTGATAAATGCCTTTAGGGGTGTAGTCTCTAAAACGGGGTCACTTTTGTTTGGTACATCAGTGGTTTTGCAAATGCAACATGGCGTCCGCAAACCATTCCAGGAAAGTCTACGCTCCAAAAGATAAATACCGCTCCTTTTCTTCTGAATGCTCCCATATATGTAAACAGAAGATTATAACCACATATGGGGTGTTACCGTACTCGGGAGAAATTTCTTTACAAATGTTGGCGTGCTTTTTCTTCTCTATTCCTTGTAAAAATTAAAAATGTTGATCTAAAACTACATCTTGTTGGAAAAAAAAAATATTTTTCATTTTCATGGATTAATTCTAATTAATTCAGCAAAAAACCTTTGGGATCAAAATTTTCACTATACTCCTAGATGATTCCTCAGGGGGTGCAGTTTCCCAAATGGAGTCACTTTTGGGTTGTTTCCACTGTACTAGTACTACAGGGGCTCAGCAAATGTAACATGGCGCCCAGAAACCATTCCAAAATCCAAATGGTGCTCCTTCCATTCTGAGCCCTACCGTGTGTCCAAACAGATGTTTATGACCACATGTGGGGTATTGTTTTACTCGGGAGAAATGTCTTTACAAATTTTATGGTGCTTTTTTTACTTTAGTCCTTGTGGAAATGAAAAAAAATTAGCTAAACCTACATTTTATTTGAAAAAATTTAGATTTTCATTTTAACAGCCTATTTCCAAAAATTTCTGCAAAAAACCTGTGGGGTCAAAATGCTGACTATACCCCTAGATAATTTCCTCAAGGGGTTTAGTTTCCAAAATGGGGTCACTTGTTGGGGGTTTCCACTGTTTTGTCCCCTCAGAGGCTTTGCAATTGCGACATGGCCACCGCAAGCCATTCCTGCTAAATTTGAGTTCCAAAAGCCAAATGGCGCTCTTTCCCTTCTAAGCCCTGCCGTGTGTCCAAACAGCCGTTTATACCACATGTGGGGTATTTTTTTACTCGGGAGAAATTTCTTTACAAATTGTATGGTGCTTTTTCTCCTTTAGTCCTTGTGGAAATGAAAAAAAAATGATCTAAACCTACATTTTATTTGAAAAAAATGTCGATTTTCATTTTCATGGCCTAATTCCAAAAATTTCTGCAAAAAACGTGTGGGGTCAAAATGCTGACTATACCCCTAGATAATTTCCTCAAGGGGTATAGTTTCCAAAATGGGGTCACTTGTTGGGAGTTTCCACAGTTTTTTCCCCTCAGGGGCTTTGCAAATGTGACATGGCCTCCGCAAACCATTCCTGCTCAATTTGAGCTCCAGGAGCCAAATGGCGCTCTTTCCCTTCTAAGCCCTGCCGTGTGTCCAACCAATCGTTTATGACCACATGTTGGTATTGTTTTACTCGAGAGAAATTGCTCTACAAATGTTGTGGTGCTTTTTCTACTTTAGTTCTTTTGGAAATGAAGAAAAATTAGCTAAACCTACATTTTATTTGAAAAAATTTAGATTTTCATTTTCATGGCCTAGTTCCAAAAATTTTTGCAAAAAAACTGGTGGGTCAAAATGCTTACTACACCCCTAAATAAATTCCTCGAGGGGTGTAGTTTACCAAATGGGGTCACTTTTGGGGGGTTTCCACTGTTTTAGTTCCACAAGACCTCTTCAAAGCTGACACGGTACCTAAAATATATTCTAATAAAAAGGAGGCCCAAAATCCACTAGGTGCTACTTTTGCTTCGGAGGCCTGTGCTTCAGTCCAGTAGCACACTAGAGCCACATGTGGGATATTTCCTAAAACTGCAGAACCTGGGCAATAAATATTGAGTTGCATTTCTCTGGTAAATCCTTCTGTGGTACAAAAAAAATGGATTCAAAATGAATTTCTGGAAAAAAATAATGAACTTTGTAAATTTCACCTCTACTTTGCCTTTTTTCCTGCGCAACGTCTAAAGGGTTAAGAAACTTTCTAAATGCTGTTTTGAATACTTTGAGGGGTGCAGTTTTTAAAATGGGGTGATTTATTGGGGGTTTCTAATATTTAAGGACCTCAAAGCCACTTCACAACTGAACTGCCCCCTGTAAAAATAGCATTTTGAAATTTTCTTGAAAATGTGAGAAATTGCTGCTAAAGTTCTAAGCCTTGTAACGTCCTAGAAAAATAGAAGGATGTTAAAAAAACGATGCCAAACTAAAGTAGACATATGGGGAATGTTAATTAGGAACAATTTTGTGTGGTATAACTGCCTGTCTTACAAGCAGATACATTTAAATTGAGAAAAATGCTAATTTTTGCAATTTTTCGCTACATTTTTCACAATTAAATACTGAATGTATCGGGCAAATTTTGCCAGTAACATAAATTCCAATGTGTCACGAGAAAACAATCTCAGAATCGCTTGGATAGGTGAAAGCATTCCGGAGTTATTACCACATAAAGTGAAACATGTCAACGTTGAAAAACGAGGCTCTGTCAGGAAGGTCAAAAGTGGCCACAGCGGGAAGGGGTTAAATCTACAGTTAAGTTTATAACAGCCAATGTAACAGCCCTTTATATGAAAATTCCCCATGACAGAGGTGTGCAGGCTATTAAATCAATCCTGTCATTCGACCCACTCATACCACCAGCACAGGTATTGTTTTTAACTAACTGTATTAACTTTATTTTAAGACACAATTTATTCAGTTTTAATAAAAAAAATTACAACCAATTAAGAGGCTGTGCTATGGGCTCTCCATTCGCAACAGCTTATGCTAATCTATATATGGGGACATTTGAAGATTTTCACATTTTAGGGGATCATCCGCATAAAAATAATATTATAATGTACAGATGGTTTATAGATGACCTCTTCTATATATGAAACGCTGATGAAGCAGAAGCCATCTCTTTTCTAGAGTCTCTAAATTCTAATACCTTCGGATTATCATTCACACACCTTTTCAGATAAGTCTATTGATTTTCTCGACCTTAATATCGGGATTGATAATAGGAACAATTTTGTCACCAAAACACATTTCAAATCAGTGGATGTGAACGGTTACCTGAATTTTAAGAGTACACATTACTCTCCATGGTTAAAGAACATACCATTTGGCCAATTCAAAAGGATAAGGAAGAATTTCTCCTCCCAAAATAACGATTTTAAAGAATGTAATATTTTAGAAAAAAGATTTAAAGAGAAAGAATTTCCTATTAGCCTTATTAAAGGAGCCCGTAAAAAAGCTATGGAGATGACACAGGAACATTAACCCATTAACCCATTGCATTAACCCAGCCACAACAAAAAAAGATGATTTTTTTTTTTTTACTAATAACTTTATCACCTCTTACAATACAGGTAAAAAAATAGTTAGGTCCATTCTACAAAAACATTGGCATATTCTAAAAAAATGATCCACATCTCAAAGACCTGATACCAGATAATCCAAATATAACATTTAGAAGATCTCAGACCCTTAGGAACATCCTTGCTCCAAGTAGATTAAGTAGCAATAACAAAAAAAACTCAGCTCTCAAAATGTTCCCCACATTATATGGCTCTTTAAATGTGGACAATCTAGATGCCTGTGCTGTAAAAACATGACCCACAGGATGAATATTTTTTTTCCTCATCTGTAATGTTTGAATCATTTCCTATACAGTAATTTCTGAATTCTGGAAGTGACTATGTAATTTATTTACTACAATGTTCCTTTAATTTACAGTATATATGTAGAACTTCCCAAGCCCTATGTAACAAAACCAATAAACATCGTTCCAACGTCAATAAAGGCTTTCTCAAACATAGTGTTTCACGCCACTTTACATATGAACATAAGTGCAATTTCGATTCTATTACCATCACTCCCATCGAACAAATTCCCCCAGAGACCCCCAATAGATTAATTAAATTAAAACAACGGGAAAATGACTGGATTTTCAAATTATCATGTTTACAGCCAGGGGGCTTAAATGATATAACTGAATCGTATTTAGATTGACTACCTTAACATTATATGTTTTTAGAAAAGCCACGTTGTTGTATTTTATTCATTTAGTTGCAGTGGTTTTGCCCTTGTTTTTATGGGTTCTTTATGAGCTTTTAAATATTGATGCAATCCTTTGATCGTAACCCCTGTACCTAACCATCGCTGTTTATTTTACCAGTTTGTTATTATCAAATTTATCCCATTGATACTATTGTACATTTTATATACACAATTTAAATAGCAAATATGTTGTTTACACTGCTTTCCGTATGGTCTCTGCATATTATTGTATACCCATTGAATTACCTGTAAGACACCTTTTGAATATCGAAAATTTGCATACCTTTAAATTAGTGATTGTTTAAACATTCAAATTCTAAACTCAAATGTATATTAGATTATGCTAGTAGCCTCCAAGTATCATTATAAACCTGTAGCCTTTTAACTCTTTTACATTTTATATTATATCCCATGTGTTTGTATCATTATTGATACACTACTGGTCCCCTTATCAGCGCAATCTAAAACTATCCAGTAAATAGTTACTCAATTATACTATTCACAAAATCACTTTTTTATGTTTATTTTTAGGAGACTTACTGTCCTTTAGTTTATTGTAACCAAAGTACGGTTAATTAATAATAGTTTTACTCGTAGCTTTTTTCCCTCCCTCCTTTGAATATAAGTCCAAATATATAATCTCAGAAATACTTCCGTGTTTCCCACACTAGTATTAACCATTTATTAACAAAATTATTCATCTACTCACCAGTCCTGTAGACGTTCCGTGCCGGAGTTGGCTTGATTCCCCTCGGCTTCCATAGTTTGTCTGTAGCCTTGACTCCAGGGACGCTGCCTCGCGATCGCCTTTGTACAAGCGCAACAGCCTATGGACTGTGTTTTATTTTGTGTTTGTTGTTTTTATAACTTATCCTGCCAAATCCCCTGCGGATAATATGTGAGTGTAACGCCCATGGCCACGGACCGTCGGGATTACTCACCCTCCGACGTACGCAGCCATGGATCCGTGAACGCTGGCCCGCATCTCCTCTTCAGGAGACGGCAGCACTCACTTCCGCTTCGTTCTGTTGTGTCCCGTAAGGTGCGCGCGCACACTCGTGCCCGGCCTTAAAGGACCATTGCGCGCACATGAAGAAAATCATTAATTAGCACATATTCATCCTGGACTATAAGAAGGGCCCTGCTCCTTCCTTCATTGCCTGAACGTTGTTGTGTTTACCCGTGTTAGTCTTGCAAATGGTCCCTAAGTGTTATCCTGTTCCCAGTGTTCCCGTTCCTGCTACCTGTATCCCGTGCTACCGTTGTTCCTGTGCCTTAGAAGTTGGAGTCGTGTTGTGCCTCTGGTCACGCCTGCTGTGTAACACCACGCCTGGTGTCATCTGCCGCACTTTGCATCATCTGCCGTCTGAAGTACCATCTGTGCCTAGCCACTACGACTGTCTGGACTATTCAGGTACCCTTATACTGGACTTTGTATTATTGGGTACTCTATTGATTGGCCAGCTGCCTGCCCGCTACAGCGGTATGGCCTAATGTGTCCACATACCCACAGATTGTGACAGTGAATAAACAACTGTAGTTGTTTTTCTGAGTTCTAATGTTTCTTTTTAGGTATTGTCTATATAATTACATTTTATACATTTATATATAACTTTGGTTTTTTAAATTATAACTTTGTTCTTTTTAAACTCTAGTTTTGTTTTGCATCACCTTGACCCCTGTATGACTTCATGACTGATCTTGGACCTGTGCAGATTTGTAATTTTTTTTCATTATTAACTATTTGTATTTAAGATGTAGTATTGTTTGTCATATCTATGGCCTGATGAAGACATCAGTTTTCTGTTGTAACGCGTAGCCTGTTGCAATAAATCCTTTTAAATTATTTACCAATACATTGGCCCATAGTACATGTATAGCAGCGCCGTTTTTTGGTCCACCTTTTCTTTATTTTTCTTCCGAATTATTGGCGGTAACAAATCTGTTTACTGGATCGAACCGTGGCAGCAGCATACACTTGACTTTTTAAACCCCGGTTTACATCAGAGTTGTGTCTGACTAGGACAACTCATATAGGTGAGCATATTCTTATGCCATAGTATCGTGCGTCGCATGGTGCCATATTACTGAATTATACTCCCATAGTAACAATGCAAGAGTGCATAATCCCTAAGAGAGTATTGTAACTCCAAAAGTTTTATGATGTCCTCCGATATTCCAAATACATTATCTCAGAAATACTTCCGTGTTTCCCACACTAGTATTAACCATTTATTAACAAAATTATTCATCTACTCACCAGTCCTGTAGACGTTCCGTGCCGGAGTTGGCTTGATTCCCTTCGGCTTCCATAGTTTGTCTGTAGCCTTGACTCCAGGGACGCTGCCTTGCGATCGCCTGTGTAATAGTACAACAGCCTACGGACTGTGTTTTACTTTGTGTTTTTATTGTTTTTCTAACTTATCCTGCCAAATCCCTTGCGAATAATGTAACGCCCATGGCCACGGACCGTCAGGATTACTCACCCTCCGACGGCCGCAGCCACGGATCTGTGAGTACTGGCCCGCATCTCCTCTTCAGGAGACGCCAGCACTCACTTCCGCTTTGTTCTGTTTTTGCATGCCCTAATCTTCCACTGAAGATTTAAGAGAAGCTTATTAGACAAGTAAAATAGGAGAAAGTCACTGGAATCATGAACCTACAATTGAGAAGCCTAAACATTCCAGGAGAATGCTAATAATATGGCTACTAGGAGTTACATTGATGTGAAGACACTGGACACTGCATCTACTATAATAAAGAATAGGCCTCATGTACGGTAACATGGATGTGAAATACAGCGCCCATAACAATATATAGGCGCACAATGTACCTCTGTGTGCCTCTTATAGCTCTCACCAGAGAAGTGAATCCTTAAAACTTCAATTGGTTGGAAGCTAGCTAAACTGAGATGCGGAGTCTAAGAAATCTCATTCTTCACTCTAGAATCCTTGTAAGGTGGTATTGTCTTTTCCAGGTCTTAACTATCATCGGGTACTCTGTAGGAAGGTCTAGAGCACCTGTAGGACCACCGGGGGTGGTCAAATGACGAGGAGTCATGTCGTTATGAAAAAAGACTGTGCCATTAGACTTCTGGTCCCCTGCCAGCGCTATAAAAACTATTAAAATCTTATAATCAGAGCGACTGGGGAACCGGAAAGTATATTAACGAGTGTAGTCACATACTGCAGTGAGTACACTGCTAATACTTTTCGGTCCCCACATAACCCCTTTAAATAAGTGCCCTACTGATGTGAATACTCAATGTTGTTTACTCAGATCACTACCCATAGCTTCTCCAACAACCATGAACGTCAGGATGGGTCAAAAGAGTATAGGAATATGAAAGTATAACATAAAGCGGACCATCACAGCTTTATGATGCAAATAGCTGCAATGCCTGAGATGCTGTGAGGTAATACTTTATGCCATTTACCCAAGCAACAAGGGTTCAGAATGAGTTATAATTGTTTCGGGTGATTTCAATTCAGATCAATTTAAAAAAGTCATTGTCATGATGACCCGTGGTGAAAAGGTTTTCATCAACATCTTAATGCAAAGTAGAAACAGCTGCCCTGATAAAAAAAAAAAAAAAACTGGTTTCCATGGCAATATGAACCATATGCAATTTGGTATAACAACTCCATCTACACTCAGGTTACCATAGTAACAGCTTGATTATGACCAGCTTGAAGCACAGATTGAAATATTGTTTAGCAGCATAAACTACAGGAAAACTGGAACGTGTCCTGTAAGTCACTGATTATCTCAGTCTAGAAACCATGCAAGATGTTTCATCTTATGTAACATACTGAGCTCTGTAAAACAGTCTGCTTTACTGTTCCCGCCTACCACTCCACATAATGGGATTATACATTTACAGAAATGGGCCATAAGACAAGCATGCAATGACGGTTTTAGCATGAAGTAATGATCACTTGTAGCAATAAGTGTTATGTTTAACCTTCTTTTCATATTGAAGAAGAATTTTATTGTTAGTATAACTTCCCATTCCAATGAACTTAATGAATTTTTAAAAATCTCATTCTAACACTGCAGTTAAAAAAATGCAGATTTTGGATGCATTTTTTTTATAATTTAAAACCATAGCGTACCTTATCCTTTACACAATTGCAGTGAAGACTTCAAGCATGAGTTAGTCCAGTGGTTAGTGTGGTATCAGTGTGGACCCTTGAGCACTGTAGGGGCATTTATGGTCAGAGCAGGTTAGTATTATTCACACACAGCATTTTCTCACAGAAATCACAGCGTGCACAGTCATGTCAGTGTGAGACAGGATAGATAGACAGGCTAGTGAATTAACCCCTTCCCGCCACAGCCATTTTTCATATTTTCATTTTCGTTTTTTCCTCCCTACCTTCCAAAAGCCATAACTTTTTTATTTTTCCGTCGATATAGTCCTATGAGGGCTTGATTTTTTTGGGACCAGTTGTAGTTTTTCGTAGCACCATTTATAGTGCCATATAATGTACTATAAAATCGGGAAAAAATTATTTGTGGGGTAGAAAATGAAAAAAACAGCGATTCCTCCATTGTTTTTTGCGCTTCGTTTTTATGGAATTCGCTGTGAAATGAAAACAGCATGTTAACTTTATTCTGTGGGTCAATACGATTACGGCGATACCAAATATATATTGTTTTTTCTATATTTTACTACTTTTACAAGTAAAAACCTAAGTGTAAAAAATCAAATTTATTTTGTGTCGCCAAATTCTGAGAGCCATAATTTTTTTATTTTTCCGTCGATTAAGTGTTATGAGGGCTAATTTTTTACGGGATAAGCTTTAGTTTTTAATGATACCATTTTGGGGTTCATGCAACATTTTGATTACTTTTTATTTCATTTTTTGTGGGAGATGAGGTCACCAAAAAATAGAGATTCTGGCGTTTACAATTTTTCTTTACGGCGTACACCATGCGGGTTAAATAATGATATATTCTAATAGTTTAGACTTTTACGGATGCGGCAATACCAATTATGTTTATTATTTTTTTTACTATTCTCTAGGGGGAAAAAGGGAAAAGGAATGTTTTTTTAACTTTTAATTTTACATTTTTATTTTACATAAAAAAAACTTTTATTTGACTAATTCTTACTTTTTTTATTAGTCTCCCGAGGGACATTCAGCCAGCGATTGTTAGATCGCTTGCACTATATACTGCTATACGAATGTTTTGCAGTATACCATGATTCTGGCAGGCTTATATTAAGCCCTGCCAGAGACAGGGCTTAGTAGGAGCACAAAGATGGCATACCTGGGTCCTTCATTAGGCCCCCAGGCAGCCATAGCAACTATCGCCACGCCGCGATTGCATTGTGGGGGGCGCAATGAGCTGTTAGAGGGGGTCGCCCCCTCTTTCGAATTATTTAAATGCTGCGGTCGCTATTGACCGCGGCATTTAACGAGTTAAACGAGCGGGATCGCACTCGAGCGCAATCCCGCTCGTTACTCTGAAGTGTCGGCTGTAATATACAGCCAATACCGGCATCGTATAGGAGCGGGTTTACTCCGTGGGCCCGTTCCATACTTCCCCTACCCGACTTTGGCATATGGATATGTCAAATGTTGGGAAGGGGTTAAGAGAAGTAAAGGGAGAGAGCATGTTTCACAGGAGATGAGTTCTGAACTTGCAAGTCCACAAGCATTTATATCAGAACAAGCAAATATTGAAAATTAAAGAAATAATTTTCTAGTTCTCCTGTGCATAGCGATGCCAAATATATGTATATTGTAGAACGTATGATGTCACTATAGCGCAGAGAACAAAGACACTATTTTAGTTTTACATGTACCGCATCTCCCTCCTTATCTTTAGATGCAGCCTCTGTTAATGGATCATAATGATCCAAGAACAGATTTTTCTTGTGAAGGTGTGAAAAGCAGATAGAATAGTCGAAATATGATGGCTGGGGGTAACTCTTATATATTTGGAGTAACGTACATTGTACATGTCAGGAACGTGATGAAGGCCTGATGCCCATGCATAATGCGTCTACATCACGCAGGAAATCTAATTTGGGGAATTTGGGTTCGAAGAGGTATGTACTTTTTTGTGGGGAGGGGGGCTTTATTTAATTTTTTTGTATTTTTCATTGTTTTTATTTGTTTTTAAATATTTTTTTTACATTTGACTATAATATTTATTTATAAGCAGTCTCTGACCTGAGTGCCCTTATTGAAACATGATTCGTTTAGTTAAAATCAATCAGTGGTACTACAAAAAGTCTCAGTGTAGCCCTGGCCTAAGGAAGTCCAGGTCTTACCGTAATTAACAGCTTCTGATCCAGGGGCCAATGATTGAACCCAGAGCAGTGACTGTTAGTTACAACCAGATCTGGACACTCCATGTAACAAAAATGCTTTGATTGTGTGGGGGAAAGGGGATCGAATATATACGGCAGCTCAGCAGACTGGCACACTCCTAGCTGCCGCATATTTAAGTGAAGCGGTAAGGAAGGGATTAAATGGTATTTAGATGTCCTACTTGCTTGATCCAGGGATTTATTCTAATTGCAATATTTGAAGTCAGAAAACGTCCTCCCTTTCTCTGGATCAACATTGCATAGTGCTACTACACCACATTTACCAGGGCAGGGTTCAGCTTGGTCCATCTCAGGCTTCTTTCTTCTGTACCAACTGCGACCACAGGACAATGGCCCGGTGTCCCCTGCAGCAACATCCAACATTTTCTTTCAGGGTTTACTGGTGAATAAAAGAGGACTCGATAGACTTTGCTCCTTAGTTTTTGCCAGTAACAATCCTAGATGGTGCTAGGACATCCACCGGCTCTTTTCATAGTAAGTGAAAAACACTGAACCATCTCTACTTATTCAATTAAAATCAGGACTTCAAGTTCATTCACACCAACATTAAAACATTTTTTTTTACAAAGCTTTATGCAAAAGGTCAACAGAAATTTTGCACAATACAATTTATAGATTGTCATAGTGTGTTTTAACATTATGATTTCTGTTTACTGGAAGTACGGGTTACAGCGAAAACTATGAAGTTCAAGCCCATGAATCCTCCTCCACCAAGCTTAAAAAATAGCATTACAAATTTTTCTAAGGGGTGTTCCCTTGCCATTTGCCACACACCGATCCCTGCATTAGATTCACATTGGAGAAACATGATTTACCAGTGCAGAGAAATAATTGTCATTGCTTTAAAGAAGTTTTCCCACAATGTACAATACATTTATCATCTATCCACAGAATAGGTGATAAATGTATGATCACTGAGGGCCTCACCACTGGGACCCCCACCGAAAACCGGGGTCCCAACCTCCGTTCCTCCTCACTGCACGATCGCAGTGAGGAGAATTTTGAATGAAGCAGCGGTAGCGCTGACAGAAACAGTCGAGAGCTTCACTTGGCTCTCTCTGTCGGACCCATAGACATTGAATTGAGCGGCAGCCCGACTTCTGCTCCATTCAAAATCCTCTTCACTGCAATCGTACAGACGAACGGTGGTCAAGGCCCCCGCTCTAGAGATCGGCGGGGGTCCCAGTGACTCTCCAGTGAGTATACATATTTTTTATCTCTCCTGTGTATAAGGGATACAGTAAATGTCCATTGTGGGAAAACCTAATTTAAACCCCAATGTTAGTCTACTTGACACTGCTCGAGCAGATGCTTGGCATGCACGTGATGAATCCAGGTTTTTGTGCAGCTGTTCACTGATGGGAATCCAATTCCTTTAGGCTCTTGATGAACAATTATTGTTCTGACATTGCTTCCAGAGGCAGTTTGGAAATTGGTAGATGGTGTTGTAAATAAGGACACACATCTTGTACTGTTTGTGCCATGTGCCTCTGCGTTTGATGGCCCCTTTCTATAAGATTGTGTAGCTTACTGCTTTGCAGCTGAGCTGTTACTGCTTCTAGGCATATCCACAATTCAGTAACAGTACTTATGTTTGAGACAGCTATAGCAGAGCCAGGGCCGGCCTTAGGATAGATGGCTCCGTGTGCGAAATTATCTTTCAGCGCCCCACCCCATCATAAAAATAATGCCCCATAAAAAAGTATAATGCCCTATATAGTGCCCCCACACAGTATAATGCCCTTTTAGTGCCCCCATACAGTATAATAATAATATTTAATAATGTAATATATTATAACCCCTTCAAGGACACAGTAATTGTGCCACCACAGTATTATGACCCGTAAGTGCCACACACAGTATATTTCCCCCTGTAGTACCCCTACACAGTATAATGTCCGCTTAGTGGCCCCCAAACAGTATAATGCCCACTCCCCTGGCTGCCACACACAGCCCACCCTGTGTAGATAGAGCCCCCCTGTAGATTCCCACGACAAACTGAGCTGCTCCACTATGGGATCCTTGCATACATTAGCATGATCCTGTAGCATTGTACAGAGTTTCCAAACCTTTTCAGACTCGAGGCACCACTGGAAAAATTTAATTTCCTTCTTCAAAAAAGACAGAAAAATGGCTAGAAACAAGCACCATACTCGGAGGGTACGTTCACACTGTGTTTTTGTAAGGCAAAAAAAATCTGCCTTAAAATTCCTTCAGGAATTTTGAAGCAGATTTTGAATTGACGACGTTGTTTGACTTTTTTTTTGTGTGTTTTTTTAAAGCCTTTGAAGGACTACTTCTCCTTCCCACATCCCCAGGAAAAGATTGGGATACTATTGTAGGTTTTCATGTAATATAAAATAGTCTGGGTTTGGCAAATGCCAGGAGAAAAGGAGAAAATTGACTGCCTGACTGCATAAAAGCTCCTGTAGGTGTTATGTGTTGCTGTCCCAATACTTTATCCATATTGTGTATATCACAAATATGTATAGTGGTTGTATGTCTTAACCTCTTAAGGACGCAGCCTTGTTTTAGCCTTAAGGCTCAGAGCCCATTTTTTAAATCGGACATATTTCACTTTATGTGGTAATAACGTCGGAGTGCTTAAACCTATCCAAGCAATTCTGAGACTGTTTTCTCGTGACACATTGGGCTTTATGTTAGTGGTAAAATTTGTTCGTATATTCAGTGTATATTTGTGAAAAATTGCAAAATTTTGAGAACATTTTGAAAAAATTGAATTTTTCTGAATTTAAATGCATCTGCTTGTAAAACAGATGGTTATACCCCCAAAAATAGTTACTAGTTCACATTTCTTATATGTCTACTTTAGATTGGCATAGTTTTTTGAACATTTTTTTATTTTTCTTGAACGTTACAAGGCTTAGAACATAAACAGCAATTTCTCATATTTTTAAGAAAATTTCAAAAGCCTTTTTTTTAAGGTACCTGTTCAGTTCTGAAGTGGCTTTGAGGGGTCTATGTATTAGAAACCCCCATAAAACACCCCATTTTAAATACTAGACCCCTCAATGTATTCAAAACAACATTTAGAAAGTTTTTTAACCATTTAGGAATTTCACAGGAATTAAAGCAAAATGCAGGTGAAATTTGCAAATTTCATTTTTCTTGCTGAATTTCAATTGTATTAATTTTTTTTTCTGTAACACAGAGGGTTTTACCAGAGAAACACTACTAAATATGTATTGGGCAGATTCTTCAGTTTTTAGAAATGTCCCACATGTGACTCTAGTGTGCTCGTGGACTAAAACACAAGCCCTAGAAGCAAAGAAGCACCTAGTGGATTTTGGGGCCTCTTTTTTATTACAATATATTTTAGGCAGCATGCCAGGTTTGAAGAGGTGTTGAGGTGCCAAAACAGTAGGAGTCCCCCAAAAGTGACTCCATTTTGGAAACTACACCCTTCAAGGAATTCATGTATGGTTGTTATTACCATTTTGACTACAAGGTTTTTTCACAGCACATATTTGAATTGGGCTGTGAAATTTAAAAAATGAAATTTTTTCCAATAAGATGTAATTTTCGATAAAATTTCTTATTTTCACAAGAAATAAAATACCCCATTTTGTTGCCCAATTTGTTCTGAGTGCGGCAGTACCCAATTTGTGGTGATAAACTGCCGTTTGGGCCCATGGGAGGGCTCAGAAGGAAAGGAGTGCTATGTGTTTGTTGGAGTCCAGATTTTGCTGGATTGGTTTTCGGGTGCCATGTCGCATTTGCAGAGCCCCAGAGGTATCAAAGCAATGGAAACCCACCAGAAGTGACCCCATTTTGGAAACTACACCCCTCAAGAAATAGATTTATGGTTGTTGTTACCATTTTGATCGCACATTGTTTTCACAGCACGTATTTGGATTGGGCTGTGAAGTTAAAAAAATTTAATTTTTTCAAATAAGATGTCATTTTTTAACAAAATTTCTTATTTTCAAAGGGAACAAAATACCCCATTTTGTTGCCCAATTTGTCCTGAGTGCGGCAATACCCCATTTGTGGTGATAAACTGCCGTTTGGGCCCATGGGAGGGCTCAGAAGGAAAGGACCACCATTTGGCCTACTGGAGCTTTTCTGGTGCTAAGTCATGTATGCAGAAGCCCCTGAGGTACCAGTACAGTTGAAACTCCCGAGAAGTGACCCCATTTTAAAAACTACACCCCATAAGACATTCATCTAGAGGTGTAGTTAGCATTTTTACCCCACAGGTACTGTGTAAAAGATAATGCGCAGCAGATGGTGCAGAGTGAGATTTGCAATTTTTTCTCTATATATGCCATGTCAGTGTCCGATATATTGTGCCCAGCATGTGCCACTGGAGATATACACCCCTTAAACTGTAATGTGGGTTCTCCCGGGTACGGCAATACCCTACATGTGGCTGTTTTTAGCTGCCTGGGCACACGGCAGGGCTCAGAAGGGAAGGACCACCATTTGGCCTACTAGAGCTTTTCTGTTGCTAAGTTATGTATGCAGAAGCCCCTGAGGTACCAGTACAGTTGAAACCCCCGAGAAGTGACCCCATTTTAAAAACGACACACCTTAAGACATTCATCTAGAAGTGTAGTGAGCATTTTGACCCCACAGGTATTGTGTAAAAGGTAATGCGCAGCAGATGGTGCAGTGTGAGATTTGCAATTTTCTATATATCTATGCCATTTCAGTGTCCAATATATTGTGCCCAGCATGCGCCACCAGAGATATACACCCCATAAACTGTAATATGGGTTCTCCTGGGTACGGCAATATCATACATGTGGCTGTTATCAGCTGCCTGGGCACACAGCAGGGCTCAGAAGGGAAAGATGAGGGGGATAAGCTGTGCGGAGTGCGTTAGGTTAGAAGAAAAATCTAAGGGATGTATGGTAAATTTTAAAACACTTTCATACCGAGCCCTGGTTTTTCTTGACACGTGTCCCATTGATATATTGTGTCCTCCCTTATCCCCCTCTTATAGCAGACTTTGGACCTCTTTTGACTTTTTCCCTTCTTGCCAGTTTGGGGAACTTCTTCTAGAAAGTGTTGCCCTGGTATGATGCATGTGGCCTCGCTTCCAGAAGTACTGGGTTCCCCCTTCTTGGTCCCTAAAGATTAGGTTCTTGATAATGATGTGCACGGCCAGCTTCTTATACCACACCGCATGGTGCTGTAGGGCTTCAGGACTTGATCTGACAAGTCCACCCTTCCTATTTACCTATTATAAAGTCCAGGATGCAGTCTGGTTTGGGGGTCTCTGTACTGGTACCTCGTACAGGTACATGGGTACTGGTGTGGGCATGTATTGATGTCAATACAAGGACATCTGCCTTGTCTTGTCTTGTACTTGACACACAATATGTTGCTGCTAGATTGTGCCCTGCTCTCACCCTTTCTGACTGTTTGCCCAAGCAGAGTTTTTAAGGAGGCTTCTCAGATTTCTTTTAGCAGTGCCGCATGCCGCAGTACTTCTGGAAGCGAGGCACTTGAAGAGAGGGACGCTGGTATAAAAATTATCCAGGTAGAGGTGGTAACCCTGGTCCAGCAGTGGGTGCACCAAATGCCACACAATTTTTGCGTTAATTCCCAGTAAGGGGGGCATTCAGGGGGCTGAATACTGCTGTCCTTCCCTTCATATATCCTAAATTTGTAGGTATACCCTGATGCACTCTCGCACATACCTTGCCCTCTTACTCGGCAGGTACTGGCGGAATTGAAGCCTCCCTTTAAAATGTACCAAGGACCAAGGACTCATCAATAGAAATACACTTCTCGGGGGTGTATGCTTGGGGAAACCGGGCACTGAAACGGTCTAATAGGGGTCTCTGTTTATACAAACGGTCAAAACTGGGGCCATCACAAGGTGGGCACTGCTCATTATCAGTATAATGTAAGAAGCGAAGTATTGCCTCATTTATTAAGTTCTGAAGTTGCTTTAAGGGGCCTATATATTAGACACCCCTTTGAAACACCCCATTTTAGAAACTAGACCCCTCAAAGTATTCACAACAGCATTTAGAAAGTTTATGAACCCTTTAGGTGTTTCACGGGAATTTAAAGCAAAGTAGAGGTGAAATGTACATTTTTTTTTTGTCAGAAAATCCTTTTTATACCATTTTTTTCTATAACACAGAAGGTTTTACCAGAGAAACGCAACTCAATACTTATTGCCCAGATTCTGCAGTTTTGAGCAATATCCCACATGTGGCCTCCGTGCGGTAATGGACTGAAGCACCGGCCTCCGAAGCATAGGAGCACCTAGTGGATTTTGAGGCCTCCTTTTTATTAGGCACCATGTCCGGTTTGAAGAGGTCTTGTGGTGCCAAAACAGTGGAAACCCCCAAAAAGTGACCCGATTTTGGAAACTAGACCCCTTGAGGAATTCATTGTAGTTTTCATGGGTGCATGCAACTTTTTGATCAGTTTTTATTCTATTTTTAAGTGGCGTGGTGACTAAAAAACAGCAATTCTACTATTGTTCTTTTATTCTATTTTTTTTACAGCGTTCACCGTGCACTATAAATGACATATTCACTTTATTCTACGGGCCGATACGATTACGGCGATACCATAAAATACGTTTTGTAAAAAATCATTTACTTTTTGTGTTACCATATTCTAAGAGCCACAACTTTTTATTTTTCCATCAATAAAGCCGTGCGAGGACTTATTTGTTGCGTAACGAACTGTAGTTTCGATCAGGACCATTTTTCGGTACATGCGACTTTTTGATCTCTTTTTATTCCATTTTTTGCGAGGTGAAGTGACCAAACAATTGTGATTCTGGTACGGTTTATTATTATTTTCTTTTACGACGTTCACCGCGCGGGACAAATAATGAAATAATTTTGTAGTTCAGGCCATTACGGACGCGGCGATAGCAATTATGTATAGTTTATTTGTTTGTTTATATATTTTTATTAATAATAAATGACTGATAAAGGAAAGAGGGGGATTTTTACTTTTATCACTTTTAAAACTTTTATTTTCTTATTTTTACACAACTTTTTTGTACTTTTTTTTTTACTTTATTACTTTGTTCCACTAGGGGACTTGAGGGCAGGAGGCCCTGATCGCAATTCTAATACACTGCACTACATGCGTAGTGCAGTGTATTGGAGCTGTCAGCTACTCACTGACAGCAAGCATAGTGGGTCCTGACTTTGTCAGGACCAACTAGGCTTCCTTCGATGGCATAGCCGGACGCCATTGTTAGGTGTCCGGTTGCCATAGTCACCATCGCTGGCCGCTATCGTGTAGCAGGCCGGTGATGGTAGCTTAACCCCTAAAAAGCCGCGATCGCTATTTAACGCGGCTTTTAAGGGGTTAATCAGCGGGGACACATATAGGAGCTGCGGTAACCGCTGTACAAGACAGCAGCTGTCACAGCTCCTCTATGTGTCGGGAAGACGGCCGTAATGGCCGTTACTCCCGCGACGTACTCTTCAGTCACTGAGCACGAATGGGGCGGTCAGCATGACGGAATAGTACGTCGCTGAGCGTTAAGGGGTTAAAACGGACCACCTCTCTGTGTTTTCCAAGGACTTTAGAAAAGACATGGGGACATTCATTGCATGTGGAAAAAAGATGTTTCAGACATCAATCTAGAAAAAGGTTCTTTACAGTTAAAGTAGTTAAACTATGGAACGCCCTACACTCAAGAGGCTGTAACGGCAGATACTATGTCAGCATTTAACCCCTTAAGGACATAAAGCCATAACGTTTTTATTTTTCCGTTAACAGAGTGGTGTGAGGGCTTCTATTTTGCGGGAGGAGTTGTAGTTTCTATTGGTAGAATTTAAAGTACCATATAATGTACTGGGAAGCTGAAAAAAATTATTTGTGTGCTGAAATTGAAAAAAAAAACTGTGATTCCTCCATTATTTTTTCAGTTCGGTTTTTACATCTTTCACCGTTTGGTAAAAACAACAACTTAACTTTATTCTGTGGCTCAATACGATTACGGTGATCTCAAAGTTATATAGATTTTTTTTATATTTTACTACTTTAAAATAACAAAACTTTTTGTTAAAAAAATGTTGTTTTGTTTCACAACATTCTGAGAGCCATATCTTTTTAATTTTTCTGTGCATTCAACGGTGTGAGGGCTTATTTTTTGCGGGTTACGGTCTGTAGTTTTTATTGGTACCATTTGTTGATATATATAACTTTTTTATCACAGCAATTTTGGCGGTTTACATTTGTTATTTTTTAAGGCAGTCACTGTGCACGTTAAATAACGCTATATTGTAATAGTTCGGACTTTTACGGACACAGTAATACCAATTGTGTTTACTCTTTTTAGTTTTTACATTACTTTACATTACTTTTCATTTTTTTATTTTATTTCACTATTAAAAACGTTATTTCACTTCGTTTTACCCATTTTATTAGTTTATCATTAGATCGCTGGTACAATATACTTCAATACCAATGTATTGCAGTATATTGTCATTTTTAAAGGCATCTGTTAAGCCCTGCCACAGGCAAGGCTTAACAAAGGCAGAGTGAAGGCAGCCCTGAGGGCTTTCATTTGGTCCCTGGGCTGCCATAACAACCATTAACAACCCCGATATCGTTGCGGGGGGGGGGGGGCGATGAGCTGTCGGAGGGGGCCGCCCCCGCTTTTCAACGCCTCAGATGCTGCGGTCGCCAATTGACCGCAGCATTTGAGGGGTTAAACAGCCAGGAATAGCGCGATCACTGCTCCTGGCTGTTAGTCCAGGGTGTCGGCTATAAAACACAGTCAACATCCGCAGCATATGGAGCGCCCTCAACGCGTCAACGCGCTCCATACTTCTCCCCCTGCACCAGGACCTACCGGTGCGTCCTGCTGCGTTAAGGGGTTAAAAAAGAAGTAGATGTTTATTTACTGAAGAATGGCATTGAGGGTTAAAACTCATCTAAAAACAGAGGAGAGTGTCTAGGAGCGTTGGGTGATTTATGGTGTCAAATGTAGCAGATAAATCTTAAAGGACTAAATGTGAGTATTGACCATTGGATTTGGCTGATAAGAGATCATTGGATACTTTGGTTAATGTAGTTTCAGTAGAATGTAAAGTACATAAGTCATAAGTCAGATTGTGAGGGTTCATTGGAGAGTTAATAGAGAGGAAATTGACCAATCAGGTATACACCGGATGTTCTAAAAGTTTAAAGGAAAAGGGAAGGTTACAAACAAAGTGATAGTTAGCATGGAAGAAGGGTCGAGAATTGGTTTCTTGAAACTTGGGGTGACTAGCGTTTATTTTAAAGACAAAGGGAAAATTCCAGTTGAAAGAAAAAGGTTGAAAATGTTAGTTTAGTGGGGAATAACATCTAGTGACACTGCGCGAACAAAGTGAATGGGATCAAGAAGACAGGTCTTAGGCTGTCAGAAGAAAGCATTGCAGAGACTTCTTCCAGAGGATAAAATACAGAGAAGGTTTAATAGAATTTCTTCACCTATTTTATCAGTCTTGTCCTTAAATAGACACTAATTTTTCAAACAACTTATGCTAATCTAATAGTATACTTGATATAGATCCATCTTGTAATCTACTTACTGTTAAAATGTAGTTGTTTTCCTATTCAAATTCAGTGTGAAGTTACTGCCACTAGTTGTCTCCCTTAGGCTATGTTCACACGGAGTATTTTGGGGGAGGAATATCTGCCTCAAAATTCAGTTTGGAACTTTGAGGCAGATATTCCTCTCCCTGCACGCCGATTTTCGCGGCAATTATCGCGCCGTTTTTCGCCCGCGGCCATTGAGCGCCGCGGGCATAAAACAGCGAGAAATACGCTTTCTCCTGCCTCCCATTGAAGCGCCCGAAGATAGGGCATGTAGCTTCTTTTTCCCGCGAGGCATGTTTACTGCTCGCGGGAAAAAGACGCCGACGCCTCCCATTGAAATCAATGGGAGGCGTTCTCGGGCCGTTTCTGCCGAGTTTTGCGACGCGGTTTCCGCGTCAAAAAACTCGGCAAAATACCCCGTGTGAACATAGCCTTAGTGTAATCTGCTGTCCTTCCCCCTGTTGTCAACCAAAATCCTTCCCTAGCTAGAGAAGAATTGATGGACTGCCAAAAATGGGTGTGTGACTCTTCACTGCCTACGATACAAGTCTATGAAAAGGGGAGGGGGATCGGGAGGAGGGAGCAAGAGAAGACAAAGAGACACAGACACGTTGCCCATACAAGTCTATGGAGACGGAAAGGGGAGCAGGAGACGAGAACGAGACACACACATGCTGCTCATACAAGTCTATAAAGAGGGGAGGAGGAGGAGGGAGCAGAGAGAGGAGATACAGACACGCTGCCCATACAAGTCTATGTAGAGGGGAGGGGAGCAGGAACAGAGTGAGAAAGACACAGTCAGATGTGCTGTAGCTTCCTAGTAAGTTATACAGTATGTCACCTAAGTGCTGGATTCTCAGCTAAACTGCTCATTACTGCTGTATAATATCCTCCACCATTCTGAAGAGTCAACTAAAATGCTAGGTACACTTTAAAGGCAATGTGTTGCCAGAAAAACATGTTTGTTTTTTTTAATTAAACATTTAGTGTGTGGGTGATTAAACATTGTTCAAATTTTTTTTATTTTTTTCACGAGTCAGGAAATATTATAAATTAATTCTAATTTATAGTATTTCCCATTTCTGGTCACTAGATGGAGCTATTCCCAAAATTGCAGCATTGCAACATTGGGTGAAAAGCCCTCACTCTAGTGAGCTCTCAGCATCCCCCCCTCCTTTATCCTGGCTAGTGCCGGGATAAACGAGGGGTTTGAACGGTGTAACCTTCTACACTGTGTGTCGCCATTTTTTGAGCTAACACAAAGTGTAGTAGGTTTACATACAGTAGTAAACACACACAAACACGGAACATACATTTAAATCTCTTACCTGCTCCTGCCGCCGCGGCTCCCTCCGGCCCGTCCGCTCCGTCTGCTGCCGCTGGTGCAAGTGCACAAGTCCGGAAGCCGCGACCGGAAGTAGTAATATTACTGTCCGGCCGCGACTTCCGGTCCACAGGAAAATGGCGCCGGACGGCGCCAATTTCAAATTGGACTGTGTGGGAGCGGCGCATGCGCAGTTCCCACACAGACGCCGTACACACAAGTGAATGGGACGGGAGCCGTTCGCAGTCCCTATGGGACTGTGGCTGCCGTATTCCATGTCTGTATGTGTCGTTAATCGACACATACAGAAATTGAACAAAAAATGGCAGCCCCCATAGGGAAGAAAAAGTGTAAAAATAAGAAAAAGTAAAACACAAACACACAAATAAATATAAACGTTTTTAATAAAGCACTAACATCTTTAACATATAAAAAAATAATTTGTGATGACACTGTTCCTTTAAGGCAGGAGATGAGGTAATGAGCATTAAGATCAGTGGCAGGTGCTTGGGCTACTGAATTAGGAAGGGATTCAAAAGAGATAGCGGTAGTAAAGTATATTTATTCAGGGATTAGGTAAGATTGTAGGATTGCTGCATACATTTTTTTAGTGGATTGGTGTTCCTATTACTTGTGTCCTTTTCACCTTACCAGCAGACAGGATGTTTGCACCTTTGGATGAAAGAAATTATGTAAGAAACAGCATAATAGCTGAAATGACTGGATCTGACCATTATGCAACAGATCCTTCAGGTATGAATATACCATACACTGCTGATCAAACAAAACTAATGACTAACTCTTTCCTCTCTCTTGAAAATTGTTTTAGAGAAGAGGCCGCCCACTGCATTGACTTGCCGTTTCCTTGAGATTTATCTTAGAGAAAAAAATCACTCCCAAGGGGTTTACGTCTGTTCTTTAAATTCCCTTTTTTAAATGACTTTACTTTTAATAATGATTGGGAGATGTATATGGATACTTGCATGTTTGGGTTTATGGAACGCATTTTAAATAAGAGAACTACGCTTTGCAATGAGCGAGCTGATACTTATCAATATGTTACTGATGGATTTGGAACCATTTGATGCACATCCCGACTACTCTAAATTGGTTGAATCTGTTAACCGCTTCCCGACAGTAAATTCACGTCGGCGCATGCTGGGCTCTGTGCAGCGCCGACGTGAATTCACGGTGGGTGTTAAAAGCGCGATCCGGGTGTCTCAGAGTAGCGCTGACACCCGGATCGCGCTGTTATCCCCTGCCTCTAGTCCCGGAGACATGACCGGGACCTAATTGGTTCAGGTCCCGGTCATGTGATCGCAGGGAAAGTTTGTTGTAGCAACGAACTGGAAAGTTTGTTACTACAACAAACTGGAATGTTTGTTGCTACAACAAACTTTCCCGGGGACTGATTGCAGGTGCTGCAATCGGTTATAAGGCAAAACCGGAGGCCATACAACGGCCCCCGGGTCTGCCATGCACAGCAGCCTATGAGAACAAGCCAGAGGCCGGTCCTCATAAGCTTCCTGTCAGTGTGACTCTCAGCGTCACACTGACAGTTTATAATACGTTACACTACCTAGGTAGTGTAATGTATTATAGCAGCTATCAGTGCTGCAGGTCTTCAAGTAAAACAAGTAAAAAGTATTTAATAAAAGTAATAAAAATGTTTTATAAAAGTGTAAAAACAAGTTATACGTTACAAAAACAAAAAATGCTTTTTATTATAGGAAAAAAATGAAAATGTTAAAAAAAGTACACATATTTGGTATTACTGCGTTCACAACGACCCAAACTATAAAACTATAATATTAATTTTCCCGCACGGTGAACAGCGCAAAAAAAATAATTCAAAAACAATGTCAGAATCACTATTTTTTTGGTCATCAACCCTCCAAAAATGTAGAATAAAAGTGATCAAAAAGTCGCATGTACCCTAAAATAGTACCAATAAAAACTACAACCCGTCCCGCAAAAAACAAGTCCTTACACAGCATTTTTGACAGAAAAATAAAAAAGTTATGACTCTCAGAATAGGGTGACACAAAAAAATTTTTTTTTTATCGAAAAGTGATTTTATTTCGCAAACGCCTCAAAACATAAAAAAAACTATATACATATGGTATTGCCGTAATTGTATCGACCCACAGAATAAAGTAAAATGTCATTTATAGCGCACGGTGAAAAGTGTAAAAAAAAAAAGACAAAAAACATTGTCAGAATTTGTTTTTTGTCACTTTGCTTGCCAAAAAAAATCTAATAAAAAGTGATAAAAAAAATCACATATATCCTAAAATGGTACCAATCAAAACTACAGATTGTCCCGCAACAAATAAGCCCTCACACAGCTCCGGTGAAGAAAAAATAAAAAAAGTTCTGGTTCTCAGAATATAGCGACAGAAATTGTACTGTGTCCAAAAGCGGATAAGATCGCACCATTTATCAGTGCTACATTGGCCACATATCTGCGGATTATTATTTATTTACCAAATTATTATACCCTCTTATTATGTCCTGATGTACTCTGCCCAATTTACACATACCCCCACATCATAAACTGAAATACCAGCAAAACCCCAAACAGAACAGTTACCAAGCAAAATCTGCGCTCCAAAAGCCAAATGGCGCTCCCTCCCTTTTGAGCCACACAGCGTGCCCAAACACCAGCTTACGTCCACATATATGATATTTTATATCCGGGAGAACCCCCTCAACATTGTACGAGGTATTCGTCTTCAGTGGCACAAACTGGGCACAGCATATTGTGCATTAAAATGGCATATCAGTGGAAAATTGTAATTTTCACTTTGCACCATCCGCTGCGCATTAACGCCTTCGCGCACCACGACTTAATAACATGTCGTGGTGCGGAGGGTTATATATGGAGCGGGCTCATGCGCTGCACCCGCTCCATTATCTGCAGGTGTCCGCTGTGTATTACAGCTGACACCCAGGACTAATGGACAGGAACAGCGATCGCGCTGTTACAGGAGCCTGTAAAAATTATATTATACTGCAATACATTAGTACTGCAGTGTATTGTACCAGCGACCTAATGATCGCTCGTTCTAGTCCCCTAAAATGACTTTTGGGAGGTTTCCACTGTTTTGGTACCTCAGGGGCTTTGCAAATGCGACATGACACCCGAAAACCATTCCACCTAAATTTGAGCTCCAAAAGCCTATTATTGTTCCTTGCCTTCTGAGTCTTGCCGTGGGTCCAAACAGCAGTTTATTACCACATATGGTGTATTGCTGTAATCAGGACAAATTGCATTACAAATTTTGGGGTGATTTTTCTCCTTTTTCATTGTAAAAATTAAACATTTCTATGTTTTTTCAGAAAAAAAGTAGATTTTAATTTTCACGACCTAATTCCACTAAATTCAGCAAAAAAACTGTGGGGTCAAAATGCTAACTATACCCCTAGAATAATTCCTTGAAGAGTGTAGTCTACAAAATGGGGTCACTTTTGGGGGGTTTCCACCGTTTTGCTCCCTCCAGGGCGTTACAAACGCGACATGGCACTGAAAACCAATCCAGCACAATCTGCGCTTCAAAATCCAAATGGCGCTCGTTCCCTTCTGAGCTCTGCCGTGGGACCAAACAGCAGTTTAGTACCACAAATGGGGTATTGCTGTAATCAGGAGAAGTAGCTTTACAAGTTTTGGGGTGCGTTTTATTCTTTTTTCCTTGCAAATATTTTTTTTTAAAATATTTTTTCAGAAAAAAAGGAGATTTTCACTTTCACAGGCAAACTCCAATAAATATAGCAGAAGACATGTGGGATCAAGATGTTAACTATACCCCTATATAAATTCCTTGAGGTGTGTAGTTTCCAAAACCGTGTCACTTTTGGGGGATTTCCACTGTTTTGGCACTACAAGACCTCTTCAAACTCGACGTGGTGCCTAAAATATATTCTAAAAAAAGGAGGCCACAAAATCCACTAGGTGATCCTTTGCTTCTGAGGCCGGTATTTCAGTCCATTATCACACTAGGGCCACATGTGGGATATTTCTAAAACTGCAGAATCTGGGCAATAAATATTGAGTTGCATTTCTCTGGTAAAACCTTCTGTGTTACAGAAAAAAATGTATTACAAATGAATTGCAGCAAAAAAAATAAAAATTGGCAATTTCCCCTCTACATATCTCTAATTCCTGTGAAACGCCTAAAGGGTTAAGAAACTTTCTGAATGCTGTTTTGAATACTTTGAGGGGTGCAGTACTTAATATGGGGTGATTTATGGGGTCTATCTAGTACATAAGGCCCTCAAAGCCGCTTTAGAACTGAACTGGCCCCTGTAAAAATCGCCCTTTGAAATTTTCTTGAAAATGTGAGAAATTGCTGCTAAAGTTCTAAGCCTTGTAATGTCCTAGAAAAATAAAATAATGTTCAAAAAACGATGCAAATATAAAGTAGACATGTGGAATATGTGAAATAGTAACTATTTTGTGTGGTATTACTATCTGTTTTACAAGCAGATACATTTAAAATTAGAAAAATCAGAATTTTTGCAAATTTTCTCAAAATGTTGGTGTTTTTCACAAATAAGCAATGAATTTATTGACCAAATTTTTCCACTAACATAAAGTACAATATGTCATGAGAAAACAATCTCAGAATCGCTTGGATAGGCAAAAGCATTCCGGAGTTATTACCACATAAATTGACACATGTCAGATTTGAAAAAATGGGGCTGGTCCTGAAGGCCAAAATGAGCTCGGTCTTGAAAGGGTTAACAAACATTTAAAGAATTTGAATACGATATGATAACTAGTAAGACCAAAAAACGTAATCGTGATTGTAAGGATTACCTAAATGGTCAAGTGAGAGATTAGGCTTCAAATAACCTTAACCCCTTCCCGACATGCGCCGTATATATACAGTGAAGGAAATAAGTATTTGATCCCTTGCTGATTTTGTAAGTTTGCCCACTGTCAAAGTCATGAACAGTCTAGAATTTTTAGGCTAGGTTAATTTTACCAGTGAGAGATAGATTATATTAAAAAAAAAAACTGAAAATCACATAGTCAAAATTATATATATTTATATGCATTGTGCACAGAGAAATAAGTATTTGATCCCCTACCAACCACTAAGAGTTCAGCCTCCTCCAGACCAGTTACACGCTCCAAATCAACTTGGTGCCTGCATTAAAGACAGCTGTCTTACATGGTCACCTGTATAGAAGACTCCTGTCCACAGACTCAATTAATCAGTCTGACTCTAATCTCTACAACATGGGCAAGACCAAAGAGCTTTCTAAGGATGTCAGGGACAAGATCATAGACCTGCACAAGGCTGGAATGGGCTACAAAACCATAAGTAAGACGCTGGGTGAGAAGGAGACAACTGTTGGTGCAATAGTAAGAAAATCGAAGGCATACAAAAATGACTGTCAATCGACATCGATCTCGAGCTCCATGCAAAATCTCACCTCGTAGGGTATCCTTGATCCTGAGGAAGGTGAGAGCTCAGCCGAAAACTACACGGTGGGGAACTTGTTAATGATTTCAAGGCAGCTGGGACCACAGTCACCAAGAAAACCATTGGTAACACATTACATTACACGTAATGGATTAAAATCCTGCAGTGCCCGCAAGGTCCCCCTGCTCAAGAAGGCACATGTACAGGCCCATCTGAAGTTTGCAAATGAACATCTGGATGATTCTGAGAGTGATTGGGAGAAGGTGCTGTGGTCAGATGAGACTAAAATTGAGCTCTTTGGCATTAACTCAACTTGCCGTGTTTGGAGGAAGAGAAATGCTGCCTATGACCCAAAGAACACCGTCCCCACTGTCAAGCATGGAGGTGGAAACATTGTTTCTCTGCTAAGGGCACAGGACTACTTCATCGCATCAATGGGAGAATGGATGGAGCCATGTACCGTCAAATCCTGAGTGACAACCTCCTTCCCTCCACCAGCACATTAAAAATGGCTCGTGGCTGGGTCTTCCAGCACGACAATGACCCGAAACATACAGCCAAGGCAACAAAGGAGTGGCTCAAAAAGAAGCACATTAAGGTCATGGAGTGGCCTAGCAAGTCTCCAGACCTTAATCCCATAGAAAACTTATGGAGGGAGCTGAAGATCCGATTTGCCAAGTGACAGCCTTGAAATCTTAATGATTGACAGATGATCTGCAAAGAGGAGTGGGCCAAAATTCCATCTAACATGTGTGCAAACCTCATCATCAACTACAAAAAACATCTGACTGCTGTGCTTGCCAACAAGGGTTTTGCCACCAAGTATTAAGTCTTGTTTGCCAAAGGGATCAAATACTTATTACTCTGTGCACAATGCAAATAAATATATATAATTTTGACAATGTGATTTTCAGTTTTTTTTAAAAAAATATAATCTATCTCTCACTGGTAAAATTAACCTAGCCTAAAAATTCTAGACTGTTCATGTCCTTGACAGTGGGCAAACTTACAAAATCAGCAAGGGATCAAATACTTATTTCCTTCACTGTACGGCGCAATCGGGAAGGGCTTCCCGCAAAGCACAGTACCATCACCGCAGGGTGACAGCTGTATGTTACAGCTGGCACCCTGAGGTATTGGCCAGGACCGGAACTAGTATCCGATCCGGCCGATTGACCCCTCAGATGCTGCGTTCAATAGAGAACGCAGCTTGTGAGGAGTTTTTAGACACCGGCACCAGAGCAACGTGATCACTGGGTTGCTCGTGGCTGCAAAGGCGATCGGAGGCCTAATATTCACCTCCCGGCGGGGCCTAAAAGACTTCCGGTACTATCGGCAAGATGGCGTCGGCTTAGCTTCTGTCTCGGAAGCTGAGCCGGCATCATCAGCAGTCGGTGTCTGCTGTATGTTGCAGCGGACACCCCGATGTATCGGCAGGAACCGGAGCTAGCTCCGATTCCTGCCATTAACCCCTTCAATGCAGCGGTCCAATGTGATCGCTGCATCAAAGTGGTTTGTAGCAAATCGGCAGGCTGTCTGCCATTTACTGAAGCCGATTAGGCCCCGGCCGGAGCTATTCACTGACAGTTCTAATACATTGCACTACATAGGTAGTGCAATGTATTAGAACATCAATCAAACACTTGGACCTTCAAGTCCCCTAGTGGGACTAAAGAAAAGTGTAAACAAAAAGTGTAAAAAAAGTAAAAATAAAAGTTGTAAAAAATAAAATAAAAGTTTCAAGTAATAACATAAAACATGATGGCCCTATTTCCCTTATCAGGTCATTTATTATTGTAAAAAAATAATAAAACCATACATATTTGGTATCGCCATGTCCGTAACGACCCGAACTCTAAAAATATTATGTTAGTTGTCCCTTGCAGTGAACGCCGTAAAAGACAACCTAAAAAATAATGCCAGAATTGCTTTTTTTTTGGTCACTTGTCTTACAAAAATTTAAATAAAAAGTGATTAAAAAGTCGCATGTATCCAAAAATGGTACCTATAAAAACTATTACGCGTCTCGCAAAAAACAAGCCCTCAGACAGCTCCGTCGACGAAAAATTAAAAAGTTATGGCTCTTACAACTTGGCGACAGAAAAAATACATTATTTTTACAAAAGTAATTTTATTGTTCAAAAAGTTGTAAAACATAAAAAAGTTCTATAAATTAGGTATCGCCGGAATCCTACTGACCCGCAGAATAAAGGTAACATTTCATTTATAACGCATGGTGAACGCTGTATAAAAAAACCCAGAAAAAAACTATGGCAGAATTGCTGTTTTTTTATTACCTTGGCTCCCAAAAAAAGGATAACAAGTGATCAAAAAGTCGCATGTGCCCCAAAATGAAACCAATAAAAACTACAGCTCGTCCTGCAAAAAAAAACTGCTCTCATACCACTACGTCTATGAAAAAATAAAATAAGTTAAGGCTCCAATAAGTCAGGAAAGAAAAATATGCAGTTGTGCAGGCCCGAGGGGAACATTTCTGTTTCAAGAGGCAAATTATCAAGGCACTAAAATTAGGGAACCAGGAAGGGGAGGGCCCAAACATATCTTTTGGAAGTGAGGGCGCCCGTATTATACCAGGACAGCACTTCCCAGCAAAATTCCTCAAACTGCAAAGGTGCGGAGTGTGGACCAAATGGGAGATAAGTAAGGACACCATTTATCAGTGCGACACCAGCCTGTGCAGAAAGGATTGTGTCACAGCGTAATACACATCTATGGATCATTTTATTGTTTACCCCATTATTATACCACCTGACTATGCCCCTGATGTACTCTGCACGGCTTACATGTGCCCCCACATTATAAACTGAAACACCACTAAAACTCCAAACAAAACTACTACCAAGCAAAATCCACGCTCCAAAAGCTAAATGGCGCTCCTTCCCTTCTGAGTCCTACAGCGTGCCCAAACAGGTGTTTACTTCCACATATATGGCATCGCCATACCTGGGAGAATCCTTTTAACCATTTTTGGAGTGTGTGTCTCCAGTGGCATTAGCTGCCCACGACATATTTAAAACTGAAATGTCACATCTAGGGAAAAGCTTTTAATTTTTACTTTGCACCATCCGCAGCGCAATCATTTATGGAAAAGACCTGTGGGGTGAATATGCTCAGTACACCCCTTAATAAATGCCTCGAGTGGTGTAGTTTCCAAAATGTGGTCACTTCTCAGCGCTTCCTTTTATTATTTCACATCAGACCCTCTGCAATTGTGAACCAATACTTTGTAAGTTGACAAATTAGGCCTCAATTTTGCATGGTACTCTCTCACTCCTGAGCCCTGTCAATAGTTCAGGCAAAAGATTAGGACAACATGTAGGGTGTTTCTAAAACCGGGAAACACAGCATAATAATTAGAGAGCTGTCTTGTTATGGTAGCACAAGCCGGGCACCACATATTGGCATATCTATGGAAAAAAATCCCATTTTCACTCTGCAACATCAAGTGCACACTAATTTCTGCAAAACACATGCAGGGTTAAAATGCTTGCTACACCCCTAGGTGAATACCTTGAGGGGTGTAGTTTCCAAAATGGGGTCACTTGTGGTGGGTTTCCACTGTTTTGGTCCCACAGGGGCTTTTACATAGTGTCCAGAAACCAATCCAGCAAAATCTGCACTCCAAAAGCCAAATGGCACTCCTTCTGTTCTGAGCCCTACCGTGTGCCCAAACAGCAGTTTATAACCACATATCAGGTATTGCCGTACTCAGGAACAATTGCTTTACAAACGTTGTGGTTCTTTTTTTCTTTTATTTATTGAGAAAATGAAAATTTTTGACCTAAAGCTACGTCTTATTGAAGAAAAAGGATTTTTTTTATTTTAACTGCCCAATCCTAATAAAAGCTATGAAACATCTGTGGGGTCAAAATGCTTTCTACACCCCTAGGTGAATACCTTGAGGGGTGTAGTGTCTAAAATGGGGTCACTTGTGGGGGGTTTCCACTGTTTTACTCCCACAGGAGCTTTGCAAATGCGACATAGCAACCAGAAACCAATCCAGCAAAATCTGTACTCCAAAAGCCAAATTGCACTCTTTCCCTTCTGAGCTTTACTGCGTGCCCAAACAGCAGTTTATGACCACATATCGGGTATTGCCGTACTCAGGAGACATTGCTTTATAAACATTGTGGTTCTTTTTTTTCTTTTATTTATTGAGAAAATGAAAATTTTTTAGCTAAAGCTACGTCTTATTGAAGAAAAAGGATTTTTTTTATATTCACTGCCCAATCCAAATAAAATCTATAAAACCCCTGTAGGGTTAAAATGCTCACTACACCTGTAGATGAATTCCTCAAGGGGTTTAATTTCCAAAATGGGGTCACTTGTGGGAGGTTTCCACTGTTTTGTCCCTTCGGGGGCTTTTCAAATGTGACATGGCCTCCGCAAACCATTCCTGCTAAATTTGAGCTCCAAAAGCCAAATGGCGCTCTTTCCCTTCTAAGCCCTGCCGTGTGTCCAAACAGTCATTTAGGACTAAATGTGGAGTGCTGTTTTAATCAGGAGAAATTTATTTACAAATGTATTGGTGCTTTTTTTCCTTTAGTCCTTTAGTGGAAATGAGAAAAAATTAGCTAAACCCACATTTTCTTTGAAAGAATGTCGATTTTAATTTTCACGGCCTACTTCCAATAATTTCTGCAATAAACCTGTGGGGTCAAAATGCTCACTATACCCATAGATAATTTCCTGGAGGGGTATAGTTTCCCATAAAAGGTCATATCTTCATTTGAAAAGAGTCAAATCTTCATTTGAAAAGAGTCATATCTTCATTCCTCAAGTCTTTCCGAGTTTACCCTGCCTCCTTACTTTTGTTTGACAGCTCCTCGCCTTCCCCCAGCACACAAAATCATGCGCTTGTGCATTGATGTCCTATTCTGCTGTGTGCGCACAAAGGGACACCGTATTATTACCATGAAAGGCACGAAATGTTTGCAGACGGTCAGAGGAGGAGTTAAGGAGAGGGGATAATGGCAATGAACTTTTGATAGCAGCGGCCAGTGAGGGATAAGTAAAGTTCAATAGGTGAAATGCTGGTGACAGGTTCCCTTTAAAGCTGTAGATTTAACCTTGGCACTAGAACATTTAGAACATGTATGCAAAATGCAATGCGGATTACCTAAGGCCTCGTGCACACTTCCTTCACCGTTTTAGCGGACGTTTTTGACGCATCCGTGTGCCCGTTTTAGCAGCCGTGTGGTTTCTGTGGGCACTCCGTTTTTCCGTTTCCGAGCGACAAGCATGGTACTGTCCAGGGTGCTTAAAGAGCAGGGTTGTTCAGCGCTAGTCACTTTACAGGGTGCTGAAAGAGTTAATGGGCTGCACTGATCGGCGGTAACTCTTTCAGCACCCTTGACAGTGACTAGCGTTGAAGAATGACCATGCTCGGCGCTTGCAAAATAAAATTTTAATGAAATAAAAAAATCAGTTCATACTTACCCAGAACTCCATGCATTTTCCTCCTGTCCGGCCTCCTGGGATGACGTTTCATCCCATGTCACGGCTGCAGCCAATCACAGGTTGTAGTGGCGGTCACGCAAGACTGGATGACGTCAGAAGGCCGGCCTCCAGGGATGACGCTTCATCCCACGTGACCGCCTCTGCAGCCAATCACAGGCTGCAGCGGCCACATGGACTTCCGCGTCATACAGAAAGGTCGAACTGGAGGAAGAAGAGGGACTCATCACCAAGACAACTGCTTTTTATTTTATTTTTATCAGCAGCCTCTTCTCTCTATCAGTGATGGATAGAGAGAAGTGGCTGCCGATTAGTGTAATATCTCTAATGTACTTCTGCCCGCCTGGCCATTGCTAGGCAACGGCTCCATCACACACGGACAGCACACAGATGCCTTCCGTGTGCCTTCAGTTTTTTTGACGGCCCATTGACTTGCATGGGCCTCACGGTCACGGAATCTCGGACCAAAGTGGAACATGCTCTACTTTTGTCGGAACGGAGCAACGGGACCGTCAAAAAAACGGAAGTGTGCATGGCCCCATTAAAATGAATGGGTCAGGGTGCTAGCCGTCAGAAAAATGGCTAGCACCCTGAAGAAAGAGACTGAAGTGGGCATGAAGCCTAATACTTCATTAGCACAGCTTGATCCTCCATTACAACTGTCTCCCAAACAAGTTCCAACTTATCCATCACGGCCCTGTGATTATTTAATTATCACAACTCACTGTGCATGATGAGTCTACACTAATGAAACTTAGTCAAAAGTCCCCAACTAGGTCCGACCCAATTACCCCTTTTGCAACATATTCAGACCTAACCATCACATTGGAATCCTTACCTAATCAGTCTGATAGCACTTTCACTGATCGTTATCGATGTTCTCTTTTTTAGGTCTACCATCACAGCTGACCATGCCACCTGTCCCCTCCCCAGCTTTCACTCGTCTATCAACACAAACAGTGTCTATGTTAGTACCACAGCTTACAAGCCCAAAGAGCCAGCATATAACACGTTTTCATTAAACCGCTTCAAAAACCGCAAGTAAAAAGAAAAATAGATATAAAGGATGCAGAGGAGGTAAAAACAAAAACTACCTCAAACACGCCGGGAAAAGCAAAAAAACACCAAACAAAACAATAAAGCTTTTTAACCTTTCCAAGTATTTATTTCAAGATAATGAAATTTTACTACTCTCCAAAGGCTTATCTTTTTGTTCATCTTCCTCACCTAATGGTTTCCAACTGTTCCTGGACCTTAATACTTATATACGTAATCTCACATTAACTAGACACTTTTAAAATTATGGCAAATAATGAACCTCAGTCCAAAGAGGTGCTACTCCACACAACATCTACAGCTATTCCATTAGATGTACGTCCAGAATCATCCTTCAACCCCATACATCACCGTGGACCTGCCATTGACACATTTTTAAATATAGTGGGTAATGAATTTAGATCTCTTGAACCAATACGCGCTACCAAAAATAATCTTAGCCCTGCAGAGAAAAAAAGCGATTAAGACTCTAGCCAATAATTCAAATATAGTTATCAGATCAGCTGATAAAGTTGGTGGTATCGTTATCCAAGACAGATATGACTATATGGCGGAGGCTCTCAGAATACTGTCTGATCATACTTTTTATAAAACACTGAGGGTAAACCCATTAGAGGACTATCTTGCTGACTATAAGTTACTAATAACCACTGCTGTGAATAACCATCTTCTGAATAAAAAAAGAGAGCAAATTTTTAAAAATTCATGACATTGTCCTACCATTTTTTTTATCATCTGCCTAAAGTGCACAAAAACTTATTTCACCCCCTGGACATCCTATTATCTCTGGGATAGGGTCCTTGACTAGTAATCTTCCTCATTTTGTTGATTTGCACTTACAGAAGTGGGTAATAAAACTTCCATCATATCTAAAAGACTCCACCCAGATCATTAAAGAGCTACAAGCACTTGATACATCCCATTCTTTTAAGGAACTGTATTTTCTAACGGCTCATGTCACAGCACTTTACTCCAATATACCTCATGACAAAGGGGTAGGGGCTATAAAACACTTTTTAGAAAAGCACTCGGATATGCTATTAAGCCAGAGCTATTTTATTTTGGATTGTGTACGTTTCATTTTAGATCACATGGTTTTCAGTTTTAATAATAATATATACAGACAAACAAGGTGCTGTGCCATGGGCTCTAGATTTGCTCCATCACATGCAAACCTCTATATGGTCTTATTTGAGGATCAGTACATATACAGTCATCACACTTTTTGTCAGAATATAATTTTATACCGCAGATATATAGACAATTTGTTTTTATTATGGCACGATAGTGAAACTGATGCTAGTTTTTTTTTTGAGTATCTTAATAATAATTTGTTTGGTCTTACTTTTACCCACCATTACTCAGAGGCCTGCATTGAGTTTTTACATCTTTTAATTTCAAAGGATATTAGGGGTAACTTAGCTACGAGTAATTTTTTCAAGCAAGTGGATATTAATAGCTATTTGAACTTTAGAAGTGCACACTATCAACCATGGCTAACAAATATTCCTTTTTGCCAATTTAAAAGGATTAGAAAAAACTGTTCCACTAATGATGCATATTTAACACTGTAAAATATTGACTAAACGGTGCCGTGAAAAACACTATCCAGAAAGCCTAATCCATGGGGCTATTAAAAAGGCGTCAACATACTCACAAAGTGATTGTCTGATACAAAATAAGCCGCCACCAAAAACTTTAAAAATTTTTTAACTGCTTTTAATTCTGATCATAAATTAATTGAACAAATTTAAAGAAGCATTGGTATATTTTACTTAATGATCCACATCTAAAAAAAAGTTCTACCTGATAAACCTAAGATGACGTTTAGAAGGTCCACTACCCTGAGAAATTTACTGGCGCCAAGTAGACTTCGACAAGCGAACGCTAAGCCAGTCAATTTGTTGCCTAATATCATCGGTTCATTTAGATGTAACAAATCTCAATGTTTGTGTTGTCTCAATATCACCCATAGAGCAACATCTATCCACTCATTGGTGACACAGGAGGTTTTTCCAATCAAAACCTTTTTAAATTGTGAGTCAGACATTGTGGTGTATTTATTACAGGGCCCTTGTAACCTCCAGTATATCGGACGTACTATACAGCATCTGAGAAACCGGATCAATAAGCATAGGTCTAATGTCAGCAATGTTTTTTAAAGCATGATTTTAAATGCATTAGTATCACGCCCTTTGAACAAATTGCTAATTCCACCCCCAATAGATTTGCCAAACTCAGGCAACGTGAGAACTACTGGATTTATAAACTGTCATGTCTACAACCGCACGTTCTTAATGAATACATTGAGACATTATTCTAATGCCAGCCATCATATATTTATCTATTTATTAATGCCATTAATTCTCAACCATGTATTTTTTATCCTTGTTATATATTTGTCTGTATATACATATATATATATATATATATATAAATATATATATATATATATATATATATATATATATATATATATACATTTAGTGTTTGCATATTTTAGGTATTATATATATTTTTTTACTCTTATTCACTTATTAGATTCCTAGGTTATATGGGCAATGTGCATGCACACGTGTTTATATCTATACGTATTTTATATATTTTATTTTATATATTTTTATATATGTTTTTATGTGAAGTACTTTATATGTGTGTTATACATCCTTGTATGCATTACTCACTGACATTTTTATGCACTACTCACCAACATTGTATCCTTTTATACTTTCACTGAGATATATATATATATTTTTTTCTCTTCACTATTATTGTTCTAGATCATATATTTATTGACTGATACTTTCTCTGACAATATATTTATCAAATAACACCTCTACTTTTAATAATATACATTTCATTGATACATCATACTGTTAGATCTTGCTACCTATAATATATTAATTTAATGATTCTTTACTAATGTATTGCTTCAACCAAGCCCTCCTTTGATTTATATATTCGTGTTAGTGAAAAAATTTGGTTGATAAATTCAATATTTATTTGTAAAAAAACACCAAGATTTGGAGAAAATTTGCAAAAATTAGCATTTTTCTAAATTTAAATGTATCTGCTTGTAAAACAGATAGTAATACCACACAAAATAGTCACTAGTTAACATTTCCCATATGTCTACTTTAGTTTGGCATAGTTTTTTGAACATTCTTTTATTTTTCTAGGACGTTACAAGACATAGAACTTTAGCAGCAATTTCTCACATTTTCAAGATAATTTCAAAAGGCGATTTTTACAAGGACCAGTTCAGTTCTGAAGCGGCTTTGAGGGCCTTATATATTAGAAAGTCCCCATAAATCACCCCATTTTGAAAACTGCAAAGTATTCAAAACAGCATTCAGAAAGTGTATTAACCCTTTAGGCGTTTCACAGGAATTAAAGCAAAGTAGAGGTGAAAGTTACAAATTTCATTTTTTTTTTACAAAATTAATTTGTAATACATTTTTTTCTATACCACAGAAGGTTTTACCCGAGAAATGTAACTTATTATTTATTGCCCAGATTCTGCAGTTTTTAGAAATACCCCACACGTGGCCCTAGTGCGGTCATGTACTGAAACACAGGCCTCAGAAGCAAAGGAGCACCTAGTGGATTTTGGGGCCTCCTTTTTTTTTAGCATATATTTTAGGTACCATGTCAGGTTTGAAGAGGTCTTGTGGGGCCAAAACAATAAAGACCCCCAAAAGTGACCTCATTTTGGAAACTACACCCCTCAGGGAATTTATCTAGGGGTATAGTTAGCATTTTGAACCCACAGTTTTTTTGCTAAATTTATTTGAATTAGTTTGTGAAGATGAAAATCTACTTTTTTTCTGAAAAAACTTAGAAATTTTTAATGTTTTCAAGGAATAAAAGAGAAAAAACACCCCAACATATGTAAAGCAATTTCTCCTGATTATAGCAATACCCCATATGTGGTAATAAACTGCTGTTTGGACCCACAGCAGGACTCAGAAGGGAAGGAGCACCATTTGGATTTTGAAATTCTGATTTTACTGGAATAATTTTCAGTGCCATGTCGCGTTTGAAATGCACTGGAGGGAACAAAATAGTGGAAACCCCTGGAAAGTGACCCCATTTTGGAAACTACACTCATCAAGGAATTTTTCTAGGGATAAAGTTAGCATTTTGACCCCACGGTTGTTTTGCTGAATTCATTGGAATTATTCTGTAAAGGTAAAAATCGACTTTTTTTTCTGAAAAAAGGTAGCCATTTTTAATTTTTACAAGGAATAAAGGAGAAAAAGCACCCCAACATTTGTAAAACAATTTCTCCCGATTACGGAAATATGCCATATGCGGTAATAAACTGCTGTTTAGACCCACAGCAAGGCTTAGAAGGGAAGGAGCGCTATTTGGCTTTTGGAGCTCAAATTTAGCTGAAATGTTTTTTGGGTGCCATGTCGCATTTGCAAAGCCCCTGAGAGGCCAAAACAGTGGAAACCCCCCAAAAGTGGAAATTACACCACTTAAAGAATCTATCTAGGGATATAGTGGGCATTTAGACCCCACAAGTCTTTTGCAGGATTTATTAGAATTAGGCCGTGAAAATTAATATCGACATTTCTTCCACTAAAATGTTGCATTTTTTTCAATTTCACAAAGGATAAAGGGGGAAAAAGCACCCCAACATTTGTATAGCAATTTCTCCCGAGTACGGCAATACCCCACGTGTGGTCATAAATGGTTTTTCATTAGAAAGTAATTAACCCTTTCTGGACTGATCCATTTTTTTATTTTCCTTTTTAGTTTTTTCCTCCCCGCGTTCCAAGAGCCACAACTTTTTTATTTCTCAGTCAATAGAGCGGTGTGAGGGCTTATTTATTGAGTGACGAGTGTTCGTTTTTATTGGTACCATTTTTTGGTACATACAACTTTTTGAGCACTTTTTATTACATTTTTAGGTAGAGCCAAGGTGACCAAAAAACAGTGATTTTGCCCTTTTAAATTCTTTATTTTTCACGTGAGATGCTCCATACATCACCCCCCACACTACGACATGCTATGTTGTGGTGCGCGAAGGGGTTAATGCGCAGCGCATGGTGCAAAGTGAAAATTACAATTTTCCACTGCTATGCCATTTTAGTGCATAATATGTTATGCCCAGTTTGTGCCACTGAAGACAAATACCTCATAAAATATTAACCGGGTTCTCCCGGGTATGGCAATGCCATATCTATGGACGTAAATTGGTGTTTAGGCATGCTGCAGGGCTCAGAAGGGAGGGAGCAGCATTTGGCTTTTGGGGCGCAGATGTAGCTTGGTAGTTGTTCTGTTTGGGGTTTTACTGGTGTTTCAGTTTATAATGTGGGGGCATATGTTATCTGTGCGGGGTACATCAGGGTATAACAAGATGGTATAATAATGCAGTAAATAAATAATAATCCGCAGATATGTGGCCAGTGTCGCACTGATAAATGGTGCCCAATCTTATCTGCTTTTGGACACTGCACATTTTGCATCGCCATATTCTGAGAGCCAGAACTGTTTTAATTTTTCTCCACCGGAGCTGTGTGAGGGTTTATTCTTTGCAGGACAATCTGTAGTTTTTATTGGTACCATTTTTGGGTACCAGAAATTTTTTTGATCACGTTTTATTCCATTTTTTGGCAAGCAAGGTGACCAAAACCCATCAATTCTGACAATGTTTTTTATTCGTTTTTTTATGGCCTTCACCCTGGGCTATAAATGACCATTATACTTTATTCTGCGGGTCGATACGATTACGGCGATACCAGATGTATATAATTTTTTTATGTTTTGCAGCGTTTGTGCAATAAAATCACTTATTTATAAAATAAATAATTTTTTGTGTCACCATATTCTGAGAACCATAACGTTTTTATTTTTCAGTCAAAAAAGCGGTGTAAGGGCTTGTTTTTTGCGGGACGGGTTGTAGTTTGTATCGGTACCATTTTGGCGTACATGCGACTTTTTGATCACTTTTTATTGTATATTTTGGGAGGGTTGGTAACCAAAAAATTGTGATTCGGGCACTGTTTTTCGTTTATTTTTTTCGCGGTGTTCACCGTGCGGGAAAAATAATATTGCAGTTTTATAGTTGGGGTCGTTACGAACGCGGCGATACCAAATATGTGTACTTTTTTTAACGTGTTAATTTTTTAACTATAATAAAAGACTTATTATAGGAAAAAAAGCATTCTTTGTTTATGTCACTTATAACTTTTATTTTTACACTTTTTAAAAACATTTTTATTATCTTTTTTTTACTTTTTTTACTTGTCCCACTCGGGGACACTTAGACTTGCAGCTCTGATCGCTGCTAGAACACATTACACTACACACGTAGTGTAATGTGTTCTAACTGTCATTGTGACGTAACTGTCACACTGACAGGAAGCATCGGAGGACCGGCCGGAGACTGCTCCTCCGAGGCTTCCATACATGGCAACCCGGAGGTCATTGTCTGGCCTCTGGTTGCCATGATAAGGATCGCCAGCCCCCGCAAATACATGTGAGGGGCTGCCGATCCGCTGTAAACCTCTTCGATGTGGTAATCGCAATCGACCACCGCATCGAAGGGGTTAATTGCCAATTTCAGCGGCGACAGGCCGCTGATCGGCAACGGGGAGAGCAGGGCTGACACCCTGCACAGTTAACCGCCGCTGCGGTGTAGCGCCACGCAGCGGTTAACTGTTAAAGCGCGGACGTAACTGCACGCCCAGGTGCGCGAAGTTACTGCTCACCTGGACGTGCATTTACGCCAAGGTGCGGGAAGGGGTTAATGTATTAGGTCTGATGAAGGCGCCAGTCCGGCGCTGAAACGCGTTACCTTAATAAATACTGCTCAAATACCTAACTTATTTTCTTTTCCACCTCCGGATGAAGTAGTGCTTTTTGACTTCCTTAAATATATATATCTCATACATATATAATATTTTTTTCGCACGGATCCATTACTACGCGGTGGAACTTTTTGGTCCCATTGGCTAGGAAGCAGCAACTTTATCCATTGAATGCCTTTTGACAGCGTTGTGCCTGGATACTGCACAACTTTTCCAGGTGAGGATAATTCTTACACCTGTATTCCTATTCAACATTGTTTTGGGATTCTGCACTATGAGGCACTTCTGTCTTTGATTTTTTTCAGATTTTAAGTGTCCTACCAGCTTCGGCTGCCTCCCACCCTCAAGATCCCCAACTCCTTTCATGTCTCCCTCCTGAAGCCCGTGGTCCTGAACCACTACACCAAGACTCCTAGTCCTGCAGTTGTCAAAGTGCTTGCCCCTTGCGATCACGTGCTTGCTGACGCACTGACACGAATGGAAGCAAGAGGCAGCCCGCATAAACGTGAGGCTTTGTCGATGCGTCGAGTAAGAGGAAACTACACCGCGTTCCAAATTATTATGCAAATGTTATTTTTCGCTGATTTTCCTAAATAGTCGATGCAAATGACAGTCAGTATAATCTTCAAGCCATCAACCGTTGGAGTATAAGGCAAATTTTATTGAACAAATCTCCTAATGATAACAGATTTTTTTTAGAAGTAAAAAACTCAAAATGCACTGTTTCAAATTATTATGCACAACAGAGATCAAAACATTTTAAAGGTTGTAAAGAGAACTAAAATGGTAATTTGTTGAATTTGCAGCATCAGGAGGTCATATTTACAGAAATCAAAAGCTCTTTAAATAAAAAAAAACTTAGCAGGCCAAGTTACATGTTAACATAGGACCCCTTCTTTGATATCACCTTCACAATTATTGCATCCATTGAATTTGTGAGTATTTGGACAGTTTCTGCTTGAATATCTTTGCAGGATGTCAGAATAGCCTCCCAGAGCTTCTGTTTTGATGTGAACTGCCTCCCACCCTCATAGATATTTTGCTTGAGGATGCTCCAAAGGTTCTCAATAGGGTTGAGGTCAGGGGAACATTGGGGCCACACCATGAGTTTCTCTCCTTTTATGCCCATAGCAGCCAATGACACAGAGGTATTCTTTGCAGCATGAGATGGCGCATTGTCATGCATGAAGATAATTTTGCTACGGAAGGCACGGTTCTTCTTTATGTACCACGGAAGGAAGTGGTCAGTCATAAACTCTACGTACTTTGCAGAGGTCATTTTCACACCGTCAGGGACCCTAAAGGGGCCTACCAGCTCTCTCCCCATGATTCCAGCCCAAAACATGACTCCGCCACCTCCTTGCTGACGTCGCAGCCTTGTTGGGACATGGTGGCCATTCACCAACCATCCACTACTCCATCCATCTGGACCATCCAGGGTTGCACGGTTCTCATCAGTAAACAACACGATTTGAAAATTAGTCTTCATGTATTTCTGAGCCCACTGCATCCGTTTCTGCTTGTGAGCATTGTTTAGGGGTGGCCGAATAATAGCTTTATGCACACTTGCAAACCTCTGGAGGATCCTACACCTTGAGGTTCGCGGGACTCCAGAGGCACCAGCGGCTTCAAATACCTGTTTGCTGCTTTGCAATGGCATTTTAGCAGCTGCTCTCCTAATCCTATTAATTTGTCTGGCAGAAACCTTCCTCATTATGCCTTTATCTGAACAAACCCGTCTGTGCTCTGAATCAGCCACAAATCTTTTCACAGTACGATGATCACGCCTAAGTTTTCTTGAAATATCCAATGTTTTCATACCTTGTCCAAGGTATTGCACTATTTCATGCTTTTCGGCAGCAGAGAGATCCTTTTTCTTTCCCATATTGCTTGAAACCTGTGGCCTGCTTAATAATGTGTAACGTCCTTCTTAGGGCTGATTCAGACAAACGTTGCGTTTTTGCGCTCGCAAAAAACGCGGCGTTTTGCGTGCGCAAAAACCACTTGACAGCTGCGTGTGTCATCCGTGTATGATGCGCGGCTGCGTGATTTTCGCGCAGCCGCCATCATAGAGATGAGTCTAGTCGACGTCAGTCACTGTCCAGCGTGCTGAAAGAGTTAACTGATCGGCAGTAACTCTTTCAGCACCCTCGACAGTGAATGCCGATCACAATATCGAGAAACCTGTTAAAAAAAAGAAAAAGTTCGTACTTACTTCCCTCCCTTGGTGACGCGCCTCTCTTGACATCGGGCCCCACCTCCCTGGATGACGCCGCAGTCCATGTGACCTCTGCAGCCTGTGCTTGGCCTGTGATTGGCTGGAGCTGTCACTTGGACTGAATTGTCATCCCGGGAGGTCAGACTGGAGGAAGAAGCCGGGAGTTATCGGTAAGTCAGAACTTCTTTTTTTTTTTACACGTTCATGTATATTGGGATCGGAAGTCACTGTCCAGGGTGCTGAAACAGTTTAACTCTTTCAGCACCCTCGACAGTGACTATCTCCTGACGTCGCATACCGGAATTTTTTTTGCCGGGTTCGGCCAAAACGAGTTCGGCCGAACCCGGTGAAGTTCGGTTCGGTTGTCCGGGTTCGCTCATCTCAAAGACACTCCGTTTGGATGTTTGGAAACAGAAAAGCACGTGGTGCTTTTCTGTTTACATTCATCCTTTTGACAGCTGGTGCGCTGTTTCAGTCGGTTCGCACGGAAGTGCTTCCGTGCGACCTGCGTGGTTTTCACGCACCCATTGACTTCAATGGGTGCGTGATGCGTGAAATACGCGGAGATATTGAGCATGTCGCGCTTTTTGCGCAGCGGACAAACGCTGCGCAAAAAGCACGGACTGTCTGTACTGCCCCATAGACTTGTATTGGTCTGTGCGTGGCGCGTGAAAACCACGCGGCCCGCACGGACCCAATACACGTTCGTGTGAATCCCCCCTAAAGCAGTTTTCCTTTGATTGGGCACACCTGGCAAACTAATTATCACAGGTGTCTGAGATTGATTACAATGATCCAAAGAGCCCTAAGACACAATACCATCCATGAGTTTAATTGAAAAACTAATAATTAAATGTTTATGACACTTAAATTCAATGTGCATAATAATTTGGAACACGGTGTACAGCCTTCGGGCACCATGTGACCAGTTTTTGGATCAGCGATTCTGCACACATTTGAAAATTAAAGCATATTGGTAAGGGACATCCTTACAGATAATATCAAGAAAGATCAAGAACGATCACCATTTTTAGGCCTTTGGATAATTAAAGAGTAGTGTACAGTTACTCTCTCAATATAGATTAAATGGAAGGAGCCACGAGGTGTACACCACCAAATTAGTACAATTATTGAATGGAAGGGGAAGAGGGGAATAGCATGTGGTTCTGCAACCTCCAAACGCAAATTTAAAATAAAAAAACTTTATTAGCATATCAATATACAAGAATTATTAAAAGATTGTCCCATGTGGGTCAGTATAATTCTAAGTGCAGGAGTATCATACATGATAAGCTTAGATATATGGCCCCTGCAGAAAGTATCACGCATGAGAGGCTTAGATACATGGCCCCAGCAGACAGTATCACACATGATAGGCTTAGATACATGGCCCCAGCAGACAGTATCACACATGATAGGCTTAGATACATGGCCCAGCCGAAGCTATCACACATGATAGACTTATATACAGGGCCCCAGCAGTAAGTATCCTCGTACTAACATATGTCCACTCCCCAAAAAAATGTGTGTATATATATGTGTATATATATGAGACAGCATATCTATAACACTACGACCCTATAGCTATGGATAGGATTAGATACAGTGGCTCAGCAGACAGTATCACACATGATAGGCTTAGATATAGGGTCCAGCTCACTGACATTGCGGCTCCTTTGCTGGACCCAGGAAAGGTAAGTATAAGAATTGTTGTTTTTTTTTTTATGCGTTACTAATTTTTTTTGAGTTTGTGTTTTTCAGATGTTCAGATGATGGACTACTTCGGATTCAAGGACTACTTCGATGACGGCATTTTTTTATTCTCAATAAAATGGTTAACGACGGTTGCGTGGGGGGTTTTATTTAAATAAAATATTTCTTCCATGTCCTTGTATTTTTTTAAACTTTTTTACTAGCGCCTTAGTAATGTCGGCTGGCTGATTGACAGCAGCCATTACTAAGGCGGCTTAGTGTTAGCCGATGCAGAGGCTAACACTAACCCCAATTATTACCCCGGTACCCACCAGGGTTGCCGGGAAGAGCCGAGTACGATCCAGTACCCGACCATCTGTAGCGATGTTTGGGAACTGGGGCATTCGCTGACTGGTGTTATTAGACTGGGAAAAGCCCAAAACAGTGGCCCTTCCCACCCTGATAATGCTAGCTTGCTGCTTCAGTGTTGTATCTGGATGGTTATGAAAAAATTGGGGGGGGGACCCCACGTCGTTTTTTCAAATTATTTAACAAAAAAAAAAAATAATAATTACGTGGGGTCCCCCCCATTTTTCATAACTAACCAGCTACAACACAGAAGCTGCAGCCTGGCATTACCAGGGCGGTAAGGACCACTGTTTTTGGGCTTCCCCAGCCAAATAATACCAGCCTGCGGCCGCCCCGGTGCCCAACCATCGCGGATGGTTGAATACTGGATCGTACCCTGCTCTTCCCGACGGTGGTGGGTATCGGAGTAATAATGGGGGTTAGTGTTAGCCTTTTTACTGGCTAACATTAAGCCCCGCCTTAGTAATGGACGCTGTCAATCAGCCAGTGGCCATTACTAAGGCGGTAGTAATAAAAGTTTAAAAGAAAATACAAAGACATCGAAAAAATATTTTCTTGAAATAAACCCCCACCCACACATCCTCATTAACCATTTTATTGAAAATAAAAAAAGCCAACATCGAAGTAGTCCAACGATCAAACCTGTAAAAAAAACACAAACACAAAAAAAAAATTGTAACACATGTGGTAGGCTTAGATACGGGGCCCATGTGTGATACTGTCTTTTAGACCATGATAGTAGGCTTAGATACAAGGCCCCAGCAGACAGTAATTTTATACTGTATAAGATTACTGTCTGCTGGGGCCCTGTATCTAAGCCTAACATGTGGTAGTCTTAGATACAGGGCCCATCAGACAGTATCATACATGGCCATACATAAATACAACCATATAGAAGTTAGTCTGTTGCCTGTGCTAATCCCCCAGTTTGGTGCCTTTGCTCCAATAATAATATTTTAAACCCCCCCCCCCCCCTTCACATTCCCACGACGAGCTGAATGGTCCCGTCACTGCCTTCTTACTGGTACTTGGTGCCGCTCGCATCCACACTAACAAAGCGGTGGGCGCAGATGACATAATCACGTCAGCGTGACATGATTACGTCATCTGAGCCGCAATGCATTGTTATTGTGGATGCGAGCTGCGCCAAGTACCAGTAAGAAGACAGTGACGGGACCGTTCAGTTCGTCGTGGGAACGTGTTAGGTGAGTTTTTTAAAATTATTTTTATCTGCTCATCTCTGCAATCTGCCGCCGTGCACCACGGACAGCTATTGTTAATTTAGGCAGGTGGGCGGCGTAAAGCACCCGGCGGCCGAGTGGGACCCTATGAGAGCAGTGGGCCCCGGCACTTGCCTGAGTGCTGACTCCGGCTCTGATAGGAGGTGTCATAGTATCTACACACTCCACATCAAGTGCAGGACAGTTAACCTTGTTATACCCCCTCTCCCCTGCACCGCTGATCGCAGCGGAGAAAGTGACAGACGGCAGGGCGAGTAAGCTACAGAGCTGGTCTCACTGACGTTAGCCGCTCATGTAACAGTGAGCTAATCGAGGTATGTAGCTGTTTATATTGCTCTGTCAGTGATGTTAGATCACCTGACAGGGAGCGCCGCCGAGTTGCCTCTCGCTCACTCCGCTGATGCAAATACTGGAGGTAGAGAGGGAGCACTGGGCAGGGGGTGGTTAGAGATTGATATTGATTGCTGGTTCTGTAGATTGATAGAAGGACCCAAACATGTGTAACATTAAAACTAAACACCCGATGCGCGTTTTGCCGGCATTCCGGCTTCTTCGAGGCATTCCGGCTTCTAACTCCACTATTGAGTTATAAACTATGAATTTGGTGACACATCACTGTATTTGTGATTAGTGGTTTCAATATTGAACTTTTTACAAGGCATTGTAGAAAACTGGCCTTGTTCTCAAACACTGAAACATTGGAATTTGTCAACAATAGCCCCATTGGCCCCTGAGGCTGTCAATCAAAAATTTCCTTACTTAAGGGCTGTCAAACCGGCGGTCGCCACCCCTAGGGGCATTCCAGCTTCTTCTACATTTTTTTCTCTAGTTTCTGTAGGCTTTATATAATATTGAAAATGAATTTATAGAAACTTGTAATTCAAGATTTGTAATGCTCTGAACAAAATAAAATAAGTAGTTCAAACTCTAACCTTGGTCACAAGTGTTATTTTTACCCATTAAAGCAATTTTGTCTGCTTTTGATTGATACTAAAGGGATTAGAAATTACTTTAAATAATTACGAGAATTTGATAATTTTCAAGGTTCTCTAAGTTTTATGGACCTTTGTAATAATTTCATTACTACCATCATTATCTAAAAAAGTGTGAATTTATCATCTTTAACCCCTTCCCGCTCCTTGACGTACTATTCCGTCATGCTGGGCAAGTCGTACGTGCTCAGTGAGGCAATAGAACGTCATGAGTAAAATATATCGCCATTTTCCCCCAGCGTGTTCATGTACTGTGATAACTGCTGTTTCCGACTGCAGACTATCACAGCTCAATGTGCAGGGACCAATCGCGATGGTCCCGCCTCGGCGATTGCCGCTATTGGTTAGTTAGTGGCTACGGACCAATAGTTGCGATCGCTGACCTTATTTCCTGCCCCTGCCCATGAGTTTCTGCTGCACCCGCCCTGAACTTCCCTGTTGGCATTTGAGAGTCATTCAGAGCGGTTGTGGAGAGTGTGCTGTGAAAAAAATCCTAAAAAATTCTCTTTTTTCGCTTCCTACCTCCTCCATCCACTTCCCACTCCTGTCCTCCTCCTTCTTGTGTTCCCCTTGTCACCCCTACATTTTTCGTCAGTGATCTCCTATCACTGACCACTTCTTAGTCTTCAGGGCCACATTTCTTGGTCCCTGAAGTTTATTTTTTTTATTATTTTAAATATAAAATATAAAAAACAAAAATAAATATAAAAATTTAGAGAAAAAAAAAAGTTAATTTAGACAGTTATCAGCTAGTTAGTTTAGTATTAGGGTTACTTAGTGTCAAAAAGCGTAGTTAGGTATAGCATCAGGGAATTTAGCATCAGGAATCGATCACCGTAGTTAGGTTTAGCGGCAGGGAAGCTAGGAATAATCTAGTTAGGTTTAGCGTTAGGAACGCTCGCTGTAGTTATGTTTAGTGTCAGAGAAGTCCACTTGTTCTATAAAAACAATACAAAAAAGTTTACACCGCAGCCCAGTTAGGGAAGCATTTTTCTTTTTTTGCTGTTTAAATAATAATTAATTTTACAAGTGTCTAAGCACAACATAACAAACATGTTCCAACAGAAATTTACTGCCGAAGAGGACTATGCATTTCTTGCCTCCGACAGAGACTTGTCAGATAGATGGTGAGATTCTTTTTTTAATTGTCAACCTCCTCATCTAGTGATGAAGAGGAGGGACCCACTAGGCCTCAGGGCCACCACCACAGTTGAAAACCCTATGAGAGAAGTGACCCCGCTGCAGTTGAAACCCGTTTGGACCCCCACACCAGACAATTATGATCCCCAAATCCCTGAGTACATGAGCAGCCCAGGGATAAAATTTAACACGGCAGGGCTCAGTGAGATGGACTTTTTCACTGATGAGTTTATAAAGCTTAAGGTGTCCCAGATTTATCGCCCAACAGTGTATGACCAAGAACCCCACATCATTTTATACCCAATCCCACAGGTGGACTCCTGTAGACGCAGCAGAGTTAGGCAAGTTCTGGGGACTTCTCTTGATCAAGGGGCTTCTGAAGAAGCCATCCATTAGGGCCTACTGGAGCACAGACATCTTATACCACACCCCGATGTACCGCATGGCCATGTCCAGGATGCGTTATGAGACAATACTTTGCTTCTTACATTATGCTGATAATGCGCAGTGCCCACCCCGAGATGACTCCAGTTTTGACAGTTTATATAAACTGTGACCTCTATTAGGCCATTTCGGTGTCCGGTTTGCCCAAGAATACACCCCCGAGAAGTGTATTTCTATTGATGAATCCCTGGTACATTTTAAAGGGAGGCTTCAATTCCGCCAGTACCTGCCGAGTAAGAGGGCGAAGATGTATAAGCTTTGCAAAAGTGCATCAGGGTATACTTACAAATTTAGGGTATATGAAGCAAAGGACACCAGTATTCAGCCCCCAGAATGCCCCCCCCCCTTACTGGGAGTTAACGCAAAAATTGTGTGGGATTTGGTGCACCCACTGCTGGACCAGGGTTACCACCTCTACCTGGATAAATATTTTTTTTAACAAATGTTTTTATTTTGATTTTCAACATAAACAATTCTTTACAATGAAACAGAAACATCAAAGCGACAAGGGCATTGTGATAATAACAACGAGCGATACTATAGCAGAAGATGCAACATGTAGAAATGAAAAATGGTTGGCACTGCCTTAGCTTGCAATGTCACAGACTCTGTGCTTCAGCTCGCTGGGACCTGTGGTTCGACAGCCTTTGTCTGGCAGTGCTCAGTGCGTGTTGAAGTTAGTTTCAGCAAATGACAACATGTAGAAAAAAAGACAGCACGGCACTCACTATTTGCAAAAGGTTTCTCTTTATTGCAAGATTGAGGCAGGCAACACGGGATTCAAAAGACAACAGAGCCGACTGTTTCACGTCCTTCAGACTCTTTATCAAGATGCCTTATTTTCGGATGTTAGGGAAAGCTATCCCTCCATTGAGTTTGGGTTGTTGTAACAATTTGTATGCTATCCTCGGTCTCCCCCCCCCCCCCCCAGATAAAGGTACGATATAAGAAATTGATGCATTTTTCATCCCCAGGAGTGAGATAAAGTGGGAGTGTATGAAATAAATATAACAGTCTGGGCAATTCTGTCATTTTTAGTAAGTATGCTCTCCCCAGGTATGAAAGGGTCAAAGATCCCCAAATTTTCAGTGTAACCTCCAACTGTTGTATATATGGACGGATATTAAGTTTATAAAGATCCGATGGATTTTTCGTTATCTGTACCCCCAAGTATTTCAGCGAGTTAGGTTGCCATCGAAAAGGATATGCAGAAGACCACAAAGGTTTTGACGGTACACTGAAATGGCATATATGAAAATTTTAAATCTCACCCTGCATCTGCTGCGCATTACATTTTACTCAATACCTGTGGGGTCAAAATGCTTACTACACCTCTCGATAAATGCCTTAAGGGGTGTAGTCTTTAAAATGGGGTCACTTCTCGTGGGTTTCAACTGTATCGGTACCTCAGGGGCTTCTGCTTACTTAAATTAGCACCAGAAAAGCTCCAGTAGGCCACATGGTGGTCCTTCCCTTCTGAGCCCTGCCGTGTGCCGTGGATCCCTAATGCTAGACCTAACTATGATGACGGATTCCTGACGTTAAATTCCCTGATGCTATACCTAACTAAGCTTTTTGACGGTTCCCTGGCAGATAACAGCCACATTTGCCATAACTGGGAGAACCCACATTACAATTTATGGGATGTATGTCTCCGGTGACACATGCTGGGCGCAATATATCGGACACTGAAATTGCATATATGTATAGAAAAGTGCAAATCTCACTTTGCACCATCTTCTGCGCATTACATTTTACACAATGCCAGTGGCCATTACAATAACATTGCTCTGATACCTTTGGGGCTCTGCAAATGCGAAATGCTCCCGAAAACCAATCCAGCAAAATCTGGACTCCAAAGATCACAAAGCGAACCTTCCCTTCCAAGCCCTCCCATGGGCCCAAACGCCAATTTATCACCACAAATGGGGTATTGCCTTACTCAGGAGAAATTGGGCAACAAAATGGGGTATTTTATTCCTTTTTGTTTTCTATGTTTTGGCACCACAAGGCTTTTTCAAACCTGGCAAAATATATTCTAATAAAAAAAAAGAGGCCCCAAAATCCACTAGGTGCTCCTTTGCTTCTCAGGCCTGTGTTTTAGTCCATTAGCACACTAGGGCCACATGTGGGACATTTTTCTAAAAATTGAAGAATTTGGGCAATACATATTTAGTTGTGTTTCTCTGTTAAATCCTTCTGTGTTACAGAAAACAATGGATTAAAACTTAATTTATGCAAGAAAATGAAATTTGCAGATTTCACTTCCTGTGAAATTCCTAAAGGGTTAAGAAAGTTTCTAAATGCTGTTTTGAATACTTTGAGGGGTCCAGTTTGTAAAATGAGGTGTTTTATGGGGGCTTTTAATACATAAGCCCCTCAAAGATACTTCTGAACTGACATGGTACCTAAAAAAAGGCTTTTGAAATTTGCTTGAAAATATGAGAAATTGCTGTAGATGTGCTAAGCCTTGTAATGTCCTAGAAAAATAAGAATGCTCAAAAATACTATGACAACATAAAGTAGACATATAACCATCTGCCTTACAAACAGATACATTTAAATCCTGAAAAATGCAAATTTTTTCCAAATTTTCTCAAAAAAGTCCAATGTATCACGAGAAAACAATCTCAGAATTCCTCGGATTATTAAAGGCATTCCAAAGTTATTACCACATAAAGCTACACATGTCAGATTTGAAAAATGGGCTCTAAGCCTTAAGGCCCAAACTAGGCTGCGTCATTAAAGGGTATAAAGGTTTTCCTGCCAGTAAAAAAATTTATGGCCTATCCACAGGATAGGCCATCAATAGCTGATGGGTCGGGGTCTGACTTCAGGGACGCCCTTGCCGATCAGCTGTTTTGAAGGGGGTGCAGTGCTCGCACTTACTCACTGTGAATCTTCGACACACATGTAAAGTGATTCACAGGTATTGCAGCATTTTCTCCCATTCACTTCAATGTCAGAAAAGGCTGCAATACCTGTGAATTGCCGCAAAATTAATGTCGAAGATTCACATTGAGCAAGAACAAATGAAGGGGGAAGCAGCACTCGTAAGAGCGCTGTGGCCCCTTCAAAACGGCTGATCGGTGTGGGTTCTGGGAGTAGGACCCCGACCCATCAGCTATTGATGGCCTATCCTGAGGATAAACTATACATTTTTAATGGCTGGAACACCCCTTTAACCTTTGCTATGGACTCGTCAATTTGTTCTAATATATTCTACCTTCAAGGCTCATTTATTTCATAAAATAATTCAGTAAGAGATGAAATGGGGACTGTCTATATTACATTGCATATGACTGTGCACACATTCAATTGTATATCTCTCCTAGAAAGATACAAAATGAATACAAGTGAAAGTATAAGGCTAGGACTACATGTGTCGGGCGACATGGAAATTGAAAGGCATATAATAATTGCATATAATAATAGTCTATGGTGTCGCATTACAACACCTGAAATAACACGGCCATGATAGGACTGTCGCAAAGAATCGCGGGATATCTTGCAACAGGTCGCATGCGTCTTATCTACCATAGGTCCCAATGCAAATCGCGCATGATCACATATGGACTACTAAAACTCCTCTGCTGCCAACACTTCTCCCATGCTTTTCCCCTGCGACAGGCCATCTGACACTACCCTATCTAAAAATCCCAGCAAGTTTATAATCTACCACCTTAGCTGACCCTATATACAGCTTGCTCTACCCCTACCTCATATCCCCAGTTGTAAGCTCACTTGAGCCTGGCTTTCCCACCTACTGAATCGGTTATGTTACAATATTTTGCTGCTTGCGCTTGTATCTTTTTCTATTTATTGTATTTGTACATTTTAAACTTCAGCTCTGTTTTATATAACATTATACAACACCACAAAAGATGATATATACAGTCTATGTAAACAATAATAATAATAATAATAGTTATACATTCCCTTACTGTAAGCTGTAATGCACAGAAATGACTCAATGCTACGTCTGGCATCACAAATTGACAGACGCTAAGTGCTAAGTCCCCTCAGAACTATAAATTAACATAAATCAAGTTCATACACACTGCAACAGCGAAACAGAACAAGCCAAGTCTGAAATTTATAGCTATTTATTGCTAGTAGCAGCTTGGATAAAATTAATGTTTATGAACAATTACTATTCAATATCTCTAGCAAGTTTGCACAGTTCGAAAACTATATATTCAGCATTTCTCATTAAAATTAATTGCTTACCGTTCACTTTTTTGCTTTAGCATTACCAGCCAAGTCTGAAGCATTTTCCGCTAGTTTTGGGATGACGGTTCCAGGCTGCATGCACATTTTGTTTTTTTTATTTGACAAATTATTGACTCCTGATCCTCTTTGAATATGGATTTGGTAGAAAATAATTCCCTCTTAAAAGTTTATTTCATTTTGAAGGGGCACTGAACCGTTTTAGTTTATATGAGGCTGCTTTTTATCATTACACTGTCAGTTTATTTATGCATTAATTATACATGCTGGATATAAAAGCTGCTCTTTTTACTAGCAGCAGATGGCACACAAGGTTCTCCTGATCTAACGGCGATGGATTCCGGAATGACTTCTATAAAGGCACTAACTCGGCTGGCTCCGCAAGACGACCGTCTGGTTGACCGACTAGGCTCCCGTCTCTTCCTGCATCTCCTAGAAGCCCTGCCAGCACTTGTAGAACTGCAGCCGCATGGATGACCTGGAGCAACGAGATCGGCCAAGTCTCCTTGATGACCTGGAGTGATGTCAAGAACAGTGGCGTTTACGTCCAGCAGCCCTGTGTCAGCTACGCGGGGCAGAACCCTGGGAGGAGGCGTCCGAGGAGTAGCGATGCAGACCACTTGACTTCCTGTGGAGATCATCCAGGGGATATGGAAACAGAGGGCCGCTCCTCTGTGGAGGCCTGTAAAACCAACTAATGTAGGCCCTTGGGGCATCCACAAAAGGTGGATCATATTTAGGCCCAGGGGGAATAGACTGAGCATCCCTTGGGACAGGCACAGGCAAAGCTAATGGGGCCTGTGAAGCTGGATGGGCTCCTTTGTGTTGATTCCCCATTGAAGGTCTTGTCTGGGAAGAGGGTTTAACAGGCGTGCAAATGCTGCTGTAGGCAAAATTAGGGGCTGAGATATCAGAGGAAGCAGCAGCAGGAGAGAGGAGTTGCGCAGTGGCAGCAGGAGAGGGAAACTTCTAGTGCGCAACTCCTAGGCTAAAAGGGGGCAGAGATAAATGCGGCAGAATTGCTGTATTAACAGCGAGGGTAACTAGCGCCGAGTGTGAAGCGGCTGTATTGCGGCCTCACCACATACTAGCAAAAGGGGCAACGTAGCCTAGCTTATTGGGTGAATGGATGCATAGTGCGATCTGTCGGCCACCCTCTTGTGCAAAATATCAAACTCCTCTACAGCAGGTGGAGGCACACAGAGCCCGACTGAAAGCCGGGACAGAAAATTCTCACCCTGGGTCTGATAGTAAAACCTTGGGGGCTGCAAAGAGCGCGCTCTTGTCTGCCATACCTGATGGGATTCAGCTCCAAAGAAGGCAGCCAGGAAATAGGGAAAACCTCAGGTCTCCTTCTCTTAAATTACAGTGGGAGAAACCATTATCCTGAAAAGTATAGAGGGTTAGAAGCATGTCTTATAACAAAGGGGGGACCATCATCACATACTATCCGCTGTCATTATTGGTACCGTCCCTGTAATGTTGGGGTAGGGAGACAGACAGGTGAGCCCTAATCTACCCGCCACTCAGTCCCTGCCTACTTGCACGGCCCATCCTAGGTGACGGCGTACAACTGGGCGACGGTCCCTACGCTCAATATGTGCACGACAGACAAACAGACAATGGTACACAGAAGCTAAGGGAAATGGGGCAGTTGCCCACAGCAACACCGTGAGCAACAAGAGTAGTGAACGAGCTGAGTCAAACCAGGAGTGTACGAGGTACCAAACGCAGAGCAGGAGCGTAGTCAGTAAAGCCAGGGTCAATATGAAGCAGAGGTCAATAGTAATAGCAGGAACAGCAGAGCCAGGAAACAAGAGAGAATCACAGGCACAGGACAAGCAGCAAATGAAGGTATAAATAGACCGAGGGCGGGAGCTAGAACTGTCTGGCAAGGCTGTGATAGGTTCTCCCACTCCTCAGCCTACCAGCCTGAGTGGTAGCAGATCGAGTCACTCTATCAGACCTAGGAGAAGATGCAGACTGATTAACCACGGGCGTCGACACAGAAGCTGCCTCTGGCAGATCCTTTACAGTACCCCCCTTTTATGAGGGGCCACTGGTCCAGTGGATCTGGCTTATTGGAGAACCAAAGATGGAGCCTCCTGAGCAATACCCCAGCGTGAACATCCCGGGTGGGTACCCAAGTCCTCTCCTCAGGCCCGTATCCTCTCCAATGGACCAGGTACTGGAGGGAGCCTTGGACCATCCTGCTGTCCACAATCTTGGCCATCTCGAATTCTACCCCTTCATGGGTGAGAACCGGGACCGGAGGTTTCCTAGAGGTAACCAAGGACGGGGAGCAGCGTTTCAGGAGGGAGGCATGAAACATGTAGTGTATTTGAAAAGACGGGGGTAAATTCAGCCGGGGAGCACATTTTTTGGAAGGAACTTTAAGGCGTAAATTTTTTGAAGACAGCCACACCAGATCCCCGACCACAAACAAGGGGTTAGCAGAACGTCTTCTATCTGCCTGAGTCTTTTGTATGCTCTGGGACGCCTCTAGGTTCTTATGAACCTGAGCCCAGATTGTGCACAGTTCCCAATGAATGACCTCTACCTCGGGATTGTTGGAACCACCAGGTGAAATGGAGGAGAACCGTGGATAAAACCAAAAATTACAGAAAAAGGGGGAGACCCCTGACGAGTTACTGACCAGGTTATTAAGTGAAAATTCAGCGAGGGGAATGAAGGAGACCCAATCATATTGACAGTCAGAGATAAAACACCTTAAATATTGTTCTACAGACTGATAGTCCTCTCAGTTTGGCCATTGGTTTCAGGATGGAAGGCCGAGGAGAAGGACAGATCAATCTCCAACTTTTTACAGAAAGCTCTCCAAAACAATGAAACAAATTGTACCCCTCTGTCAGAAACAATATTGACTGGAACCCCATGGAGACGCAGGATGTGTTTGACAAACAAGGTAGCTAACGTCTTGGCATTGGGTAGTCTCTTGAGGGGCACAAAGTGGCACATCTTACTGAAGCGTTCTACTACAACCAACAACACTGACTTGCCTTGAGATGGAGGCAGATCGGTGATAAAATCCATGGAGATATGGGTCCAAGGTCTCTGGGGAATGGGCAAAGAACATAGTAAGCCCGCTGGTCGGGACCTGGGAGTCTTGGACGTAGCACAAATTTCACAAGCGGCGGCGTAGGCCTTAACGTCTTTAGGCAACCCAGGCCACCAAAAGTTTCTAGCAATGAGGTGCTTGGTACCCAGGATGCCTGGATGGCCAGATAGTGCAGAGTCATGATTTTCCCTGAGTACCCTTAGCCGGAATTGCAGGGGAACAAACAGCTTGTTCTCAGGAAGGTTCCTGGGAGCTGAACCTTGATCAGCCGCAATTTTGGAGACTAAGTCAGAATCAACAGAGGATATGATTATACCTGGGGGCAAAACACAAGCAGGATCTTCCTCCGAAGGAGGGCTGGCCATGAAGCTACGCGACAGTGCATCAGCTTTAATATTTTTAGACCCAGCCCTATAGGTGACCACAAAGTTGAATCTAGTAAAAAACAACGCCCATCGAGCTTGTCTCGGGTTTAGCCTCCGGGCAGATTCTAGGAAAACCAGATTCTTGTGGTCGGTAAGGACAGTTACCTGGTACCTAGCCCCCTCCAAGAAGTGGCGCCACTCTTCAAATGCCAATTTAATGGCTAAGAGTTTGCGGTTGCCCACGTCATAGTTACTCTCAGTGGGCGAGAACTTCCTGGAGAAGTAGGCACAGGGACGGAGATGGGTGAGGGACCTGGTACCCTGGGACAAGACAGCACCTACTCCCACCTCGGAGGCATCAACCTCCACGATGAATGGCTCCATTTGGTTAGGCTGAATCAGCACTGGGGCAGAGATAAAGCACTTCTTAAGGATCTCAAAAGACTGGACTGCCTCCGGAGGCCAGTGGAGGAGATCAGCACCCTTGCGAGTAAGATCCGTAAGAGGCTTAGCGATGACCAAGAAGTTAGCAATAAATCTCCTGTAATAATTAGCAAACCCCAGGAAGCACTGTAACGCCTTCAGGGAGGCAGGTTGGACCCATTCAGCCACAGCCTGAACCTTGGCAGGGTCCATGCGGAATTCATTAGGAGTGAGGATTTGACCCAAAAATTGTATCTCCTGCACCACAAACACACACTTTTCGGATTTAGCAAAGAGTTTGTTTTCCTGAAGGGCCTGGAGCACCTTCCTGACATGCTCAATGTGGGAGGACCAGTCCTTGGAAAACACAAGTATGTCATCAAGGTACACTACAAGAAATACCCCCAGGTAGTCTCTTAAAATCTCATTTATGAAATTCTGGAAAACCGCGGAAGCATTACACAACCCAAAGGGCATGACGAGTTATTCGAAATGACCTTCGGGCGTGTTAAACGCAGTCTTCCACTCATCCCCCTCTTTGATGCGGATAAGGTTATACGCCCCCCGTAGATCAAACTTAGAGAACCATTGGGCCCCCTGAACCTGATTGAAGAGATCAGGAATCAAAGGAAGGGGATACTGGTTCCTTACAGTGACCTTATTCAAGTTTTGGTAATCGATGCACGCCCTAAGACCACCATCCTTCTTCCCTACGAAGAAGAAGCCAGCACCTACCGGAGAAGTAGAGGGGCGAATGTAACCCTTGGCCAGGCTTTCCTGGATATATTCTCTCATGGCCTCACATTCGGGTCAAGAGAGATTAAATATCCTACCCTTAGGGAGCTTAGCTCCTGGTACCAAATCGATTGCGCAATTGTATTCTCTATGAGGAGGTAACACTTGGGAGGCCTTTTTAGAAAAAACATCAGCAAAGTCCTGAATAAACTCAGGTAGAGTGTTCACCTGCTCAGGGAGAGAAATAAAATTAACAGAAAAACAAGACGTTATGCATTCATTACCCCATTTATTAAGATCCCCAGTATTCCAGTTTAACATGGGATTATGCATCTGCAACCAGGGAAGGCCTAAAACCAAATTGGACGATAATCCCTGCATCACCAGTACAGAGCACTGCTCCAAATGAATGGACCCAACAATGAGTTCAAAAACAGGGGTATGCTGCGTAAAATAACCATTAGCAAGTGGAGTGGAGTCGATACCCACTACCGGGACAGGTTTAGGCAAATAAATCAATGGCATAGCTGGAGACATAGCAAATTCTACAGAGATAATATTAGCAGAAGACCCTGAATCCACGAAGGCACTGCCGGTGGCAGACCTACCCTCAAAAGAGACCTGAAAGGCAAGGAAGTTTCCCGGCTGCTTATTCTTACGCCTAGGACAGTTGTTCACTTGATGCTTGCCATCCCCACAGTAGAAGCAGAGACCATTCTTCCTGCGGAGCTCTCTACGTTGTTGGGGAGACACGGAGGCCCCGAGTTGCATTGGTTCATCTGAGTTTTCCGTGGAAGAACGAAGCAACGGAACCTCGGGAGCCATCATGGGGGAGCCAGAGGAGAAGGCACAAAAACGTTCAAGTCGTCGTTCCCTGAGACGTCGGTCAAGACGTAACGCTAAAGCCATAACCTGATCTAGAGAGTCAGAATAGGGATAGCTAACTAATAGGACTTTCAGGGCGTTCGACAGACCCAATCTAAACTGGCACCTGAAGGCAGGGTCATTCCACCGAGAAGCTACGCACCACTTCCTCAAGTCAGAACAGTACTCCTCAACAGGTCTCTTACCCTGACGTAAGTTCACCAGCTGACTCTCGGCAAAGGCAGTCTTGTCAGTCTCGTCATAGATGAGCCCGAGAGCAGAAAAAAAAAAGTCAACAGAGGAAAGTTCAGGGGCATCAGGAGCCAAGGAGAAGGCCCATTCTTGGGGGCCGTCCTGGAGCCGGGACATAATTATACCCACTCGCTGGCTCTCAGAACCTGAGGAGTGGGGCCTTAGACGGAAATAGAGCCTACAACTCTCCCGAAAGGAGAAAGAAGTCTTCCGGTCCTCTGAGAACTGGTCAGGCAACTTGAGGTGGGGTTCAAGAGGTGAGGTGGAGGGCACTACCTGGTTAGCATCACGCTGGTCGCACCTCTGAGCCAGGGCTTGGACCTGTAGGGAGAGACCCTGCGTTTGCTGAGCCAGGGTCTCAAGGGGGTCCATAGTTGTGTAGGAACCAGGGTAGAAAAGGTATATGGGCCTGTGATTATGTAATGTCGGGGTAGAGAGACAGACAGGTGAGCCCTAATCTACCCGCCATTCAGTCCCTGTCTACTTGCACGGCCCGTCCTAGGCGACGGCGTACAACTGGGCGACGGTCCCTACGCTCCATATGTGCACGTCAGACAAACAGACAAGGGTACACAGAAGCTAAGGGAAATGGGGCAGTTGCCCACGGCAACACTGTGAGCAACAAGAGTAGTGAACGAGCCAAGTCAAACCAGGAGTGTACGAGGTACCAAACGCAGAGCAGGAGCGTAGTCAGTAAAGCCAGGGTCAATATGAAGCAGGGTCAATAGTAATAGCAGGAACAGCAGAGCCAGGAAACAAGAGAATCACAGGCAAAGGACAAGCAGCAAATGAAGGTATAAATAGACCGAGGGCGGGAGCTAGAACCGTCTGGCCAGGCTGTGATAGGTTCTCCCACTCCTCAGCCTACCAGCCTGAGTGGTAGCAGATCAAGTCAATCTATCAGACCTAGGAGCAGATGCAGACTGATTAACCACGGGCGTCGACACAGAAGTTGTGTCTGACAGATCCTTTACAGTCCCTTAGAAAAAGATCAAATGGGGTGGCATGTAGCCAAAAAGGAGCTGTAGGGCACCTTCCCTAATCGGTTTGGGGTCTGCCAAACGATATATTCAGCATTTCTCATTAAAACTAATCGCTTATACAGTGGTTCACTTTTTTGCTTTAGCATTACCAGCCAAGTCTTAAGCATTTTCCGGTAGTTTTGGGCTGACGGTTGCAGGCTACATGCACTTATTTCATTTCGTTCTTTTATTTGACAGATCATAGACTCCTGATCCTATTTTAATAAGGATTTGGTAGAAAATAATTCCCTTTTTAAAGTTTATTTTTACATTTCATTTTGAAGGGGCGCTGAACCGGTTTAGTGTATAAGAGGCTGCTTTTTATCATTACATTGTAAGTTTATTTATGCATTAATTATGCATGCTGGATTTAAAAGCTGCTCTTTCCATTTTTAATGTTACTTATTAGGGTATATTCACATGCTTACTAAAAAACGTCTGAAAATATGGAGCTGTTTCCAAGGGAAAACAGCTGCTGATTTTCAGCCGTTTCTTTAGCAACTCGCGTTTTTCGCTGCGTTTTTTACGGCTGTTTTTGGAGCTGTTTTTCTATAGAGCCAATGAAAAACGGCTCCAAAAAAACACTCAAGAAGTGCCATGCACTTATTTTTCACTGGAGTTTTTGTACACGGCAATTTTTCAAAACGGCCACGTAAAAATACGCCCTGTCGGAACAGAACGCCGTATTTCCGATTTTTTTGACGTTTTTCGGTTTAGCCCTTTGCCGCCGCAGCCATTTTTCATTTTGACTTTTAATTTTTTTGCTCCTAACTATCCAAAAGCTATAACCTTTTTAATTCTCTGTTGACATAGCCGTACAAGGGATTGTTTTTTTTTGTGGGACAAGATGTGGTTTTAAGGGCACCGTCTAATCTAATGTACCATATAATGTACTGGGAAACGTAACAAAAATTATTTGTGGGGTGGAATGGAAAAAAACCCTATTTTTCCATTGTTGTTTGGGTTTGTTTTTGCAGCGTTCATAGAGCAGTAAAAACAACACGTTAACTTTATTCTGCGTAATAAGATCACGGCAATACCAAATTTACATCGTTTATTTAATGACGTACTTCTTTTACAAAGAAAACTCAATCTGTTAAAAAAAAATATTTTTGTATAACCATATTCTCAGAGTAATAACTTTTGTGTTTTTTTGTTAATAGGAGCTGTGTGAGGGCCTGTTTTTGTTGGGGGGTGCTGTAGATTTTATTGGTATTTTTGGGTACATATGACTTCTTGATCAGTTTTTATTTCTTTATTTGGGAGTTAAAACAGCAACTCTGGTATTTATTTATTTTTTTTCCACAGTATTCTCCTTACAGATTATGCAATGTTTGGCCTTATTCAGCCTAACGTTGTATACATTTGTGTGCTGTCCGTTAAAACAACGATCAGCACATGGACCTATGCAATTTAATGTGGCTATTCAGGCATGCAGTGATATTTCACACAGCGTAGGGGAAAAAAGGCCTTTGTTTTTTTTAAATGTAACACTTTTTTGTATATTACTAAAACTTTAATAACTGTTTTTTTTTTAAAAAGCAATTGTTTGATCGCTGGTGCAATACGCTACAATACCTACAGTATGTGATGCAGTCTATTGACATTTTTATTGGACCCTATTAAGCCCTCCCTCTTGCTGCCATGACAACCATTGGGTTACAGGGAATTTCTATACTTTTATTTGTATACTTTTTTTCCCCCTTTTCCTGTACATGAGCTGCTCTGAGCAGTTAGCAGCAGTTCAGAGATTTGCTTTAAAGGGTAACTAAACGTTCAACAAACTTCTGACATGTCATAGCAACATGTCAGAAGTTTTGATTGGTGGGGGTCCGAGCACTTGCAGTATTAGGGCTTGTCCACCCCAACGGAATTGCTGGAGAAATTTTTTGCAGCTATTCCGTTGAAAATAGCAGACATTCCGATGAGGCAAAAACGCACCATTTCCTGCGGTTTTTACGACAGAAAATGGTGTGTATTTTGTTGCATTTTTCACAATGTTGCGGGATGGTGACATCTCTTCAGAAAAACGCAGCAATTCAGTCCACTTTTCGCAGCAGGAATTGACATGCTGTGGTCCGAAAATTATGCACCACGGGACAATTTCTGCTCGGAATATTTACGTAGCGTGTGGATGAGATTTGTCAAATATCACCCACTTTGCTGCTACTGTATTCTACTGAGTTTTTTACGTCCGCAATTCCGGACAGAAAAAACGCTGCAATTCCGCAGCGTGTGGACGAGCCCTTACTGTCTCCAGATAGACACGCTCTGTCCTCTTCACATTGCCCCCTCAAGTGCACAGAGTGCAGACCTTTTAAAGCTGAGTGATGAGCTGAACTGCAACAGCTGAGTTGCAGAGAAAACCTTTACTGGACAATAAGGGAATCATAGGCCCCACTACCAACCTGCCTTTCATGCCATAAAAATCCAGGTCTGAATTTAGGAATTACCAAAGTCTTAGCAAATTGCTCCTTGCTAAGGAAACTCAGCTTCCCTGGATAAGACAGATATTTCCTGGAGCCTAGTACACATATGAGAGGAATCTTAGGGGATAGCTATATTTCTTTCACTGTCTCGCAATGGTTATTATACTGCATCATGGTAATCCACTCTTTTTTTGTCTTTGTTTGTCCTCATTTTCTATTTACGCTGTAATATTTTTTTTATTTTTTATGAAATCTTATTTTAATGGCAAACAATAAAGCATTTATTTTTATTGGTTCAATAACTCTCTTGTCCTCCACGATTCCTTCAAATTGGTTGTAAATCCAAAATACAGTATAAGGCTATTTTCTTGTATTAAGAATTGCACACAGGAATGGATCAATGCTTTATTAAAATTGATTTATCACCTATTACAAGTAAGCTTCATTTATTAAAACAATTGTAATGCCCCATATTAGACTCTAAGCCTAAAGGTGTACCTTGTTGCCAGTCCCCATCCAGCATAGTTGAAACTTGAATGACGTCTCAAGGACGGTAAATCAGAGTACAATAGCACAGCATAGGTGGATATCTCGGAGACAATAAAGAAGAGTAGCACAGCGTAGCGGGACATCTGAGGGACAGTAAAGCAATGTAGCACAGCGTAAGACAAGTTTAACATTCGTCAGGAACAATAAATAGATGAGACCATTATGAAGTTGGCAAAGGCTAAACTGGGCTGTAGAGCCTAGGGAATACCCCGTTCTTTACTCTTAACTCCCTTAGGGTTCTCTAGCAAGATTGGAAGATCAGCACGTTGAAAGCAGAGTGTAAATGGGATAAGCCATCGGCCTTACCAGTCTTTGGTCAAGGACAGTATGTAATATGGAATGAGAATCTGGCAAAGGGAGCGCACCAGACCTAGCGAGGTTTTAACCAGTTAGCAGTTCTGAGGTATTCTGAATTCTTGTGGTCTGTGTAGATTATAAATGGGTGAGCCACTCCTTCCAACAAACGCTGTCAATCTTCCAATGCCAGTTTAATAAATAACTATTCCTGTTTAGCGTCATCATAATTTTTCTTGGCTGGAAGGTGATTCTTCAAGAAGAATGTGATGGGATGGGTAACTCATTCTGATCCCACTCACTGGAAAAAGGTGGCTCCCACATTTAGAGAATGATCCAGGTAGATAAGCACTGAAGCAAAGGTAAGCCTGTATTTGAGATTATCAAAATCTTTGGAAGCTGGTTTAGACAAAAACAAGGAGACTTTTAAGATGGTTAAAGTGACTGAACATTAGCGGAAAAATTGTGAATGATCTCTCTATAGTAGTTAGCAAAACCAAAAACATTGTTGTATGGTGCCAACTTCTCTGGATCCAGCTGCAACCCCTGGGTGGAAAAACTGAAACCAAGTATTTCGAATTTGTCGCACATTTTTCAGGCTTAGTGAATAGGTTATGGAGCAGTAGATGTTAACATCTTTCTTTATATGTATAAGGTGTTCGTCTAAGGATGCAGAAAAAATGGGAATGTCGTCAAGATGAATAATAACAGAAATGTCCAAGAAATCTCAAAAATTGTAGTTATATTATTGAGCTTACAGTACTTAATACAAGGCCAAAGCGATAAGGTTACTTCCGGTTCAGGGCTGAGTAAACCTGGGTTAGCCACTGTAGGTCCCGCTGTGTGGAGTTCAGGAGATGATGCAGCGCCATAAATCTGTGGAAACTTGTAATGATGGGGGTAGGGAAACAGACAAGTGAGCCCTAATCTACCCGCCACTCAGTCCCTGCCTACTTGCAACGACGCGCCCTAGGCGACGGGGTACAACTGGGCGACGGTTCCTACACTCAATAAGTGAACGACAGACAAACAGACAAGGGAACACAGAACCTAAGGGAAACGGGGCAGTTACCCACGGCAACACCGTGAGCAACAAGAGTAGTAAACGAGCCGAGTCAAACCAGGAGATTACGAGGTGCCAAACGCAGAGCAGGAGAGTAGTGAACAAGCCAAGTAAAACCAGGAGAGCACGAGGTACCAAACGCAGAGCAGGAGAGTAGTCAACAAGCCAGGGTAAATACGAAGCAGGGACAAATAGCACAAGAAGCTGCAGCAGGGCCAGGAAACCAACAGAAAAGGAAAGGCAGGTATAAATAGACAGAGGGCGGGAGCTAGCTCCATCTGGCCAGGCTGCGATAGGCTCTCCCACTCCTAAGCCTGCCATCCTGAGTGGTGGAAGATGGAGTCAGTCTCACAGACCTAGAAGCAGGTGCAGACTGATTACCTATGGGCGTTGATAAAGAAGCTGTGCCAGGCAGATCCTTTACAGTACCCCCCCCTTTTAAGAGGGGCCACCGGACCCTTTCTAAGTGGACCTGGTTTATTGGGGAAACGAAGGTGGAATCTCCTGACCAATATCCCAGCGTGAACATCCCGGGCGGGTACCCACGTCCTCTCCTCAGGCCCGTATCCTCTCCAATGGACCAGGTACTGGAGGGAGCCATGGACCATCCTGCTGTCCACAATCTTGGCCACCTCGAATTCTACCCGCTCAGGGGTGAGAACAGGGACCGGAGGTTTCCTCGAGGGAGCCAAGGACGGGGAGCAGCGTTTCAGGAAGGAGGCATGAAACACGTCGTGTACTCGAAAAGATGGGGGCAACTCCAGTCGGAAGGAGACAGGATTGAGGACTTCAATGACCTTGTATGGCCCTATAAACCGGGGAGCAAACTTCTTGGACGGGACATTCAGGCGCAAATTTTTTGACGATAGCCACACCAGATCCCCGACCATAAACAAGGGGTTAGCAGAACGTCTTCTATCTGCCTGAGTTTTTTATATGCTCTGGGACGCCTCTAGCTTCTTCTGAACCTGGGCCCAGACTGTGCACAGTTCCCGATGAACGACTTCTACCTCGGGATTGTTGGAACTACCAGGTGAAATGGAGGAAAACCGCGGATTAAACCCAAAATTACAGAAAAAGGGGGAGACCCCTGACGAGTTACTGACCCGGTTATTAAGGGAAAATTCGGCAAGGGGAATGAATGAGACCCAATCATATTGACAGTCAGAGATAAAACACCTTAAATATTGTTCTAGAGACTGATTAGTCCTCTCAGTTTGGCCATTAGATTCAGGATGGAAGGCAGAGGAGAAGGACAGATCAATCTACAACTTTTTACAGAAGGCTCTCCAAAACAATGAAACAAATTGTACCCCTCTGTCAGAAACTATTTTGACAGGGACCCCATGGAGGTGCAGGATGTGTTTGACAAACAAGGTAGCTAACGGCTTAGCATTGGGTAGTTTCTTGAGGGGCACAAAGTGGCACATCTTACTGAAGCGGTCTACTACAACCCACACCACCGACTTGCCTTGAGATGGAGGCAAATCGGTGATAAAATCCATGGAGATATGGGTCCAAGGTCTCTGGGGAATGGGCAAAGAACGTAGTAAGCCCGCTGGTCGGGACCTGGGAGTCTTGGACCTAGCACAAACTTCACAAGCGGCGACGAAGGCCTTAACGCCTTTAGGCAACCCAGGCCACCAATAGTTTCTAGCAATGAGGTGCTTGGTACGCAGGATGCCTGGATGACCAGATAGTGCGGAGTCATGATTTTCCCTAAGTACCATTAGCCGGAATTGCAGGGGAACAAACAGCTTGTTCTCAGGAAGGTTCCCGGGAGCTGAACCTTGATCAGCCGCAATCTCAGAGACTAAATCAGAATCAATAGAGGAAATGATTATACTTGGAGGCAAAATACAAGCAGGATCTTCCTCCGAAGGGGGGCTGGCCATGAAGCTACGTGACAGTGCATCAGCCTTAAAATTTTTTGACCCAGCCCTATAGGTAACCAAAAAGTTGAATCTGGTAAAAAATAACGCCCATCGAGCTTGTCTCGGGTTTAGCCTCCGGGCAGATTCTAGGAAAACCAGATTCTTGTGGTCGGTAAGGACCGTTACCTGGTGCCTAGCCCCCTCCAGGAAGTGGCGCCACTCTTCAAATGCCCATTTAAAGGCTAAGAGTTCGCGGTTGCCAATGTCATAGTTACTCTCAGTGGGCGAAAACTTCCTGGAGAGGTAGGCACAGGGACGGAGATGGGTGAGGGACCTGGGACAAGACAGCCCCCACTCCCACCTCGGACGCGTCAACCTCCACGATAAACGGCTCCATTTGGTTGGGCTGAACCAGCACCGGGACCGAGATAAAGCACTTCTTAAGGACCTCAAAAGCCTGGACAGCCTCAGGAGGCCAGTGGAGGAGATCAGCACCTTTGCGAGTGAGATCCGTAAGAGGCTTAGCGATAACCGAGAAGTTAGCAATAAATCTCCTGTAATAATTAGCGAACCCCAGGAAGCCCTGTAACGCCTACAGGGAGGCAGGTTGGACCCATTCCGCCACAGCCTGGACCTTGGCGGGGTCCATGCGGAATTCATGAGGAGTGAGGATTTGACCCAAAAATGGTATCTCCTGCACCCCAAACACACATTTTTCGGTCTTCGCAAACAGTTTGTTTTCCCGAAGGACCTGGAGCACCTTCCTGACATGCTCAATGTGGGAGGACCAGTCCTTGGAAAACACAAGTATGTCATCAAGGTACACTACAAGAAATACCCCCAGGTAGTCTCTTAAAATCTCATTTATGAAATTCTGGAAGACCGCGGGAGCATTACACAACCCAAAGGGCATGACGAGGTATTCGAAATGACCTTCGGGCGTGTTAAACGCAGTCTTCCACTCATCCCCCTCTTTGATGCGGATAAGGTTATACGCCCCCCGTAGATCAAATTTAGAGAACCATTGGGCCCCCTGAACCTGATTAAAGAGATCAGGAATCAAAGGAAGGGGATACTGGTTCCTTACGGTGACCTTATTCAAGTTACGGTAGTCAATGCATGGCCTAAGACCACCATCCTTCTTCCCAACAAAGTAGAAGCCAGCACCTACCGGAGAAGTAAAGAGGCGAATGTAACCCTTGGCCAGGCATTCCTGGATATACTCTTTCATGGCTTCACATTCGGGACAAGAGAGATTAAATATCCTACCCTTAGGGAGCTTAGCTCCTGGTACCAAATCGATAGCGCAATCGTATTCTCTATGAGGGGGTTTCACTTCAGAGGCCTCCTTAGAGAAAACATCAGCGAAGTCCTGAACAAACTCAGGTAGCGTGTTCACCTCCTCAGGGGGAGAAATAGAATTAACAGAAAAACATGACGTCAAGCATTCATTACCCCATTTGGTAAGATCCCCAGTATTCCAGTCAAACGTGGGATTATGCAACTGCAACCAGGGAAGGCCTAAAACCAAACCGGACGATAATCCCTGCATCACCAGTACAGAGCACTGCTCCAAATGCATGGAGCCAACAATGAGTTCAAAAACAGGGGTATGCTGTGTAAAATAACCATTAGCAAGAGGAGTGGAGTCGATACCCACTACCGGGACAGGTTTAGGCAAATCAATCAAAGGCATAGCTAGAGACATAGCAAATTCCACAGACATGATATTAGCAGAAGACCCTGAATCCACAAAGGCACTGCCGGTAGCAGACCTACCACCAAAAGAGACCTGAAAGGGAAGCAAGACTTTATTACGTTTCATATTTACGGGAAATACCTGTGCGCCCAAGTGACCTCCCCGATGATCACTTAGGCGTGGAAGTTCCTCCGGCTGCTTATTCTTACGCCCAGGACAGTTGTTCACTTGATGCTTGTCATCCCCACAGTAGAAGCAGAGACCATTCTTCCTGCGGAACTCTCTACGTTGTTGGGGGGACACGGAGGCCTCGAGTTGCATAAGTACCTCCGAGTCTTCCGTGGAAGAACAAAGCAACGGAACCTCGGGAGGCATCATGGGGGAGTCAGAGGAGAAAACACCAAGACGTTCAAGTCGTCGTTCCCTGAGACGTCGGTCAAGTCGTACCGCTAAAGCCATAACCTGGTCTAGGGAGTCAGAAGAGGGGTAGCTAACTAGCAGGTCTTTCAGGGCGTTCGACAGGCCCAACCTAAACTGGCACCTTAAGGCAGGGTCATTCCACCGAGAAGCTACGCACCACTTCCTAAAGTCAGAACAATGCTCCTCAACAGGTCTCTTACCCTGACGTAAGGTCACCAGCTGACTCTCGGCAAAGGCAGTCTTGTCAGTCTCGTCATAAATGAGTCCGAGAGCAGAAAAGAAAAGATCAACGGAGGAAAGTTCAGGGGCGTCAGGAGCCAAGGAGAAGGCCCATTCTTGGGGCCCCTCCAGGAGCTGGGACATAATTATACCCACTCGCTGGCTCTCAGAACCTGAGGAGTGGGACTTTAAGCGAAAATAGAGCCTACAACTCTCCCAAAAGGAGAGAAAAGTCTTCCGGTCCCCTGAGAACCGGTCAGGCAACTTGAGGTGGGGTTCAAGAGGTGAGGTGAGGGGTACTACCATGGTAGCATCAGGCTGGTTGACCCTCTGAGCCAGGGCCTGGACCTGTAGGGAGAGACAACCTAAAAATGAACCATAAAGGGACATAGCCCTAAGAAAAATAGTATAGTGACGAAGCCGGTCTCAGGGCGAAACGCGCGTTGAGGCGTCTATTCAGCCATTCATCTCTTTTGACGTTCTGCGCTCTGCATCATGTCCCAGGGTATGTGCTAGCTGTTGATTTGATTGTGTCTTAGTCCGTGTTTTATTCATATTCTGGCGATCTTCTTGAAACTATTTGAGTTTTCTGGACACTTCATTCTTTCATGCATAAAGATATATCTTGCAGGCTATAGTGGGCATGGGTATTATCCATTGTCTACTCTTGTATACCGCTATTATCAGTTGGTAACAATATACCTTGTGTGGACTTTGCTACCTATATTTATAGGTGTATAATTCTGCTATATGCACTATTTGAGCGTGGTCTGGTCAAATTTTTGGATGATTGACTCTGCTGTCATGGTCTATTCCATCTGACCCTGTTGTTTGTATTTCTGTGTATGACGTATCCCATTCTCTTTTCATTATATGTTATTGTCGATTATATTCAATAAAGTATTTTGTTTGCATCTTTGTATATTATTTTAGTATGCTATTTTTCTTAGGGCTATGTCCCTTTATGGTTCATTTTTAGGTTGTCTACCTACAATAAGGGACCCCAATATACGCCATCTCTCTGTTGTGAGTTTTTTTTAGGTTGCCTGTAGGGAGAGACCCTGCATTTGCTGAGCCAGGGTCTCAAGGGTGGGAATAGTAGTGTCAGGGACCAGGGTAAACTAGGTATATGGGCTTGTGAATATGTAATGATGGGGGTAGGGAAACAGACAAGTGAGCCCTAATCTACCTGCCACTCAGTCCCTGCCTACTTGCAACGACCCACCCTAGGCGACGGGGTACAAATGGGCGACGGTCCCTACACTCAATAAGTGAACGACAGACAAACAGACAAGGGAACACAGAACCAAAGGGAAACGGGGCAGTTGCCCACGGCAACACCGTGAGCAACAAGAGTAGTAAACGAGCCGAGTCAAACCAGGAGAGTAAGAGGTGCCAAACGCAGAGCAGGAGAGTAGTGAACAAGCCGAGTAAAACCAGGAGAGCACGAGGTACCAAACGCAGAGCAGGAGAGTAGTCAACAAGCCAGGGTCAATACGAAGCAGGGACAAATAGTACAAGAAGCTGCAGCAGGGCCAGGAAACCAACAGAAAAGATTCACAAGCAAGGAGGAACAGGAAAGGCAGGTATAAATAGACAGAGGGCAGGAGAAAGCTCCATCTGGCCAGGCTGCGATAGGCTCTCCCACTCCTAAGCCTGCCACCCTGAGTGGTGGAAGATGGAGTCAGTCTCACAGACCTAGAAGCAGGTGCAGACTGATTACCTATGGGCGTTTATAAAGAAGCTGTGCCTGGCAGATCCTTTACACACTGCAATTCTTCAACCACTCGTTGTTGCTGCACATTTTAGCGATCTGCTGAGTGAGCTCAGGGAGTGACTATAAAATCAAGAGCGTAGCAGAGTAGCACAGCGTAGCGCGACATCTCAGGGACGGTGAAGCAGAGTAGTACAGCATAGCGGTTTGTCTCAGTGAGGGTAAAGCAGAGTAGCACAACGTAGGAGAAGTTTGACAGAAGCAATGAATGACTTGGACCATTATTGAGTTGGCGCATGCTAACCTGGGCTACAGAGTTTAAGGAATCCCCCATTCTTAACCCCTGCAAGGAGGTATGGACCTTGATGGTAAGATTCCCTGGACAACGATAATTAGACAGTCCGGCTGCAGATGGCGGGTGTGAACCATTTTGAGGTTAAACCGGTAACAGGCGGGCAATGTCAGGACCAGTAAACAGTATCAGGAGGAAAAGTCAGGCCAGAGGTCGGAAGTCAGATCAAGCGAATTGAAGATGAAAGTCGGGCCAAACACAGGGAACAACAGGAAAAACACTAGGAAACTCACCACCAACACGTGAACGGTTCCCCTTTTAGGTACAAGAAAAGTGGTGGGCCACGTCAGATCTTAAAAGGGTTATCCAGGGAGACATAATCTTTGCGCTGGGCAGTGCACGAGCAATGAGTTATATGAAGGAACACAAACAAAATGGGGTAGGCAATGAAGCATATTCAAAGAATGAACGGGGCAGGCATTGAGGAGGCTGTGGACCAATAGGATACCTCAAACACGGGTATACGTCAGAAATCCCAGGTTTGAGGCATCCTATTGGTCCACAGCCTCCTCAATGCCCGCGCCGTTCATTCTCTGCTTATGCTTCAATGCCAGCACAATTTCCTTTGCTTTCATGCTATGCCTCTGTGAGGCATAGCATGAAAGCGAAGTAAATGGTGCCAGCATTGAGGCATAAGTGGAGAATGAACGGGGTGAGCAATGAGGTTGTGGACCAATAGGATGACTCAAACCCGGGTATACATCAGAAGTCATCTTATTGGTCCACAGCCTCCACAATGCCCGTGCCGTTCATTCTCTGATAATGCATCAATGATTGACCTGTGTCGATACTCAGTGACGTATTGACACAGGTCTGCCTGCATAATAACGCTCGTGCACGAGCGTGTGTCCAAGCAAAAAAAAAAACTAGAATGAAAAGCAGAACTTCCGGCCGGCCAAAGGTGAGGGGAATAGGAACAAATGTGTTCCGATTTTTGACACAATGCATATTATGACGTTTACTTAATTTTGACATAGAGTATTACTACAAAAATGTTCTATCCCAGGAAAACCCCTGGAGCTACGCAGCACAAGTGGAGTAGAGCTGTCCCGTTATCATAGTGACAACATATTGCCAGACAGGCCGCCACGCCGCTCGCCAAGTAGAGAGAACGCTGAGGTGGCTCGCAAATGGCTGGTGACTAACAACAATTTGGTTTGATTGACAGAATTCTGTGTAGTTCACTGTATAATCTAGCTCTATAACTAAACTTTACTGATCAATGTGACAATAATCTAGTGAGTAGCAGGTAATTTATCAAGAGGAGTGCAGACACCTAACCAATGTATAAAGGGACTAAATAAATCATTATACGTAATCAATGCTTTTCAGGGTCAGTAGCACAGATGTGAAAATATGGCTGGATTCCCAAACTGAAACTTTAATTTCTTTCGTTGTAATCCTTAAAGATTATAATTTAGATAACAGATGTTTTTCTGCTACAAAAAGAGAAAGAAAAAAAGCGAATACAAGACTTTTACAGTAACAATTGATCTAATCACCATTGTAATTACATGTGGGAAGCAAAATCCATCTGGTACTTATCTGTATGCAGGAGAGGAGGCAAAAAAGGTCATATCCATGAATGAGCACAGGTAAAAAGGTTAAAATGCAATACAACCAAGAATTGTCAGCAAATAATGTAATTGTTGCAGAATGTACTATAATTGGCCAACAAGGAAGCAATATTCTCAGCAGTCTAAAATTGCATTTGTCCATAAGGTATGCAACAAAAAAAAACCTGTCATACATAATACATGGTTCTATGCTGTTTTAGGAGGTTTATTGTGGTAAGAAATAACAAAGAAAAGACAAAGGGTTTTCCACATTTTTGTTTGCACATATGCTGTTACGTCCGTGGTTGCGGACCACGAACTCCTTTCATCCAGTCGACGCCCTTTTTCCAGAGATGTCTGTACATATGGCCGTCCTGTTCCACAGACCACCAGGGTGCGCTCGCGAGCTCAGTCCAGACTTAAGAAGCCAGTGCGTACGCATGTTGGAGATTGAGCTGGTTGCTTCCAGAGCACCCTGGGCTATAAGAAGATCCCAGCCCCATCCTCCCACGCCTGAGCATTGTTCTCGTATTCGAAGTTTGTCTTGCAAATGGTCCCCTAGTGTTTCCTGCTCCCAGTGTTCCCTGTTCCTGTAACCTGTATCCTGTTCTAGTGCCGTGCTGTGCTGTATACCATGCCTGTCTTGCTTCGCCACGCCTGATGTCTACCTGTTGCCTAGTCCCAACCAAGCCTGCCTTGCTACTGTCCGAGCTGCCATAGGTACCCTATATGAACTATAGACTCTGACCTGCGCCCTGTTGGCCAGCTGCCATACCTGCCATACCTGCAAGTCGGTACGGCCCAGAGGGTCCACGAACCCTACGTGACATATGCTAAGTCATCAAGGGGGTAAGAGGTATCTTGCCGGTCCTAGGTGTATTAAACTATCCTTTACAGGTTGGCAATAAACATAATCTGCTACTTCAAAAAGAGGCAGAGCCTATTTTATGGACAGAAGCCCTAGTCCAATAAGTTTGAATGACCGTAAATATTTATGTGCTTTTCTTATTTAAAAGTATGGTATGTAACTTTGATAAATTTTATTTATTGTATTTAATGTATTGTATACAATTGTAACGTCGATTTTTTTCCACCTTCTTAAGTGCATTTTAAGAATCTACATCTATATGCCACAGAGCACCATCTGTTCATAGATTAAATCCTATTGAGAGATCATGCATAGTGCTGGGACCTATAGTGCTCCGAGAGACAGAGCAGAGCCGGTCAGTTTTCTTCCTTTTCAATATTGCAGAATGATTATTTCAGATTGTAGAATCTTAGCAAAAAGATGGAAGAGACTCTGAAGATGGAATGTGCACAGATCAAAGGCATAACTTGAAGCTCTAGGGCCCCAATGCAAAACCTGTAATGTCAATGTCCCTTCAGGCACCAGGACATAGGTGTAACTGCAGCACTTGCACCCCTATGACTACACCCCTGGACGAGACCATCATCTATAAGGTGTTGGACATGAGGAATCTCTTTGCCTAATGGGTATCCAAATTCTTAAATGCAGATTTCACACACATGCTGCTAGCACAGAGCAGAAGTTGACTGCCCTATTATGTAACATCTAGAACATCTTGCCTGTTGACCTGAATTCGCCCCTCCAGACTACCATTTGTTCCCAAACTTGAAAAAACATCTGTCTGAGCTTGGTCCTCTGATGATCTCCAGAACTTTATAGCAGCCCCAGCATATTATCCATCACTCAGAGACTTAAGTTCCTTAAAAAGTCTGATACAGCATTCTAAACAACAAGCAATTCTATTCACTAGTGCTGGATGTATCAAAAGTTTCCAGAAATTAACATCTCTGAGTGGTGCCAAAGTTGTTTTGGCCCTCAGTGGAGAGCCATGCCTCTTCTTTCTGAATAGGAGTAACGGACCAAACGCATAGAACCCACTAATATTATCTTTTGACGTGTGTTTATGACATTTCAGAAGATCATTAAATAAAAGGAGTATTACAGTAACAAGGGTTTTGAACCCAATGGGAAATATGTTGAATGAATTATTTATGTCAAACCGGTAACAATTATCTTCCCTACAAAATCACAATCATTATGGGCTCCTCATTCATATATTGTTTATACAATTGCATGAGCTACCTAGGGAAAAAAGTTGTAAACTTCTAAATTACTATAGGCTCAGCTATGACAATAAACAGATATTGGCACAGAATGTTGCTAAACTGGCATTTAACTGGCATATAAACTGGTATTTGTATGGCCTATAGAAAAGTTGTGATATTTTCCTCACTTTGTAGGCATTCCATGTGAATACAGTGGTAGCCCATAATCTGTAAAAAAAAATATTAGACTGATGGTAACTCTAATAAAATTATTCAAATAATTCTGCAGGGTTGCAGGGAATTTAAAAAAATGCACTAAGTCAATGAGCATCAAAATAGACTATTGCATTACCTACTGTATGGTAAATCCACTCCTAGTACAGGCCACGTAAATGTTACCATATTCTGCTGATGGCTCCTACAGAAGACAATTTACTAATATTATACATTAATATGATGTATACTTTAAATTCCCTCCAAGGTGCAACTTTATTATAAATGATGGCGTAGACACTGTCTTTGGCATGCAGCCTATTCTTACAGAAGATTTAAAGCCCAAACTATAGAATTGATAGTCTCAGGCACTCCAGATTGCTTGCCCAGACCCAATAGCTACAATTAATGTGTGATGACCTGTTCTAGAAGCTTGTTGATTTATTAATAATTCATGTTACTTTCTAATTTCCAAATATTCTGGCCTAGAAATTTCTATAAGGGGAATATTTAATTGACAAGCATAATACAGACACTTTGCAAATATTTAAACCTGTGTGTATAGACATTTGTATTTTCTTTGTACTGATCTTGGTTTACAGTTTGTGCTACTTAACGTGCCCCGCTCCAGTGACCTGTACTCATCATGTTTTCTTCTTTGTTCAAGAGGCGTTGTGTCACCATGGCAACATGACATCTCTCTTGGCTGCTGATAAGAGCTTCTTGCCATGTCTCCTGGCCACATTGTGTTGTCCCTTGCAGATGAGATCTTCAGGACCTCTACATGTGTGATTGCAGGGGGTCCGACCGCTAGGACCCCCAGCGATAAGGATAACGGGGGACCAAAAGTCACACAGAGTGCTATACGAGAGGCTTGAACTTCCGTTCTGTGTCCGACAGCTCCATAGAAATTAATGGGATTTTTCTGCACATGCGTGACCGGCTCTCCATTCATTTCTATGGAGCTGCCGGACACAGAACCCGGAAGTCCAAGCTTCTCATGTAGCGCTCTGGGTGACTTTTGGTCCCCCGTTCTCCTTATTGCTGGGGGTGCCAATGGTCGAACCTCCAGCGACATGTCCTGTGGATAGGGGATACATGTGTTTTATGGCACAACCCCTTTAAGGCCCCATGCCCATGGACGTCATTTTGAGCCACAATTACGGAACGTAATTGCGGATCAAAGTACGGACCCCTTCATTTCTATTGCCCAGGGACTGGGCCGTAGAAAGGCAATTTTTTTTATTTTACGGACCGTGCTCCTATACTTTATAATGAGAGCACGACTTGCAAATGCGGGTGACTGTCTGCAGAGACCCCTGCCCGTAATCACAGACCATGATTACTGGCACGGTAGTGTGCATGGGGCCTTACTTAGTTGTAAATCATATGTCTAACTGAATTGGGCTTTTTAAATGTCCCAGCCATGGCAAACTCACATATTTGCTAGTTGTGGGCTGTTATATCAGAGAACATGTTACAAGATCGAGATTTTACAGGATTGCAGCATAGTGTAGGACACAACAGGGTTTATGTGGAAGACTGACTATTCCTGGGGGCAGGAGTACCCCTTAATGGCTACTTGCTTTTTTACTGTTGTAGGTTATTATTTAGAAGTATATAAGACTTTGCTTTCAGATTGACGGGTTTGCTTTACATTCAGCTTTCCGTGGGAAAAATATGGCAGAATACACAATTCATCACTTCTAACAACAATAATTCTTTTATCAGCCAAGACAAATGACTGACAGCCACTGACATTGGCTCTGTGAGAATAGCGAGAGCTGTAAACTGCATAATTCAAAGTGACGGTTTCTTAGCCGGAAGATGCAGCAAAGTGAACATAGATGCACCCTGCGAAAACAAAGATACACAGAACACATTACAATGTACATTGCAGCGATGTTCATTTGATTATTTCCCCAGTTATTTATGGTAAACATTATTATACCAGATCTTACTGATAAGCTCAAAGGTACAAACCGTATCTACAATGTACATTGCGACAGACAAGTCTTGTGCTTTTCTTTTATTCTTAAGTAGAACACTAGAGAGTTATACAAGTAGATGTTGTTTTTAGGGTATAAAGAAGCTGGAACTTTCTGGCACAAAAATGCAACTCAGGGCCCATGTCAAATCTTAAAGGGGTTTTCCCACCAGGGACATTTAGGACATATCCACAGGATGTGTCATAAAATGTCAGATAGATGAGGGTCCGACCTCTGGGTCCATACCTTTCTCTAGAACGGGGCCCCCTAAAACCCGTTCTGCTGCTCTGTATTGCGGCTGAAGCAGGTGAAATTCGACCATGAAGGGGAAAACAGCGTAACTCGCTGAGCTACGCTGTTTCCGTAAGTCCCATAGAACTGAATAGTAATTACGGAAAACAGCGTATCATGCTACGCTGCTTCTGTAACTGCCATTCACTACTATGGGACTTACGGAAACAGGGTAGCTCAGCGAGTTACGCTGTTTTCGTAACTCCCGACCATAAAGTCAGGAAGTGGCCGGGAGGTAGTGAGAGCAGGGGAAGGTAGAATGGGGTCTAGGGGGCCCCGTTCTAGAGATAGGTACAGGTCCCAGAGGTAGGACCTGCATCTATCTGACATTTATGACATATCCTGTGGATATGTCATAAATGTCCTTCATGGGAAAACCCCTTTAACTTAGAGGCAATGATAATCTTCCCTCTACTGCAGAATTATTACTTATCAGACAGTTACAGCTTATGAAATGATCAGCAAAATATAAGCAGTCTGTTCTGATTAAGGCCGGATTCATGCGAGCGTGTTCGATCCGTGATATATGGACTGTATGTCGGATGTATTTCCTGGACCAAACACAGTTCAGGGAGCCCTACTCCTAGCATCATAGTTATGTATGACGCTAGGTGTCCCTACATCCCCGCGGGACTACTGTCCCATACTGTAATCATGTTTTTAATACGGGGCGGTAGTCCCACAGGGTGGCAGTGACTCACTGCATCATGGATGACTATGATGCCTGGAGTACAACTCCATGAACTATGTTCGGACCGGGAAATGTGGCCGACATATAGTCCTAATCTAATGGATTGAACACGGCCGTATGAATAAGGACTTATATCTGGACTTTGTCATTACTTTATTGTATCTTAACAAATTTTCCAGTGAACATAGCTCCTTGAGTTGTCCTCTTCAACAAGTCAAACATTTGTCTGGGATTAAAAACATTTTTAGCATTGGCCATAAGTGGAGATATTACTAGTAAATACGTGCATTCTCTATAAAATAATTCTGGAGCATGAATAATTATCTTGATTGGCGCTGTTGTAAGAATAAATTAACAATTTGGCTACAATTCCCGTTGTCAATAGGGCGTGTCCCTAGACCATCTGATACATTCAGCACTGATTGGACAGGGTCAAATTATGTAGTGACACACCCCATTAACAAGGGGAATGGTAACACACAGCTGTGAATTCATATATTTCCAGGAAGAATATCAGAGGAACAGCCCAATAGAGAGTTCCAAGAAAAGCTTAAATTTTTTTATTTTATTGGGAATAAAAATATTTACAAAAATAGACATGTCAGGAGAGGTGACAGCTCCTATTTAAAGCTATGTACACCTCAGGATTGAGATGTGACCGATTACAGGTGGCTCCTGCAGGACCCGCCAGTGCCGCTGAACTGACAGATACAGGTATCAGCACTAGATACAGTTGCTCTAGATGCCCAACTAACAAATCGTCCTGCATATCAGATTACTTTGTAAAAAAAATACTTCCAAAATACTTTCCTGTGTATGATGTGATTACTAATGTGGACAGATAGCTGCAGGATTCTGTCATAGCTAGTTTGGAGTAAATGGAGATGAGAAATGCGTCCATACGAAAGGCCAATAGCCAGAAGGCTGTAAAAGTCTAGTCTAGGTAGGAAATTAGGGAGTTAATTCATACATTCACAGCCTTATGACTATGGACATCATTTTCAGAAGGATTCACAAGAATTTAGAAAAAGATGAAATGACAACAGTACACAGTCAAGTATGACAGATATCACAGAAAATAATGCCAAAACACTTTTTTCATGAGGAAGCCGGGAGAGGTATATTTCAATGTGATTAGCATGTGGATAGAGCTAAATGCCCAAGGGTGTAAAGAAACATTGTGGAGCCGAAGGAAAGGGATATTGAAATTTTACCAATGAAAGTGACCAACATTTAGTATTTTAGAATGTTTTTTTAATAAAAAAATAATAATCAAAAGTGCAGAAAATGTTGTATAGAAAGCGAATGATGACCTATCATGGTAACACATAAGGTCTGATGATTAATATGGAAATGTGCAAAGATCAAAATAGGCCCTCCATTATAGTGCTGGGGTTTGCCACCCAGGACAGAAGGTCTTGGTGTTTGTTTCTCCTTCCATGTCCTATCCACAACCATTGAGCTAATTCCTTACCCCCTTGCTTGCTGACAACTCAATTCCTCCAGAGAGGGGACTCCTGTGTTTTCCCCACCTATAAGCAAAGAAGATAGGACAACCAGGGCTGGACCCGCTCTCTCCAAAGGTCCCATAGCAGCGGCATATACGTCTTAGTTGGCTGGCCAAAATAGGCAGTAACTGCAGTCATTTTATACAATGCTACACAACAAAAATTAAATCAATCACAATAAAGTATTTTTAAGTGAATACAAACCATTCAGTGTGACAAATATTCAACTATATGGCATATCTGGACATTTTCCAGCACAGCATATAGAAGCTGTATACTGTATTTAGCAGCAATTTATACTGGGATTCAAACCAGCACAGCAGCGTACCAGAGTTCCTGCAGTCTATACGAAATCTCTGATGAAATACAAGAATACCTCTGGATCAATACGCATTAGGAATTCACCTATTCACGCTTCTTCAAAGGCTGGAATCTGACCTCACATGAGTGTCACAGGCTACGTTAGTGATGTCACAATAACACATAAAATATTATTATTTTATATTATATTTCTGTATTATATATATATAAAATTAATTTGATTTTAATGATTATTGACTACTATGTAACACAATACCCCTTTCCCATTAAAATAAAATAAAAAATATTCTCACATAAATTGATTCAAAGATTCCCTCTTCGATGTAAAACAAAAATCATTACAACAGCATTCTGCGAGTTCCAAAACCACCAAACGCTATAAATAGATTATTTCACATTGGTGCCTTTTTGGTATAGTCCTGCACTGCCCACTATGACCCTGCACTGTGCATAAGAGGTTATGCCCATGACCGAATTACAGATTTGTATTATATGGATTCATAAATATGACAACCATAGAAATCTCAAGTCCATACTTTGATTTCATACAGAGGCACTTGGAGTTTTATTTCCTCATGGATTCATATAGAAGTGGTAGAAATTGTGCTACTTTAAAGACATCATCACTCCCAACCAGCTTCTTTCACTGCAGACACAGCGTCACGTCACCCACAGGTCCTTCAACCTTGGCGTCGGAAGAGAGAAGACACCACAGCTCCAGGCGTACAGTTGAATTTGCAGCAGCATCACCATGTGCAGGTAAGCATAGCAAACTCCCTAGAGACGAGCATATTAACCTTTTGGACGCCTTTCAGCCGATGTATCTTCTTTGTCCGTCGACAAGGATGAAGGACCTATGGGTGACGTCACGCAGTGTGTCTTTAGTGAAAGAAGCTGGGTGGGAACGATGAGAAGTATATGATGATGATTTGTCAGCATCATACACTTCTATTCACAACGCCCAGTTAGTAAAACAAGTAAACACGCCCAGTTGTTAAAAACACAATACACGCCCAGTTGGAAATACGAAAAAAAACACGCCCAGTTGTCCATTTCAAAGCTCATTTGCATAAATATAAAATTGCTCATAACTTGGCCAAAAATGATCGTTTTTAAAAAAAAACAAAAAAAACGTTACTGTTATCTACATTGCAGCGTCGATCACATGCAATAGGGATTTGATAATCTGGTGACAGAGCCTCTTTAACTGCAAACTTATGTTGTCTCCAACAGAGCTCCAAATTCCCTGCATAGAGTTAAATGATAAAAAATTCTGACTTTACTTTCCACTAGGGGGAGATTAAGAGCTTAATGCATACTGTTTATACATTAAACTCTATAATAAAACAGTATGCAGGATCTCATAAGCTCCCCCTAGTGGTGGTAGAGGGCAGTCAGAATTGTATCATGTAACTTTCTATGCAGGGGATTTGGAGCTCTGTATTGGAGAATTGGTGCTCTGACCACTATATGAATTCATTAAAAATGAACCAGCATAGAACGTTGGACCTAAAATGAAAAGCTGTTTAAAGGTAGAGATTCACTTTTAGAGCAATGCATTGGACAAGTGGTGCTCACAATTACCTCATTTGTGTGGGATTAGACTGAGTCCTATGACATCAGGAAAGCCATTCTCTAAGAATATTTTGGCTCAAGCAGGGAGAAATAATACACTTGTGTGTATTCGCTCTGAGATTCATATATAGGCACAATGACATGTGAACAAAATTGATAAACTGGCAATAACTCTTAGCATATAGTCCCACGTAACAGATCACTGCAGTTGACTGATAATGTGAATAACGTATGAGCTATTGATCTCATTGCCTGCAGGCCTATGAATGAAATGTGGGAGTAACCTTGTTAAAATGTGCAAAGTCCTTTGTGGAAAAAAAAATCAAAGCCTTAGCAGCAATCTATGTGAAAAATTCTTGCTGAAGTTATTAAATTAACCTCAAAAGATAAATGTTTTGCTAGTGATAAAAATACTGTATGACTTCCCTCCAGACAATCAAGTATAGTTAGTCTGATGGTGACATGTGACATGAACCATACACCAAGGCCACACATGACATCCACGATACACCAAGGCCACACATGACATGCACCATACACCAAGGCCACACATGACATCCACCATACACCAAGACCACACATATCAATTACTATTGCCACACATGACATCCACCATCCAACATGACCACACATTACCTACACCATTCAACAAAGCCACACATAACATCCACCATCCGACATGACCACACATGGCATACACCATTCACGATGGCCACACATGACATCCATCATTTACCATGGCCACACAAGACATCCACTATGGCCACACATGATATCCACCATGGCCACATACAGTATGACATCCACTATGGCCACATATGACATCTATTATAGTCACACATGATATCCACCATGGCCACATACAGTATGACATCCGCCATGGCCTCACATGACATCCACATTTCACACACCATTTTTCTGCTACATACAGTGAAGGAAATAAGCATTTGATCCCTTGCTGATTTTGTAAGTTTGCCCACTGTCAAAGACATGAACAGTCTAGAATTTTTAGGCTAGGTTAATTTTACCAGTGAGAGATAGATTATATAAAAAAAAAAACCAGAAAATCACATAGTCAAAATTATATATATTTATTTGCATTGTGCACAGAGAAATAAGTATTTGATCCCCTACCAACCATTAAGAGTTTAGCCTCCTCCAGACCAGTTACACGCTCCAAATCAACTTAGTGCCTGCATTAAAGACAGCTGTCTTAAATGTTCACCTGTATAAAAGACTCCTGTCCACAGACTCAATTAATCAGTCTGACTCTAACCTCTACAACATGGGCAAGACCAAAGAGCTTTCTAAGGATGTCAGAGACAAGATCATAGACCTGCATAAGGCTGGAATGGGCTACAAAACCATAAGTAAGACGCTGGGTGAGAAGGAGACAACTGTTGGTGCAATAGTAAGAAAATGGAAGACATACAAAATGACTGTCAATCGACATCGATCTGGGGCTCCATGCAAAATCTCACCTCGTGGGGTATCCTTGATCCTGAGGAAGGTGAGAGCTCAGCCAAAAACTACACTGGGGGAACTTATTAATGATCTCAAGGCAGCTGGGACCACAGTCACCAAGAAAACCATTGGTAACACATTACGCCGTAATGGATTAAAATCCTGCAGTGCCCGCAAGGTCCCCCTGCTCAAGAAGGCACATGTACAGACCCGTCTGAAGTTTGCAAATGAACATCTGGATGATTCTGAGAGTGATTGGGAGAAGGTACTGTGGTCAGATGAGACTAAAATTGAGCTCTTTGGCATTAACTCAACTCGTCGTGTTTGGAGGAAGAGAAATGCTGCCTATGACCCAAAGAACACCGTCCCCACTGTCAAGCATGGAGGTGGAAACATTATGTTTTGGGGGTGTTTCTCTGCTAAGGGCACAGGACTACTTCACCGCATTAATGGGAGAATGGATGGAGCCATGCAACGTCAAATCCTGAGTGACAACCTCCTTCCCTCCACCAGGACATTAAAAATGGCTCGTGGCTGGGTCTTCCAGCACGGCAATGACCCGAAACATACAGCCAAGGCAACAAAGGAGTGGCTCAAAAAGAAGCACATTAAGGTCATGGAGTGGCCTAGCCAGTCTCCAGACCTTAATCCCATCGAAAACTTAAGGAGGGAGCTGAAGATCCGAGTTGCCAAGCAACAGCCTCGAAATCTTAATGATTTACAGATGATCTGCAAAGAGGAGTGGGCCAAAATTCCATCTAACATGTGTGCAAACCTCATCATCAACTACAAAAACCGTCTGACTGCTGTGCTTGCCAACAAGGGTTTTGCCACCAAGTATTAAGTCTTGTTTGCCAAAGGGATCAAATACTTATTTCTCTGTGCACAATGCAAATAAATATATATAATTTTGACAATGTGACTTTCTGTTTTTTTTTAAATATAATCTATCTCTCACTGGTAGAATTAACCTAGCCTAAAAATTCTAGACTGTTCATATCTTTGACAGTGGGCAAACTTACAAAATCAGCAAGGGATCAAATACTTATTTCCTTCACTGTATATGACTGCATAAGCGTAAAATCATTGGATTACAGGAAGCAGTGCCTTCAATTATAGGAAATATTCCCAGCATTTGCCTCCAGTAAACCCAGCAGGTCAAGTTAAGGGAGATAACTGAACTGAATTGAGTGCTTTGAAATAGAAACTAGCAAAAACTGACACAATTTAAAAATCATTTTTTCTTTGCAGCTTCCTTCTGCTGATCAGCTGACTAGGGGAGGTGTTAACTGGACACAGGTGGTACAAATTAGCCTGCAAAACTCAGTCTGAGCTAGCTCTGTTCTGAGCTAGCTGAATTAAGTTTCTTGTGATATAAGTGGAGTTATAAAACCGGAGTTAAAAAGGGGAGTTAAAGCCCCTGTAAGTACTCTTCTTTTACTTTTTCAATTGTTCACTGTTTTTTTGTAACTGGGATAATGGAGGTTTTCTTCAGTGCACAGTTTGCCATATGTATGCACGACTGGAGCCGGAGTTCCAGGGTGAATACCTCCGTGGCAGATGTGAGCATGTTGGTCACCTGGAAGCTCGCATTAGAGATCTGGAGGAGCAGAATGCAACACTGAGGACGATAGACAATCTTGAGCGGAGCATGCTGCTCATGAAGCACGTAGTTAGTGGGGTAGATCTGGAGGGTGAAGACATGGGTGAGCAGGATCAGGCAAATAGCTTGGTTAATGTAGTTATGGGCAGTAGAAAGGGGTCGAAGAAAAGGAAGGCCAATCCTGTTTCTGATATTCCAAGCAAATTTGCCAAGTTGGGTGATGATGCGAGGGTTTCGGTCTCAGAAATGGCAGCCCTGGTGGATACAGATCTCCCTAACAGCCGGGAGAACAGCCCAGCTACTAGTCGGCGGGATGGTAATGCAGGTAAGGCAAGACAATTGATAGTTGTAGGGGATTCTATAATTAGGAAGACGGATAGAATAATTTGTCGACAAGACCGCCTCAACCGAATGGTTTGCTGTCTCCCTGGTGCCATGGTGGAACGGGTGGACAAATTGCTGGGAGGGGCTGGTGATGATCCAGCTGTTGTGGTCCATGTAGGTACCAACAACAGAATAAATGGTAGGTGGAGGAGCCTTAAGAATAATTTTAAAGAACTAGGCTACAAGCTGAAGGGAAGGACCTCCAAAGTAGTATTCTCAGGAATACTGCCTGTGCCATGCACATCACAGGAAAGACAGCGGGAGCTCAGGAAGTTAAATGCATGGCCTATGTCTTGGTGTAGAGGAGAAGGCTTTGGGTTCCTAGAGCACTGGGCGGACTTTTCATTGGGGTACAAACTGTATTCTGCAGATGATTTGCACCTAAATGGAAGGGGGTCCGCTGTGCTGGGAGAGAGAATTCTAGCTGGGGTGGCGGAGTATTTAAAATAGAGCTGAGGAGGGAGGCCAATGTAGAAAATAAAGGGGTAGTCAGGTTAGTGAGGGGTCAGACTATATTGGTGGTGGGGGGGAACAGTGTGTGGGAAGAGGACTAGGCAACAGGATAAGGAGATCCTTTTGTTACAAAACAGCAATGAAAATGAAAATAAAAATGCCCAAATAATGTCAAATAATCACATTTCTGATACTGAAAGTGAAACATTTAAAGGCAAGTTAAAGTGTATATTCACAAATCCAAGAAGTCTAGCAAGCAAAATGGGGGAGCTGGAAAACCTTGGTACTGGAAGAAAATATTGATATGGTTGGTGTTGCTGAAACATGGCCGGACTCTTCACATGACTGGGCTGTAAATCTACAGGGTTTTACACTTTTTCAGAAAGACAGGGTGAATAGGAAAGGTGGTGGAGTATGTCTGTATGTGAGAAGTGATATGAAGGTGAGTGTGAATGAGACATTAGAGGGTAAAGATTGTGAGGAGGTTGAAACCTTGTGGGTGGAATTACAAACAGAGGTAAACACTGAAAAAATACTTTTTGTGTAATCTATAGACCCCCCAATATAACTGAGGAGATGGAAGGTCAGCTATATAAACAGATGGAGCAGGCTGCACAGGCGGGTACAGTAGTGATAATGGGAGATTTTAATTACCGGGATATTAATTGGGGTCATGGTTCAGATTCAACTGCGAAGGGGAGAAATTTCCTCAAGCTGTTGCAAGAAAATTTTATGGGCCAGTTTGTCGAAGACCCGACTAGAGGTGAAGCTCTGTTGGATCTGGTCATTTCTAATAATGCAGAGCTTGTAGGGAACGTCATGTTCGTGAAAACCTTGGTAAAAGTGATCATAATATAGTTATATTTTACCTATACTGTAAAAAACAAGCACCGGCGAAACGCGCGTCAGGTGTCTTTTAAAATCGCTATCAATGTTACATGGTCACACTATGCGCCGTACTGTCAAATAACAGGCTGATTTTATTGTTCATCTGGCAGAATATGTGCCCTAGTTAGGGACGAGAATACGCCATCACTGCATGCTGGGCTCTCCATATAACCGTAGTGCATGGAGGGACGGCGCTGAGCCATGTTTGAGATGCGGTTGCACTCATACAGCTGATCGCGGCTCACCTCCTATTAGCCCTTCTCATGAAACTGTGACTTACTCTGGCAGCCTGGTTCTTTGTACACAAATGAACTCTGTTGTAGTAAATTAACTGCCTGAAAGGCAGAATACTCAGTCATGTGGAATTGGAGGTCGCTGTCAAGGCATACTGTCTGCGCGGCTGCCCGCCCCTGACTGCGGCTAATCTCTCACTCCTCTTTGTGGAGTTGACATCGCGTAGCAGTTTCAACTCTGCTGCGCCGTGCCTGCCCACATAGGATTGCATGTGTATGGAACAAATTGTAATCACACTGAAGCAGCCTAGTTTGTTTGTACAAAAACAAACTTTGATGTATCAATTGAACTGCCTGACAGGCAGAATACTCACTGTGACTGTAGGATTGGAGATCGCTATCTAGGCATACTGTCTGTGCGGCCACCCGTGACTCTGGCTTTTCTCTCATTCCTTCTCTTGTGGAGTTGGGAACATGTAGCAGTTTCAACTCTGCTGTGCTGTGCCTGTCCACATAGGATTATATGTGTATATAACACAGTGCAATCACATTGATGCAAAGGTTTCTCTACCGCTGGGCTTAATTTACAGCCCGTTGGAGAAACCTTTAGGATCAAATGTAATCTGACTGTCCCCTGACTATTTACTATAGGTGACACTCATTAAGAATTCATTGATACAAACAAATTTTCTGGACCACTGTAGGGTTCATTTTAGATGTCCTATAATCATATCTTCAGCGGAGGCTAGGTTATTTAACTTCAATAAAACGGAGCATATTTATTCTAGACATAATTTGTCTTAGTGTGAGACGTTAGGGGATCTTGGTACAACACTATTTCCATCTAACATTGTTTTTTTTAAATTGTTTCAATAAAATATTTATTATTTTTTCTATTTTGGTAATACACGCTACTTTTCCCACTTCCCTTTCCTATACTTATATATCAATAATTGGTGGTGTAACCCAGTGTGAATCTAATTGCTCTAACATTATATATAAAATTGTACGAGGGTAATACCTATTAAAATAAAAAACAAACACAGGCTGGGAGGGCAAAAACACTTAATTTTAACCCCTTAATGACCAGCCTATTTTAAACCTTAATAACCAAGCCATTTTGTACGTTTTTCCATCGTCGCATTCCAAAAGCTATAACCTTTTTATTTTTGCGTCGACATAGCTGTATAAGGTCTTGTTTTTTGCGGGACAAGTTGTATTTTTTAATAGCACCATTTTGGGGGACATATTATTTATTCATTAACTTTTATTAACTTTTATTTGGGGGAAGTAGAAAAAAACCTGAAATTTTGCCACTCTTTTTCACGTCTTAAATCTACGCCGTTTACCATGTGATACAAATAACACAATAACTTTATTCAGCGGGTTGTTACGATTGCAACGATACCAAATTTGTATAGTTTTTGTATGTTTTACTACTTTTACACAGTAAAAAGTTTTTTTTTCAAAATTATTTGTTTTTTTGTCTCCATATTTGAAGAGCCGTAACGTTTTTATTTTTTCGGCGATGCAGTTGTATGAGGGCTTTTTTTTTGCGGGAAGACTTGTAGTTTTTATTGGTACCATTTTGGAGTAGATGCAACTTTTTGATCACTTTTTATCACATTTTTTTAAAGTCAGGATTCACAGAAAACAGCAATTTTTCCATTGTTTTTTATTAAATTGTTTACGGCGTTCACCGTGCGGGTTAAATAATGTAATAGATTTATAGTCGGGGTCGTTACGGACGCGGCGATACCAAATATGTATAACTTTTTAACTTTATTTTGTTTTTTTAATAGTAAAGCATTTTGTAAGGGGAAAAGCTGGGTTTTTAATTTTTTTTCACATTTTTTTTAAAATTAACTTTATTACACTTTTTTAATTTTTTTTTACTAGTCCCACTAGGGGACTATAATATGCGATTCTGCGATCGCATTTATAATACACTGCAATACTTTTGTATTGCAGTGTATTACTGCCTGTCCGTTTAAAACGGACAGGCATCTGCTAGGTCATGCATGCGGCATGACCTAGCAGGCATTCACTACAGGCAGACCTGGGGACCTTTATTAGGCCCCCGGCTGCCATGGGAGACACAGACACTCGGCGATCGTATGCACCGCATCTGAGGGGTTAAACGTGTGAGATCGATACTTATATCGATCTCACACGTCAGAGCAGGGACGCCCCGAGCCCTCAGCTGCCTCTAGCAGCTGAGAGCAGGGAGATTTGACAGCTTCCTGCTCTGTTTACTTATTCCGATGTCGCAACGTAAAAAGTCTATGGCATCGGAATAAGGCCCGTTAGTGACCGACGTAAAAAGACTATGGGTCGGTCACTAACGGGTTAAGAAGGCCAATTTCCCCAAGATGAGGGCTGCAATTCAGGATATAGACTGGCAAGAACTAATGTCAAATAATGGTACAAATTATAAATGGGAGATTTTCAAATCTACTTTGGGTAATTATAGTGCAAAATGTATATCTATAGGTAACAAGTATAAACAACTAAAATTAAATCCCACATGGCTTACACCTTCTGTAAAAAGGGCAATACATGATAAAAAGGGGCATTTGAAAAATACAAATCTGAGGGTACAGCTGTAGCCTTCGTAAATTATAAAGAGCTTAATCAAATTTGTAAAAAGGTAATAAAATCAGCAAAAATACAAAATGAAAGGCAGGTGGCCAAGGATAGTACAAGAAATCCCCAAAAATTCTTCAAGCATATAAATGCAAAAAAAGCCAAGGTCTGAACATGTAGGACCCCTAGATAGTGGTAATGGAGAGTTGGTCATAGGGGATCAAGAGAGGGCAGAGTTACTAAATGGGTTCTTCAGCTCTGTATATACAACAGAAGAAAGAGCAGCTGATGTAGCCGGTGCCAGTGCTGTTAATATATCAGTTGATATACTGAATTGGCTGAATGTAGATATGGTCCAAGCTAAATTAAACAAAATAAATGTACACAAGGCCCCAGGACCAGATGGGTTACACCCTAGAGTTCTTAAGGAGCTTAGTTCAGTTATTTCTGTCCCCCTCTTCATAATATTTAGAGATTCTCTACTGACTGGTATAGTGCCAAGGGACAGGCGCAGGGCAAATGTGGTGCCTATATTCAAAAAGTGCTCTAGGTCTTCCCCGGGTAATTATAGACCAGCAAGCCTAACATCCATTGTGGGGAAAATGTTTAAGGGGCTATTGAGGGACTATATACAGAATTATGTGACAATAAATAGTATTATAAATACGGATATCCAGCACGGTTTTACTAAGGACAGAAGCTGTCAAACCAACCTGATTTGTTGTTATGAAGAGGTGAGCAGAACCATAGACAGAGGGGCCGTTGTGGATATAGTGTTTTTGGACTTTGCAAAGGCATTTGACACTGTCCCTCATAGACGTCTAATGCGTAGATTATGGACTATAGGTTTAGAAAGTATCGTTTATAATTGGATTGAGAATTGGCTCAAGGACCGTATACAGAGAGTTGTTGTAAATGATTCCTACTCTGAATGGTCCCCGGTTATAAGTGGTGTACCCCAGGGTTCAGTGCTGGGACCACTATTTTTCAACTTATTTATTAATGATATAGAGGATGGGATTAATAGCACTATTTCTATTTTTGCAGATGACACCAAGCTATGTAATATAGTTCAGTCTATGGAAGATGTTCGTGAATTGCAAGTGGATTTAAACAAACTAAGTATTTGGGCGTCCACTTGGCAAATGAGGTTTAATGTAGATGAATGTAAAGTTATGCATCTGGCTACGAACAATCTGCATTGATTATATGTCCTAGGGGGAGCTACACTGGGGGATTCACTTGTTGAGAAGGATCTGGGTGTACTTGTAAATCATAAACTACATAACACCATGCAATGTCAATCAGCTGCTTCAAAGGCCAGCAAGATATTGTCGTGTATTAAAAGAGGCATGGACTCACGGGACAGGGATGTAATATTGCCACTTTACAAAGCATTAGTGAGGCCTCATCTAGAATATGCAGTTCAGTTCTGGGCTCCAGTTCATAGAAAGGATGCCCTGGAGTTGGAAAAAAAAAAATACAAAGAAGAGCAACGAAGCTAATAAGGAGAATCTAAGTTATGAGGAAAGATTAAAACAACTGAACTTATTTAGCCTTGAAAAGAGACGACTAAGGGGGGACATGATTAACTTATATAAATATCTTAATGGCACATCCCAAAAATATGGTGAAATCCTTTTCCATGTAAAACCCCCTAAAAAAACAAGGGGGCACTCCCTCCGTCTGGAGGAAAAAAGGTTCAATCTGCAGAGACGCCAAGCCTTCTTTACTATGAGAACGGTGAATTTATGGATAATTTATATAAGCTTTTATGTGTAGAAATTTTGTACTTCCCTTTTCCCATCCCTTGGTTGAATTTGATGGACATGTTTCTTTTTAACTATGTAACTATGTAAAGGGTGAGATCTGCCTCAAATCCGCCAAAAATCTGTGTCGTGTAAACTCAGCCCTATAGTAGATTTGGTTCAGATAGCAATTATGCATTATTTTTTTAATCCCTTCATACTCTGACACTATCCAATTAGTGGTGACAGTGTAGCGACACGCCCTTTTGGCAAGGAAATCATAAAACCCAGTTGTCACATTATATATTTCCAGGAAGAATAACAGAGGAACAGTACAACGCAGTTATAAGAAAAGATGTTCCAGAATTGATATTTAGTGGGAAATACATGTTTTCACTAAAACAGAGCAATAATATATTAGGATATTTCTAATTATACGTCACTAATATATTCAATAAAGTGGCTTTAAAAACAAGCTTCACTTTTTATGTCTCTATGAAGCAGATTTTATTTTATTTTTTGTTTGGAAACATGTTTGCTGCTAACATGAATGAACACTTTCCTCTTCCAGCATTAATCTTCAAGTAAAATATTTATCTACTCCATCTTGCTATTCCTGTTGCTTGTTTTCCTCTAAGGGTATGTGCACACACACTAATTACGTCCGTAATTGACGGACGTATTTCGGCCGCAAGTCCCGGACCGAACACAGTGCAGGGAGCCGGGCTCCTAGCATCATACTTATGTACGATGCTAGGAGTCCCTGCCTCGCTGCAAGACAACTGTCCTGTACTGAAAACATGATTACAGTACGGGACAGTTGTCCTGCAGCGAGGCAGGGACTCCTAGCATCGTACATAAGTATGATGCTAGGAGCCCGGCTCCCTGCACTGTGTTCGGTCCGGGACTTGCGGCCGAAATACGTCCGTCAATTACGGACGTAATTAGTGTGTGTGCACATACCCTAAATGTTATGCTCCAAATGATCCTTTTTTGAAGACTAAACATTTCTTCGTCCATAACTCTTATATCCATCTCTATGTGTTTAGGCCGTAGATTGCCAGTCAAGTATGACATTATGAAAGGGGAAAATTAGTGAGATTTTTTTTAAATAACTTATCCCAATACTAAACCTGAAGAGGTAATGGAGTGTGACAGCTTCTTCGCCTTGAGGATAACTTTAAATTAGAGTGCACAGATGGAAGAAACATTCGGCAGTGAGCAAAAAGGGGTTTTATTGGCGGCCCTAGAGAAATGATCCATCCGGCCCAATTCAGAAAATGTCTGTGCATTGCGGCAATGTTCGCTATATGAAGTCTGGGTTCAAGGATATTCTTATTTTTTTATTGATGATTTTCATACACATTTCAGAAAAAGACAGAAGCAGCTGTTCACATCTATGAAACAGCTTCCAGAATTTTTGTATATTTGTCCCTAGGTAATATACCAACTCACACGTGTATTTTATTTACCGTTAATCCTACTTTACTTTAAATAGTTTCATATATCTGAAATATGTCTCCTTATTGTTACAATATTCATATATTAAAGGGGTTTTCCAAGTTCGGTAACAAGGGAGGGATCCCATAAAACAATAAAGAGCCATTACTCACATAACATTTCCCATCAGTTCCAGCGCAGCCGCTTAGGTCCACACAGCCGCTCTTTGTTGACAGTGCTGCAGAAATTATATGCACATAAACGCTGCAGCCAATCACTGGCCTCAGCTGCAGCTCTGTCAACAAAGAGCGGCGCGGAGCACTGGAGCAGCGCAGAGCACTGGCGCGGCCGCACTGGAATGACAGAAGATCTTGTATGTCTACCCCTTTTTTCCCCAAACTCGGAAAACCCCTTTAATAAATGAATTTTTAGATATTTATATGAGATAGAGTAGAAATGATATAAATACAAATATTTTAGTTCTAATATTACCAAATTAAAAGGAACATCCCATCAAGATAAGAGATTGTTAGCAACTCGCTCATGTCTTATAGAGGTCAGTCTCAAGTGGGAGACCACCCTCTACAATATCCACATGCGCTAATAAATGAACATAGCACAGGGAGTATATGAAATAGATTATTATAAATAGATATTATTAATAGATGAATTAAATATTTAGCATTTATAGTAATATAATGATATTAAAAATTACCTAATCAACTGCTTTAGGACACAGTCAATTTTGGCCTTGAGGACACAGGGATAACTCTTTTATTTTCCGAAATTTTAATGCACGTATAAGGGATTGTTTTTGAAAGATGAGTTGTATTATTTTATGGCACCATTTTGGGGGTACATATATCTTAGTGTTTAACTTTGATACATTTACTTTGTAGGTAATTTAAAAAAACAAAAGCTCCGCCATTTTTTTTTGCAGCTTTTCTTTTACATTGTTTACCATGCAGTATAAATAATGTGTTTACTTCATTCTGCAGGTTGTTACAGTTAGACTATGTTCACACTGAGTTTTTTGACGCGGAAACCGGGCCGCAAAACTAGTCAAAAACGGCCCTAAAATGCCTCGCGGGAGAAAGAAGCGACATGCCCTATCTTCAGCCGTTTATGCCTCTGACCTCCCATTGACTTGAATGGGAGGCAGAGAAAGCGTATTTCGCAGTGTTTTATGCCCGCGGCGCTCAATGGCCGCGGGCAAAAAACGCCGCGAAAATCGGCGTGCAGGGAGAGGAAAATCTGCCCCAAACTTCCAAACGGAATTTTAAGGCAGAAATTCCGCCTGCAAAAAACTCCGTGTGAACATAGCCTCATGGGGATATGCATAGTTTTTTTTTATGATCGATCACTATTAGTCAATAAATGTATTCAATAAATGCTATTTTTCTAGGGAAAAAAAGTGTTAATGATGTATTTTATTTGTCTGTCTTTTTTTAACAACTTTAATAACTTTTTTTTCTTTAACCACGTAGGGGACTTTAACTTGTGAATTTTACATTGGAATACTTTGTATTCCAATGCATTTGTGCCTGTCAGTGAAAAACTAACAGACCCCTATTAGGCCTGGCGTAACAGGTACATATTACAATCATGGGGGCCAGTCTCAGGCCCCCATGTAATGAAAACATGATTACAGTACGGGACAGTTGTCCTGCAGCGAGGCAGGGACTCCTAGCATCGTACATAAGTATGATGCTAGGAGCCCGGCTCCCTGCACTGTGTTCGGTCCGGTACTTGCGGCCGAAATACGTCCGTCAATTACGGACGTAATTAGTGTGTGTGCACATACCCTAAGGCATCTAAGGCATTAAACGGCTGAAATCAGAGTTCTCTCCGATCTCGGCCGTTGCAGTGAGGGTTAACTGCCAATCACAACTGTCCTCTTGTGGGTGAAATACTGCAGACTGATAAAAACTGAGGGCAAGTTAACTTTTGTCATTCATTGATAGGTTTAGTGTTCCTTTAAATCTATTATAGCAAGCTCATGAAACCATAAAATATGCAGACACCATGCTGTTGATGCCACATTAAGTAATCCATTACAAGTGCCATCCACATATGTCAGAATGAGGCTGTCAACAGGCTACAGCATGATTCTCCGAATTACATCTGTAAAAAGGAGTGATCTGTAGATGCATTTTTTTTAAATAACTGGAAAAAAAGTAATTGTTTTCATCTATGGTGAATCTATCTTTTTGGTTGCATAGTTACATAGGTTGAAAAAAGACGCAGTCCCATCAAGTTTAACCATTCTTGATAAATTATATGTCATTGCTAGATTTTTTTATAACCCTTAATGCCATTCATCATTAGATAAACATCTTGCCCTATTTAAAATGCTGACATAGTATCCGCCGTTACTACCTCTTGGGGTACGGCATTCCATAGTTTGACTACTCTAACTGTGAAGGATCCTTTCCTATATTAATGTCTGAAAGGCCTTTCCTCCACATGTAAAGAATGTTCCCTGGTCCTTTCAACAGTTCTTGGAAAGAACAAATCATGTGCTAGTTCTTTGTATTGGCCGCAAATACATGTCAATCTCATATTTAAATAAGTGGCCTGACAAAGGATTTATAGAGTGGTAATATTATATTTGAACCACTGGTGTTTAGCTCTCTTTTTATATAACCAATAATCGTATTTGCTTTTGCAACTGCTGCCTGACATAGAGTACTGCTGCTAAGCTTACATGTAACCAGAATACCCAAGTCTTTCTTTTGTTCTCTTACCCCTAGTGTTTTGTTTCATTTATTGTGTATGTATATATGTAAAAATGCATATGTATATATGCATATATATATATATATATATATATATATATATATATATATATATATACACTATTTCTGCATCCTAGGTGCATTACTAAATTATGCATAACGTGAAAAAAATTAAGTAAAAGTCATGCGAGTACAGAAAGGAAAACAATGTTTTGACCTTTTTATTGCTGGTTTAATAGAATAGCAGAAATAGGTTGATGAATATGTAGAATTGTGACTGACCTGGATGTAAAGTGATTAAAGTCCTGAGGATATCAGGAAATGCAGTTAGTCTGCAAAATGAATTTTGAAGTCATGTTTTAGAATCAAAGGTCCTTAGAGTTCTTAGAGAAGTAATTATTTCCAATAAATAATACTTTGGCCCACATTTTCTAAGACTGGCATAAGTAAAGGAGGTAGTTGGAGGTACATTTTGAACTGTCTGACAGTCAGAAAATCGAAAAACAGACAGTCGAAAACTAGATTTGCAACAAAATTTGCGCCATTTTCATCTATTCTTAATAAATGGCCGAAATCAGCCCTGTTGATTTCAATGGGAGGCAGAGACGTTTATACCTCTCGACATTTGCCCGCTTGCGGGGAAAAAAATCAGCATGTCCTTTCCTGCTGTGGTTTTTGCCTCTGACCTCCCGATGAAATCAATCGGAGGCAGAAAAAAACCTGCAGTGCTAGTTTCTGAGCGTTTTTCCACTAAATACCTTAAAGGGGTTATCTGGGGACCAAAAATTGCATTGCAACAATATATTTATGTGAAACTAAGTAACTTACTAATATACTTCAATTAAAAATTCTGTACTAAATGGTGAAGTTCAAACCTCATGAAGTGTTCCCGTAAGTCCTGGAGCTTTTCTAAAATGATGATGTTCCGACACGGCCCCACGTGACTGAGCTCTTGCTACATGCGCTGTTTGTGAACATGACTGCAAGGGGCTGACACATTGCCTATTGCTTGAGTCCCGAGCAGAGCATCAGCTAGTGCTTTGCTTGGGACTCCATACGGCGTCATATTTGGTCAATTCAGGGGTTTCCTATCGCTGAAGTCCCCAAGCAAATCATGAGCTGATGTGCTGCCTGGGAACTCCACAGCTTCTGCCGACGTCATTGTCACTGTCCATATATGGACAATGACGTCGACAGAGCAGTACTGGAGTCCCTGAGCAAAGCATCAGCTGATGCTCTGCTACGGGACTCCACAACTGTCCATATTATGGACAATGACGTCGGCTGCACTACTGGAGTCCCCGAGCACAGCATCTGCTGATGCTCTGCTCGGGGACTCCACAACTTCTGCCGACGTCACTGTCACTGTCCATATATGGACAATGACATTGGCAGCACTACTGGAGTCCCTGAGCAGACCATCTTCTGATGCTCTGCCTGGGGACTCCACAACTTCTGCCCACGTCATGCCACTGTCGATATATGAACAATGACGTCGGAAGCAGTACTGGAGTCCCGGAGAAGAGCATCAGCTGATGCTCTGCTTGGGGACTCCACAACTTCTGCCGACGTCACTCACTGTCCATATATGGACAATGACGTCGGCAGCCCTACTAGAGTCATGACATGGGCAGAAGTTGTGGAGTCCCCAGGCAGAGCATCAGCTGATGTTCTGTTTGGGGACTCCAGTAGTGCTGCCGACGTAATTGTCCATACATGGACAGTGACAGTGACGTCGGCAGAGGTTGTGGAGTCCCCAATGACATCTGCAGCAGTAATGGAGTTGTGGAGTGGAATCCCCAATGAGTTGTGGAATGGAGTCCCCAATGACATCGGCAGCAGTATTGGAGTCCCCGAGCAGAGCATCAGCAGATGCTCTGAACCGGGACTCCAGTACTGTTGCCGATGTCACTGTCCATATATGGACACTGACAGTGATGTCGGCAGAAGCCCTGGAATCCCCGAGCAAAGTATCAGCTGATGCTGTGCCTGGGGACTCCACAACTTCTGCCCACATCATTGTCACTGTCCACATATGGACAATGACGTCGGCAGCAGTACTGGAGTCTCCGAGCAGAGCATCAGCTGATCAGAAGTCCCCAGGCACAGTATCAGCTGATGCTTTGCTCGGGGACTCCAGTAGTGCTGCCGACGTCACTGTTACTGTCCATATATGGACAGTAACAGTGACGTCGGCAGAAGTTGTGGAGTCCCCAGGCAGAGCATCAGCTCATGCTTTGCTCGGGGACTCCAGCTATAGAAACCCCATAATTGACCAAATATGGACGTCGGGAGCAGTGCTGGAGTCCCGAGCAAAGCGATAGTTGATGCTCTGCTCTGGACTCAAGCAATAAGCAATGTTACAGCCCCTTGCGGTCATGTTCACGAACAGCACATGAAGCAAGAGCTCAGTCAAGTGAGGCCATGTCGGAGTGTCATCAGTTTAGTAAAGCTCCAGGACTTCAGGTAACAATTCAGGAGGTTTCAACTGCACCATTTAGTACAGAATTTTTAATTTAAGTATATTAGTAAGTTACTTAGTTTTAAATAAATATATTATTGCAATGCAATTTTTGGTCCCCGGATAACCCTTTAAGGTCAAGATCTCACACACAGTTTTGTTGCAGTTTTTGTGTCCGTTTTTGGCTCAGTTTTTTTATACAAAGCCAGAAGGTGATCCAAAAGGAACGAAAGGTACAAAGAAAAGATGCATTTCCTTTTTTTGTATCTGCTCCTGTGTTTGGCTCAATAACCTAGCCAAAAACTGCCACAAAGACTGCATAAAAACTGTGTGATCCTGGTCTTAGGTTAAAATGTAAGTCACGCTCGGTGAAACTCCCATATTTATGAAGCCCTTGTACTATTTTTCTGACACAAGCTCAACCCAGTCATTACCTTTCCTGACACTTTTTAACTTACACCAGATTCATCAATGGGTTGAAGCGCACTGCACAAGGGACAGATACTGTATCAAAACGCTGCCAAGTGCCTACTTTCATGTCCAACGCTCTCAACTCCTGGGCAGGCTGCTCTGCTCTCACTAACCTCATCTTTTAGCCATTTCCAGCACCGGAGCTTCCTCCAGTGGTCAAGATACAGTACTACATTACATACCGGAGCCCCCTCTATTGGTCAGAGTGGGGAACTACCTCCAAATTAGAAGATTTTACTCTGTCACTTGATCCAATCCTACTGCCTTTATAAACCTTCAGCTGAGCAACAAAAGGTGCCAGAGTATTAGGTTTCATCCTGACTCCAGCAATCTTGTTTCTGTGATTAACTATTTGTTCGCCTGACCTTGGCTCATAACTTCGTTTTTGAACCTTTGCCTGTGACCTTGACCACGGCTTTGTTTAACTGTTTTCCTTGATCTCGATTTGGCACAGCTTCTTCATACATCATCTGTCTATCGCCAACTAGCCACGTTAAGGGGGCAATTAGAGGTCCGTGACTGGCAGGTCCCTGGCAGCTAAGTCCACATCGCTTTAAGATAAGATAAGATAACTTTATTAATCCCCGATGGGAAATTCCAGTATCACAACAACTCTTAGGTTAGGCTCTGTTCACATCTGCTTTAGGGTCCCGTTCTGATGTTCCGTCGAGCTTTCCGTCAGTACGGTACGCTGACCAGACACAAACTGACACGAACGGAAACCAGAGGTTTCCGATTCCATCACCATTGATCTACTCATCACCTTTTTGTAAACTTTCTCAGAGTGGCAGTGCCAATCAAATTTGTTGTCTAGATAAACACCCAGATATTTATAGCAGTCTACCTGCTCAACATCCTGACCAGCAAGACCTCCACCCAAAATCCACCACAATCTCCTTGGTTTTTATTACATTTAATTGTAAACAGTTATCACTACACCAAGCTACAAAGCGGTCAACTAACTTCCTACACTCCCCATCCCCACATCTATCCCTGACACACCCCACAACCATGGAATCATCCGAAAATTTTTGGAGATGACAACAATCTGAATTATGCTGAAAATCTAATGTATACAAAGTAAACAAAAAAAGAGACAATATAGTTCCCTGGGGCGCACCTATACTACTCAGTAAGGTGCCCGACGTAGTGGTGCCACACTATACAAACGGTCCGCAAAAACGGAGCCATTCACTTTCATTGAACACTGACACCTTTCCGTAGCACTACGGAAGGGTGTCAGTGCCGTGGAAATGTTCCGGGAATTATGGAACATGTCCGTTCTTTCGCATTTTGCGGGCCGTGCTCCCATAATTTGTATGGGAGCACGGCCCAAAAATGCGGCTGTCAGTCAGCGGCCGGCCGTGCCCGCAATCGCGGGCCGGGATTGCAGGCACGGTCGTGTGCATGGGGCCTTACTCCAGTACCAAAATCTAGCGATTGCAATTCTTGTGATGAGGCACCATCCTCATCTATAGGCACACTACCTATTCTGCTAAATCTATTAAAATGCTCATTTAGATCATTAGCCCTGTCTATGCTGCCACCATCATTTTCCATTTTACCCTTAAAAACCAGTTAGTAATTTCATACCTCCCTGGAGCTGTTCTGTGACAGATGATTTTTTAACTTCTTAATATGCACATCCTTACTGTCCTTTAACCTAACCCTAATCTCACATTGCACAATTTTAATTTGCTCCCTGTTCTTTGTTTTGAAAGCCAACTGCTTTTTATTGAAATCAATTTGGGAAAAGGAGTCCTATACTTCCAGCCAGGTTCTTGACAGATAATGGGGCACAACTAACATGGTGCGTCAGCATTATAAAATCTTTCCCATTGTTGAAATATAACCATTATGTATTCCCATGAACATGTGTCGCTACTTCTGTTAATTCTTGGCATGTCCGCACTTTAAATATGCCTTTGATCTGTAAGCTTGCTCCCAAAAATGTTTTGGGCATTGGATAGTTTGTCTATATTTTCAGATATTCCTTACAGTTATCTTCTCGCTGTAAGCGCTGATAAGACACAATTCTGATGCAGCATTAAGTAAATCCACTGCTTACATTTTTAAAAACACTTGACAAGAATCCATTTCAATTATCGCCTGCTTTGACAGAAAACCGTGTGATAGGAAGTTATTAAGCATTGAGAGCAGTGGTCACTTCTCTGCTTCCTGCATTAAAGTAAAGAAAAGCAATTGTGGTAAACTTGTTTCCCACATAGTCAATCAATTCCACTTGTCTCTTCTTATATCTCGGTAGAGTGATCAGGCAGTCAAGTATAGTAAAGAGAAGCCCGGCTGCCACCTGGTTCAACTTCACACGATCACACAGATTTTGTTTTTTCTGATGCCATTTACAGAATAAAATATAGATTTTAAAGAAACAGCACATAGGAGCATAATTCAGCCTGGTTCACACAGTACAGTCTGGTACAAGCCAAAACCAGGATGGGAAGAGTATAAAGGAAAATCTTATTACAAAGTACTAGAATTTTTTGCAGTTACTTTATACATATACAGTATATATATATATATATATATATATATACATATATATATAAATATATATATGTATATATATATATATATATATATATGTATATATATATACAGTGAAGGAAATAAGTATTTGATCCCTTGCTGATTTTGTAAGTTTGCCCACTGTCAAAGACATGAACAGTCTAGAATTTTTAGCCTTGGTTAATTTTACCAGTGAGAGATAAATTATATTTAAAAAAAACAGAAAATCACATAGTCAAAATTATATATATTTATTTGCATTGTGCACAGAGAAATAAGTATTTGATCACTTTGGCAAACAAGACTTAATACTTGGTGGCAAAACCCTTGTTGGCAAGCACAGCAGTCAGACTTTTTTGTAGTTGATGATGAGGTTTGCACACATGTTAGATGGAATTTTGGCCCACTCCTCTTTGCAGATCATCTGTAAATCATTAAGATTTCGAGGCTGTCACTTGGCAAATCGGATCTTCAGCTCCCTCCATAAGTTTTCGATGGGATTAAGGTCTGGAGACTGGCTAGGCCACTCCATGACCTTAATGTGCTTCTTTTTGAGCCACTCCTTTGTTGCCTTGGCTGTATATTTCGGGTCATTATCGTGCTGGAAGACCCAGCCACGAGCCATTTTTAATGTCCTGGTGGAGGGAAGGAGGTTGTCACTCAGGATTTGACGGTACATGGCTCCATCCATTCTCCCATTGATGCGGTGAAGTAGTCCTGTGCCCTTAGCAGAGAAATACCCCCAAAACATAATGTTTCCACCTCCATGCTTGACAGTGGGGACGGTGTTCTTTGGGTCATAGGCAGCATTTCTCTTCCTTCAAACACGGCGAGTTGAGTTAATGCCAAAGAGCTCAATTTTAGTCTCATCTGACCACAGCACCTTCTCCCAATCACTCTCAGAATCATCCAGATGTTCATTTGCAAACTTCAGACGGGCCTGTACATGTGCCTTCTTGAGCAGGGGGACCTTGCGGGCACTGCAGGATTTTAATCTATTACGGCGTAATGTGTTACCAATGGTTTTCTTGGTGACTGTGGTCTCAGCTGCCTTGAGATCATTAACAAGTTCCCCCCGTGTAGTTTTCGGCTGAGCTCTCACCTTCCTCAGGATCAAGGATACCCCACGAGGTGAGATTTTGCATGGAGCCCCAGATCGATGTCGATTGACAGTCATTTTGTATGTCTTCCATTTTCTTACTATTGCACCAACAGTTGTCTCCTTCTCACCCAGCGTCTTACTTATGCTTTGGTAGCCCATTCCAGCCTTGTGCAGGTCTATGATCTTGTCCCTGACATCCTTAGAAAGCTCTTTGGTCTTGCCCATGTTGTAGAGGTTAGAGTCAGCCTGATTAATTGAGTCTGTGGACAGGAGTCTTTTATACAGGTGACCATGTAAGACAGCTGTCTTTAATGCAGGCACCAAGTTGATTTGGAGCGTGTAACTGGTCTGGAGGAGGCTGAACTCTTAAATGGTTGGTAGGGGATCAAATACTTATTTCTCTGTGCACAATGCAAATAAATATATATAATTTTGACTATGTGATTTTCTGTTTTTCTTTTTATATAAATACTCACTGGTAAAATTAACCTAGCCTAAAAATTCTAGACTGTTCATGTCTTTGACAGTGGGCAAACTTACAAAATCAGCAAGGGATCAAATACTTATTTCCTTCACTGTATATATATATATATATATCCATCCAAAAATCAGGCAGCACTACAGATATGTCGCAAAAATAGAAAATGTGCTTTATTCCATCCATCAAAGATTACAACGTTTCAGCCCTTCAATAGAGCCTTTCTCAAGCTAGTGAATACATGTTTTAACAGCATATATATATATATATAGAGGGGAACTTCAATCAAGAAAGAAGTATTTGCATCAAGTGATAATTAACCATAAACAGTGAATATGGCAAATAGCAGATACATAATAATAAAACAGTGGTACAAATAATGCATGTAGTTTTGTAACTTGCACATATACAGGTTCTAAATTTGTATTAGCGCATACGCGGACATGCGTAGTGGAGCGATACACTTCTGACATATCTGGTCCCCTGGGCATGCGCAGTAGCGCCCAGGGGACGCAGTGAATAGCGCGATTGTATTGAATCTCTATGGCCGGCCTCATCATGGTGAGTGTCTCCATATGTTACTTCATATTTACTCACAGGTGTTATTTATGTCTAATTGTGTACAATCACGGATATACACTTATTACCAGTATGCTATTTGCAAATCGAAACCTGTATATGTGCAAGTTATGAAACGACATGCATTATTTGTACCACTGTTTTATTATTATGTATCTGCTATTTGCCATATTCACTGTTTATGGTTAATTATCACTTGATGCAAATACTTCTGTCTTGATTGAAGTTCCCCTCTATATAGGGGAAAGGCTTTATGGAAGAGCTGAAACGTTGTCATTTTTTACGGGTGGAATAAAGCATGTTTTCTATTTTTGCTACTTATCTGGAGTGCTGCCTGATTTTTGGAAATATATATTTTGGGTGACCTTGGTCGTGTCCCTGGCGGGCTTGCACCCTCATCTTTATGGACTTTTTGCTGTGCGGTTAACATTTTCTTGTTTTTCTATATATATAATGTGCACTATAATTGTTTTTCTAAATCACTTGTATTAGCTATCTTGCTTTAAGCAGCACAGACTTTACAGGATTCTATAGCACTAATAGTTCTGGATACGGGAGCCATGGAGACGGACATGACGCTCTGTCTCCCACTGAAGAGTTATAAGCAGCCGGCAGCACAGACTTTACACAGTCCATGCTGCTTCTAGAAGCAAGATTAGCTATAATAATAATCTTTATTTATATAGCGCCAACATATTCCACAGCATTTTATAATTCAGAGCAGGGGCGTAACTATGAAACACTGGGCCCCATAGAAAACTTTTGGCTGCCCCTCACCCCGGACAAGCGAGGGACAATCGATGCGGCGCGCAGCAGCAATTTTTATCTTTTAACCTGTTAGTGACCGCCAATACGCCTTTTCACGTCGGCCACTAACGGGCTTTATTCTGTTGCATAAGCCTTTTTACGGCACTGCATCAGGATAAATAAACAGAGCAGGGAGCTGTCAAATCTCCCTGCTCTCAGCTGCCAGAGGCAGCTGAGGGCATCCCTGCTCGAACGTGTGAGAACGATATAAGTATTGATCTCACCCGTTTAACCCCTCAGATGCAGTGCTCAATAGCGTGCACCGCATCAGAGTTGTTTTGGAGAGAGGGAGGGAGCTCCCTCTCATCCCACTGACACCCGGCGATAAGATCGCCGAGTGTCTGTGCCTCCGATGGCAGCCAGGGGCCTAATAAAGGCCCCCAGGTCTGCCTGTAGTGAATGCCTGCTAGGTCATGCCAGAGGCATGTCCTAGCAGATGCCTGTCCGTTTTAAACGGACAGGCATAATACACTGCAATACAAAAGTATTGCAGTGTATTATAATAGCGATCGCAGGATCACATATTAAAGTCCCTTAGTGGGACTAGTAAAAAAGTTTTAAAAAAGTTTAATAAAGTTAATAAGGAAAAATGTGAAAAAAAACACTTTTTCCCCTTACAAACTGCTTTACTATTAAAAAACAAAAATAAAGTAAAAGAGTTACGCATATTTGGTATGGCCGCGTCCGTAACAACTATAAATCTATTACATTATTTAACCCGCACGGTGAACGCTGTAAAAAAATTAATAAAAAACTATGGAAAAATTGCTGTTTTCTTTGAATCCTGACTTTAAAAAAATGTGATAAAAAGTGATCAAAAAGTCGCATCTACTCCAAAATGGTACCAATAAAAACTACAAGTCTTCCCGCAAAAAAAAAAAAACACCCATACAACTGCATCGGCAGAACAATAAAAAAGTTATGGCTCTTCAAATATTGAGACACAAAAACAAATAATTTTGAAAAAAAAGCGTTTTTAGGGCAGATTCAGACGAACGTTGCGTTTTTGCGCGCGCAAACAATGCGGCGTTTTGCGCGCGCAAAAACCATTTGACAGCTGCGTGTGACATCCGTGTATGATGCGCGGCTACGTGATTTTCGCGCAGCCGCCATCATAGAGATGAGGCTAGTCGACGCCCGTCACTGTCTAAGGTGCTGAAAGAGCTAACTGATCGGCAGTAACTCTTCCAGCACCCTCGACAGTGAATGCCGAACACAAGATCGAGAAACCTGTTAAAAAAAAAGAAACAGTTCGTACTTACCGAGAACTTTCCGGCCGTTGCCTTGGTGACGCGTCCTTGGTGACGCGCCTCTCTTGACATCGGGCCCCACCTCCCTGGATGGCACGGCAGTCCATGTGACCGCTGCAGCCTGTGCTTGGCCTGTGATTGGCTGGAGCTGTCACTTGGACTGAATTGTCATCCCGGGAGGTCAGACTGGAGGAAGAAGCCGGGAGTTATCGGTAAGTCAGAACTTCGTTTTTTTTTACAGGTTCATGTTTATTGGGATCGGTAGTCACTGTCCATGGTGCTGAAACAGTTTAACTCTTTCAGCACCCTGGACAGTGACTATCTCCGGACGTCGCGTACCGGAAATTTTTTTGCCGGGTTCGGCCAAAACGAGTTCGGCCGAACCCGGTGAAGTTCGGTTCGATTGTCCAGGTTCGCTCATCTCAAAGACACTCCATTTGGATGTTTGGAAACAGAAAAGCACGTGGTGCTTTTCTGGTTACATTCATCCTTTTGACAGCTGGTGCGCTGTTTCAGTCGGTTCGCACGGAAGTGCTTCCGTGAGACCTGTGAGGTTTTCACGCACCCATTGACTTCAATGGGTGCGTGATGCGCGAAATACGCGGAGATATTGAACCTGTCGCGCTTTTTGCGCAGCTGACAAACGCTGCGCAAAAAGCACGTACTGTCTGTACTGCCCATAGACTTGTATTGGTCTGTGCGTGGCGCGTGAAAACCACGCGGCCCGCACGGACCGAATACACGCTCGTGTGAATCCCCCCTCACTGTGTAAAAGTAGTAAAACATACAAAAACTATACAAATTTTGTATCGTTGCAATCGTAACAATCTGCTGAATAAAGTTATTGTGTTATTTATACCACACGGTAAACTGCGTTGATTTAGGACGCAAAAAAGAGTGGCGAAATTTCAGGCTTTTTTCTATTCCCCCCCCCCAAAAAAGTTAATAAAAGTTAATCAATAAATTATATGTACCTCAAAATGGTGCTTTTATAAAATACAACTTGTCCCGCAAAAAACAAGACCTTATACAGCTATGTCGATGCAAAAATAATAAAGTTATAGCTCTTGGAATGCGACGATGGAAAAACGTAAAAAATGGCTTGCTCATTTAGGTTTAAAATAGGCTGCTCATTAAGAGGTTAAGCCACGCCTCTAATCCCACCCAATTCCCACCCATACACACCCAGTTCAGCCCACACAGTATCATGCTCACATAGTGCCCACCACACAGTATAATGCCCCCATAGCTGCCACCATACTGTATAATGCCCCCATACAGTATAATTCCCACACGGATGCCCCATACAGCATAAAGCCCACACAAATGCCACCATACAGTATAATGCCCACACAGATGCCCCCATGCAGTACACTGCCTAAACAAAGTCCCCCATACAGCATAATGCCCCATAGCTGCCCTCATGCAGCATAATACACCTATAGCTGCCCCCACAGTATAATGATCCCCATAGCTGCACCACACACAGTATAATGCCCCCATAGCTGCCCCCACAGCATAATGCTCTCCATAGCTGCCCCCAGACAGTATAATACCTCCCATAGCTGCCCCCACACAGTATAATGCCTCCCATAGCTGCCCCCACAGTATATTGCCCCCCACAGCAGCCCCCACAGAATAATGCCCCACACAGTATAATGCCCCCCATAGCTGCCCCACACAGTATAATGCCCCATAGCTGCCCCCCACAGTATAATGTCCCACACAGTATAATGCCCCCTCATAGCTGCCCCCACAATATAATGTCCCCTATAGCTACCCCCCGCAGTATAATGCCCCCACAGTATAATGCCCCCACGCGCTTCCAACATGATAATAACAACGTATGGGGACGACTTCATCCCCATCCATAGCTCCGTGGGACAGGAGCAAACAAGCGCCGATCAACGATGTCTCGATTGGCGCTTGCTGCAACGGCCGATTATTGGCCGGTGTCAGGGGCGTAACTAGGAAAGACTGGGCCCCATAGCAAACTTTTGACTGGGGCCCCCCCTCCCCTGGGTGTCACACAACCCCCCCCCCCTTGTAGATAGTGCCTTTTTTACAGCCCCCCCTGTAGATAACGCCATGTAGCCCCCCCCTCTGTAGATAGCGTCATACATCCCCCTGTAGAGAACGCCATACAGCCCCCCTGTAGAGAACGCCATACAGCCCCCCTGTAGATAACGCCATACAGCCCCCCTGCAGAGAACGCCATACAGCCGCCCCCTGTAGGGAAAGCCATAGAGCTCCCCCCTGTAGGGAACGCCATACAGCCCCCCCCCTGTAGAGAACGCCATACAGCCCCCCCTGTAGGGAACGCCATACAGCTCCCCCCTGTAGGGAACGCTATACAGCCCCCCCTGTAGGGAACGCCATACAGCTCCCCCCTGTAGGGAACGCCATACAGCTCCCCCCCTGTAGGGAACGCCATACAGCCACCCCCCCCCCCTGTAGGGAACGCTATACAGCGTTCCCCCCCTGTAGGGAACGCCATACAGCGTCCCCCCTCCAAAAAAAATGTGACCTACAGTGTGTCCTACAAAATACATGTATCCCCTCTCCACAGGATATCCACAGGATAGGGGATACATGAGTGATCGCTGGCAGGGATAGGGAGAACGGGGGACTAAAAGTCCCCTGAACTTCTCCATGACAAACCTCTGACTTCCGGCGTCTGCGCAGCTCAATAAAAATGAAAGGAGCGCTGGTCATGCATGCGCACAAGCACGACCGGCGCTCCATTCATTTCTACAGAGCTGCCGACACAGACCCCGGAAGTCCGAGGTTTGTGATGGAGAACTTCAGGGGACTTTCAGTCCCCCGTTCTCCCTATCCCTGCCAGCGATCACACATGAATCCCGTGTCCTGTGGATACATGTCTTTTGCTCTATTTTGCGCCTTAACCCCTTCCCGCTCCTTGACGTACTATTACGTCATGGCAGCTGTATCGTTCGCGCTCCATGCCGTAATAGTACGTCACGGGAGTAACGCCCGTTTCGGCCGTCCTCCCGACACATACAGGAGCTGTGACAGCTGCTGTCTTGTTCAGCAGCTGTCACAGCTCCTACAGCGGGGACCGATCGCTGTGTCCCCGCTGATTAACCCCTTAAAAGCCGCGTTCTATAGAGATCGCGGCTTTTTAGGGGTTAAGCTGCCATCGCCGGCCTGCTACGCGATAGCGGCCGGCGATGGTGACTATGGCAACCGGACACCAAACAATGGCGTCCGGCTATGCCATAGACGGAAGCCTAGTGGGTCCTGACAACGTCAGGACCCACTATGCTTGCTGTCAGTGAGTAGCTGACAGTTCTAATACACTGCACTACGCATGTAGTGCAGTGTATTAGAATAGCGATCAGGGCCTCCTGCCCTCATGTCCCCTAGTGGGACAAAGTAATACAGTAAAAAAAAAGTTAAAAAAGATGTGTAAAAATAAGAAAATAAAAGATTTAAAAGTATTAAAAGTAAAAATCCCCCTTTTTCCCTTATCAGTCCTTTATTATTAATAAAAATATATAAACAAACAAATAAACTATACATAATTGGTATCGCCGCGTCCGTAACGGCCTGAACTACAAAATTATTTCATTATTTATCCCGCACGGTGAACGCCATAAAATAAAATAATAATAAACCGTACCACAATCACAATTGTTTGGTCACTTCACCTCCCAAAATATGGAATAAAAAGAGATCAAAAAGTCGCATGTACCTAAAAATGGTACTGATCGAAACTACAGTTCGTTACGCAAAAAATAAGTCCTCGCACGGCTTTATTGATTGAAAAATAAAAAAGTTCTGGCTCTTAGAATAAGGTAACACAAAAAGTGAATGATTGTTTACAAAACGTATTTTATTGTGCAAACGCCATAAGACATAAAAAAAAACTATAAACATCTAGTATCGCCATAATCGTATCGCCCCGCAGAATAAAGTGAATATGTCATTTATAGCGCACGGTGAACGCTGTAAAAAAAAAAGAAAAAAAAAACAATCGTACAATTGCTGTTTTTTAGTCACCACGCCAACTAAAAATAGAATAAAAACTGATCAAAAAGCCGCATGCACCCCAAGAAAACTACAATGGATTCCTCAAGGGGTCTAGTTTCCAAATTGGGGTCACTTTTGGGGGGTTCCCAATGTTTTGGCACCACAAGACCTCTTCAAACCGGACATGGTGCCTAATAAAAAGGAGGGCTCAAAATCCACTAGGTGCTCCTTTGCTTCGGAGGCCGGCGCTTCAGTCCATTACTGCACTAGGGCCACATGTGGGATATTTCTCAAAACTGCAGAATCTGGGCAATAAGTATTGAGTTGCGTTTCACTGATAAATCCTTTTGTGTTATAAAAAAAATTGTATAAAGAGGATTTTCTGACAAAAAAAAAATGTAAATTTCACCTCTACTTTGCTCTAAATTTTTGTGAAACACCTAAAGGGTTCATAAACTTTCTAAATGCTGTTGTGAATACTTTGAGGGGTCTAGTTTCTAAAATGGGGTATTTGATAGGGGTTTCTAATATATGGGCCCCTCAAAGCAACTTCAGAACTGAACTGTAACCTAAAAAAATAAATAAATGAGGCAATACTTTGCTTCTTACATTATACTGATAATGAGCCATGCCCACCCCGAGATGACCCCAATTTTGACCGTTTGTATAAACGGAGACCCCTATTAGACCGATCCAGTGCCCGGTTTTCCCAAGCATACACCCCCGAGAAGTGTATTTCTATTGATGAGTCCCTGGTACATTTTAAAGGGAGGGTTCAATTCCGCGAGTACCTGCCGGGTAAGAGGGCAAGGTATGGCGTGAAGATGTATAAGCTGTGAGAGTGCATCAGGGTATACCTACAGGTTTAGGATATATGAAGGAAAGGCCACCCCCAAACCAGACTGCATCCTGGACTACAATAGGTACATGGGAGGGATGGACTTGTAAGATCAAGCCCTGAAGCCCTACAGCGCCATGCGGTGTGGTATAAGAAGCTGGCCGGGCACATCATACAGATGGCATTGTACAATGCGTACATGCTACGTCGATGTGCAGGCCAGACGGGAACTTTCCTGGAATTTCAAGAGGTGATTATCAAGAACCTAATCTTTAGGGACCAAGAAGGGGGAGCACCCAGTACTTCTGGAAGCGAGGCCACACGCATCGTACCAGGGCAACACTTTCCAGGAGAAGTTCCCCAAACTGGCAAGAAGGGAAAAAGTCAAAAGAGGTGCAAAGTCTGCTATAAGAGGGCGATAATGGATGACACAATATATCAATGTGACACGTGTCCCGAATAACCAGAGCTCTGTATGAAAGTGTTTTAAAATTTATCATACATCCCTTGGTTTATAATTTACCCCAATTTTACTTACCCTGATGCACTCCACACAGCTTATCCCCCCTCGTCTTTCCCCTCTGGGCCCTGCTGTGTGTCCAGGCAGCTGATAACAGCCATATGTAGGGTATTACCATACCCGGGAGAACCCACATTACAGTTTATGGGGTGTAGGTCTCCGGTCAAAATGCTCACTACACCTCTAGATGAATGCCTTAAGGGTGTAGTTTTTAAAACGGGGTCACTTCTTGCGGGTTTCAACTGTACTGGTACCTCAGGGGCTTCTGCATACATGACTTCGCACTAGAAAATCCCCAGTAGGCCAAATGGTGGTCCTTTCCTTCTGAGCCCTCCCATGGGCCCAAACGGCAGTTTATCACAACAAATGGGGTATTGCGGCACTCAGAACAAATTGCACAACAGAATGGGGTATTTTGTTTCTTGTGAAAATAAGAAATTTTCAGCCAAAACTACATATTATGAAAAAAATAATTTTGTTTTCATTCCCAGCCCAATTCAAATAAGTTCTGTGAAAAAACTATGGGGTCAAAATGGTCACAACACCCATAAATGAATTCCTTGAGGGGTGTAGTTTCCAAAATGGGGTCATTTGTGGTGGGTTTCTATTGCTTTGATACCTCTGGGGCTCTGCAAATGCGACATGGCACCCGAAAACCAATCCAGCAAAATCTGTACTGCAAAGAACACACAGCGCTCCTTTCCTTCTGAGCCCTCCCATGGGCCCAAACGGCATTTTATCACCACAAATGGGGTAGTGCCGCACTCAGGACAAATTGGGCAACAAAATGGAGTATTTTATTTCTTGTGAAAATAAGAATTTTTGAGCTAAAATGACATATTATTGGAAAAAATATATTTTTTTTTAATTCCCAGCCCAATTCAAATAAGTTCTGTGAAGAAACTATGGAGTCTAAATGGTCACATTACCCATAAATGAATTCCTTGAGGGGTGTAGTTTCCAAAATGGGGTCACTTCTGGTGGGTTTCCATTGCTTTGATACCTCTGGGGCTCTGCAAATGCGACATTGCACCCGAAAAACAAACCAGCAAAATCTGTACTCCAAAGAACACACAGCGCTCCTTCCCTTCTGAGGCCTCCCATGGGCCCAAACGGCAGTTTATTGCCACAAATGGGGTATTTGATGCACTCAGGAGAAATTGGGCAACAAAATTGAGTATTTTGTTCCCTGTGAAAATAAGAAATTTTGGTAAAAAATTACATCTTATTGGAAAAAATGTCATTTTTTTAATGGCACAGCCCAATTGAAATAGGTGCTGTGAAAAAACTGTGTGGTCAAAATGCTAACAACAACCATAAATGAATTCCTTGAGGGGTGTAGTTTCCAAAATGGGGTCACTTTTGGTGGGTTTCCATTGCTTTGATACCTCTGAGGCTCTGCAAATGCGACATGGCACCCGAAAACCAATCCAACAAAATCTGGACTCCAACAAACATATAGCGCTCCTTTCCTTCTGAGCCCTCCCATGGGCCCAAACGGCAGTTTATCACCACAAATGGGGTATTGCCACACTAAGGACAAATTGGGCAACAAAATGGGGTATTTTGTTCCCTGTGAAAATAAGAAATTTTGATCACAAATGACATTTTATTGGAAAAAATGTCATTTTTTTCATTTCAGAGCCCAATTCAAATACGTGCTGTGAAAAAACTGTGCGGTCAAAATGGTAACAACAACCCTAAATGAATTCCTTGAGGGGTGTAGTTTCCAAAATGGGGTCACTATTGGGGGATTCCTACTGTTTTGACAGCTCAACACCTCTTCAAACCTGGCATGCTGCCTAAAATATATTCTAATAATAAAGAGGACTCAAAATGCACTAGGTGCTTCTTTGCTTCTAGGGCTTGTGTTTTAGTCCACGAGCGCAGTAGGGCCACATTTGGGACATTTCTAAAAACTGCAGAATCTGGACAATACATATTTAGTAGTGTTTCTCTGGTAAAACCTTCTGTGTTACAGAAAAAAAAATGAATAAAATTGAATTTCAGCAAGAAAAATGAAATTTGCAAATTTCACCTCCACTTTGCTTTAATTCCTGTGAAATGCCTGAAGGGTTAAAAAACTTTCTAACTGCTGTTTTGAATACTTTGAGGGGTCTAGTTTTTAAAATGGGGTGTTTTATCAGGGTTTCTAATACATAGGCCCCACAAAGCCACTTCAGAACTCAAGAGGTACCTTAAAAAAAAGGCTTTTGAAATTTTCTTAAAAATATGAGAAATTGCTGTTTATGTTCTAAGCCTTGTAACGTCCAAGAAAAATAAAAGAATGTTCAAAAAACGATGCCAATCTAAAGTAGACATATGGGAAATGTGAACTAGTAACTATTTTGGGTGGTATAACCATCTCTTTTACAAGCAGATGCATTTAAATTCTGAAAAATGCAATTTTTTCAAAATTTTCTCTACATTTTGCAATTTTTCACCAATAAACACTGAATATATCGACCAAATTTTACCACGAACATGAAGCCCAATGTGTCACGAGAAAATATTCTCAGAATCGCTTGGGTAGGTTTAAGCATTCCGACGTTATTACCACATAAAGTGAAATATGTCAGATTTGAAAAATGGGCTCTGAGCCTTAAGGCCAAAACTAGGCTGCGTCCTTAAGGGGTTAAGGACCAGACACCGTTTAGCCATTTTTAGCACGTGTTAGTTAAATGGCTATAACTTTTTTATTTGTTGGGCTAACGACGTGATTTTTGCGACTTTTTTCCGTAGACAATGCAGGTTTCATTTTTTATCGTTTTTATACACACATTTTTTGCTATTTTAGAATTTTTATTCATAAAGTTTGAAAATAATAGTAAAAAAATAAGCTTTTTCACATTTCAGCTATTTTTTTTTTGGTAATAACATAGTTTTACCCTAAAATAGACCTTTTATTTGTGATCGTCATTGTCTACCGTAAATTTTTATATATTACATGTCTATATTAGGGTAATTGGGTCAGCGCTAGCGTTACAACAATGATTGGGGAACGTTTTTTTTTGGGGTGGGTATTTTATGTGTATTTATTATTTAAATTTTTTTTGCACTTTACTTTATTATTTTTTTATTACTATGGTCTGTCCCTCAAAGGTCAAAAAAGACCTTTGGGGAACTTTATATATTTTTTTTCTTACTTTTACACCATGTTTTTCCACTGTAACTGGAGCTGCACAGCAGCCCCAGTTACAGGGGAAATCAGCCCTCTCATAGTGACGATTGTCACTAATAGGGCTGTGCTGGGTCTAGTAAGACCCAGCACAGTCTGTCAGTAACGGCACCCGGCGATCATGTGACCAGTCACATGATCACCGGGAGGATCTGCTGCTGTCTCTATTCCTGTACACAGCGCGCACTCAGCGCTGTGTACAAGTGATCAGAGAAGACAGAAGCAGCGAAAGCTGCTTCTATCCTCTCCTCAGGGTCCCCGGCAGTCACTGACAGCCGGAGACCCGACATTCAGCTGCCCGATCGCGCGGGCAGCAAGTTAAAACCCGAGCCGTAGAAATTCTAAGGCTCGGGTTTTAAGGACACTGACCGCTGGCCGTAAAAATACAACCAGCGGTCGGGAACCAGTTAATGGCAGAGCGGGGAGATACCTCCCTGCTCTGCCGTAGTGTTCAGTGGCGTCCCGCTGTAGCAGCCATAGCGGCTGCTAGCGGAGCCTCCGGCCATGGTGGGGGCCCGTGCCGGCGGGCGACACGGGCCCCCTCATGCCGCGGGCCCCGTAGCAGCCGCTACTGGTGCTACTGCGGTAGTTACGCCACTGGCCGGTGTAATAGGGACTTTAGACAGGAACAGGCAGCAAATTGCTGTGAGTAGGTGCTGCTGCAGCTATACAATCCTAACATTAATATGTGAATCACCAATCTTCAACACGTCATTCACAAATCTTCTTGAATAATATTAACCCCGGTGCTCATAGTGTGCCACCGCCTGCTGATACTGATGTCATGGACAATTTTTTTTCGAGTAAATACTCATTGCTCCTTCCCTTTCCAGGATGATCAGGCAAACTGCCACTGGCACATGTAGTCATGGCGGTGGAAGTGGTGGATAATATATATATATATATATATATATATATATATATATATATATATTCTTCAATATAATACCAAACCTGTTGCTGCGCTTTACCACTGGCTACCATCCATTTACCCATAGCCATATGTGCTGCTGTCACTTTGACATTACTAATGTTGTCTTGGCATTAAAGAGCTTTAGAGGGGTTGGATACAGTCCTAGAAAACATCAATGTGATACAATCGGGGCACTTTCGATTCACGACTTATTTGTTCGGACCGAATCTGACAGTCGGTTTGATAGAATTACAGGAAATTCGCTCATCTCTGCTTGTTAACTCTTTAACCCCTTCCCGCTCCTTGACGTACTATTACGTCATGGCAGCTGTATCGTTCGCGCTCCATGCCGTAATAGTACGTCTCGGGAGTAACGGCCGTTTCGGCCGTCCTCCCGACACATACAGGAGCTGTGACGCTGCTGTCTTGTTCAGCAGCTGTCACAGCTCCTACAGCGGGGACCGATCGCTGTGTCCCCGCTGATTAACCCCTTAAAAGCCGCGTTCTATAGAGATCGCGGCTTTTTAGGGGTTAAGCTGCCATCGCCGGCCTGCTACGCGATAGCGGCCGGCGATGGTGACTATGGCAACCGGACACCAAACAATGGCGTCCGGCTATGCCATAGACGGAAGCCTAGTGGGTCCTGACAACGTCAGGACCCACTATGCTTGCTGTCAGTGAGTAGCTGACAGTTCTAATACACTGCACTACGCATGTAGTGCAGTGTATTAGAATAGCGATCAGGGCCTCCTGCCCTCAAGTCCCCTAGTGGGACAAAGTAATAAAGTTAAAAAAAAGTTAAAAAAAGATGTGTAAAAATAAGAAAATAAAAGTTTTAAAAGTAATAAAAGTAAAAGTCCCACTTTTTCCCTTATCAGTCCTTTATTATTAATAAAAATATATAAACAAACAAATAAACTATACATAATTGGTATCGCCGCGTCCGTAACGGCCTGAACTACAAAATTATTTTGTTATTTATCCCGCACGGTGAACGCCGTAAAAAAAAATATTAATAAACCGTACCACAATCACAATTGTTTGGTCACTTCACCTCCCAAAAAATGGAATAAAAAGAGATCAAAAAGTCGCATGTACCTAAAAATGGTACTGATGGAAAATACAGTTCGTTACGCAAAAAATAAGTCCTCGCACGGCTTTATTGATTGAAAAATAAAAACGTTATGGCTCTTAGAATAAGGTAACACAAAAAGTGAATGATTGTTTACAAAACGTATTTTATTGTGCAAACGCCATAAGACATAAAAAAAAACTATAAACATCTGGTATCGCCGTAATCGTATCGCCCCGCAGAATAAAGTGAATATGTCATTTATAGCGCACGGTGAACGCTGTAAAAAAAAAAGTATACAAAAACAATAGTAGAATTGCTGTTTATTAGTCACCACGCCACCTAAAAATGGAATAAAAACTGATCAAAAAGCCGCATGCACCCCATGAAAACTACAATGGATTCCTCAAGGGGTCTAGTTTCCAAATTGGGGTCACTTTTGGGGGGTTTCCAATGTTTTGGCACCACAAGACCTCTTCAAACCGGACATGGTGCCTAATAAAAAAGAGGGCTCAAAATCCGCTAGGTGCTCCTTTGCTTCGGAGGCCGGTGCTTCAGTCCATTACCGCACTAGGGCCACATGTGGGATATTTCTCTAAACTGCAGAATCTGGGCAATACGTATTAAGTTGTGTTTCTCTGATAAATCCTTTTGTGTTATAAAAAAAATGGTATAAAAAGAGTAAATTTCACCTCTACTTTGCTCTAAATTTCTGTGAAACACCTAAAGGGTTCATAAACTTTCTAAATGCTGTTGTGAATACTTTGAGGGGTCTAGTTTCTAAAATGGGGTGTTTGATAGGGGTTTCTAATATATGGGCCCCTCAAAGCAACTTCAGAAATGAACTGGAACCTAAAAAAATAAATAAATGAGGCAATACTTCGCTTCTTACATTATACTGATAATGAGCCGTGCCCACTCCGAGATGACCCCAGTTTTGACCGTTTGTATAAACGGAGACCCCTATTAGACCGTTCCAGTGCCCGGTTTTCCCAAGCATACACCCCCGAGAAGTGTTTTCTATTGATGAGTCCCTGGTACATTTTAAAGGGAGGGTTCAATTCCGCCAGTACCTGCCAGGTAAGAGGGCAAGGTATGGCGTGAAGATGTATAAGCTGTGCGAGAGTGCATCAGGGTATACCTACAGGTTTAGGATATATGAAGGAAAGGCCACCCCCAAACCAGACTGCATCCTGGACTACAATAGGTACATGGGAGGGATGGACTTGTCAAATCAAGTCCTGAAGCCCTACAGCGCCATGCGGTGTGGTATAAGAAGCTGGCCGGGCACATCATACAGATGGCTTTGTACAATGCGTATGTGCTACGTCGATGTGCAGGCCAGAGGGGAACTTTCCTGGAATTTCAAGATCTAATCTTTAGGGACCAGGAAGGGGGGGCACCCAGTACTTCTGGAAGCGAGGCCACACGCATCGTACCAGGGCAACACTTTCCAGGAGAAGGTCCCCAAACCGGTGGAAAGGGAAAGAGTCAAAAGAGGTGCAGAGTCTGCTATAAGAGGGGGATAAGGAAGAACACAATATACCAATGTGACACGTGTCCCGAAAAACCAGGGCTCTGTATAAAAGATTGTTTTAAAATGTATCATACATCCCTTGATTTTTAATTTACCCTGATGCACTCCGCACAGCTTACCCCCCTCATCTTTCCCTTCTGAGCCCTGCCGTATGCCCAGGCAGCTGATAACAGCCACATGTAGGGTATTGTCGTACCCAGGAGAACCCACATTACAATTTAAGGGGTGTATATCTCCGGTGGCGCATGCTGGGCACACTATATTGGACACTGAAATGGCATATACATATATAAAATTGCAAATCTCACACTGCACCATCTGCTGCGCATTATCTTTTACACAGTACCTGTGGGGTCAAAATGCTCACTACACCTCTAGATGAATGTCTTAAGGGGTGTAGTTTTTAAAATGGGGTCACTTCTCGGGGGTTTCAACTGTACTGGTACCTCAGGGGCTTCTGCACACATGACTTAGCACCAGAAAAGCTCCAGTAGGCCAAATGGTGGTCCTTTCCTTCTGAGCCCTCCCATGGGCCCAAAGGGCAGTTTATCACCACAAATGGGGTATTGCCGCACTAAGGACAAATTGGGCAACAAAATGGGGTATGTTGTTCCTTGTGAAAATAAGAAATTTTGATCAAAAATGACATCTTATTGGAAAAAATATCATTTTTTTCATTTCACAGCCCAATTCAAATAGGTGCTGTGAAAAAACTGTGCGGTCAAAATGATAACAAAAACCATAAATGAATTCGTTGAGGGGTGTAGTTTCCAAAATGGGGTCACTTCTGGTGGGTTTCCATTGCTTTGATACCTCTGGGGCTCTGCAAATGCAACATGGCACCCGAAACCCAATCCTGCAAAATCTGGACTCCAACAAACACATAGCGCTCCTTTCCGTCTGAGCCCTCCCATGGGCCCAAACGGCAGTTTATCACCACAAATGGGGTATTGCCACACTAAGGACAAATTGGGCAACAAAATGGGGTATGTTGTTAACTGTGAAAATAAGAAATTTTGATCAAAAATGACATCTTATTGGAAAAAATATAATTTTTTTCATTTCACAGCCCAATTCAAATAGGTGCTGTGAAAAACCTGTGCGGTCAAAATGATAACAAAAACCATAAATGAATTCCTTGAGGGGTGTAGTTTCCAAAATGGGGTCACTTCTGGTGGGTTTCCATTGCTTTGATACCTCTGGGGCTCTGCAAATGCGACATGGCACCCGAAAACCAATCCAGCAAAATCTGGACTCCAACAAACACATAGCGCTCCTTTCCTTCTGAGCCCTCCCATGGGCCCAAACGGCAGTTTATCACCACAAATGGGGTATTGCCGCACTAAGGACAAATTGGGCAACAAAATGGGGTATGTTGTTCCCTGTGAAAATAAGAAAATTTGATCAAAAATGACATTTTATTGGAAAAAATATCATTTTTTTCATTTCACAGCCCAATTCAAATAGGTGCTGTGAAAAAACTGTGCGGTCAAAATGATAACAAAAACCATAAATGAATTCCTTGAGGGGTGTAATTTCCAAAATGGGGTCACTTCTGGTGGGTTTCCATTGTTTTGATACCTCAACGCCTCTTCAAACCTGGCATGCTGCCTAAAATATATTCTAATAAAAAAGAGGCCTCAAAATGCACTAGGTGCTTCTTTGCTTCTAGGGCTTGTGTTTTAGTCCACGAGCGCAGTAGGGCCACATGTGGGACATTTCTAAAAACTGCAGAATCTGGACAATACATATTTAGTAGTGTTTCTCTGGTAAAACCTTCTCTGTTACTAAAAAAAAATTGAATAAAATTGAAATTCAGCAGAAAAAATGAAATTTGCAAATTTCATTTCCAATTTGCTTTAATTCCTGTGAAATGCCTGAAGGGTTAAAAAACTTTCTATATGCTGTTTTGAATACTTTGAGGGGTCTAGTTTTTAAAATGGGGTGTTTTATGGGGGTTTCTAATACATAGGCCCCTCAAATCCACTTCAGAACTGAACTGGCACCTTCAAAAAAAGGCTTTTGAAATTTTCTTAAGAATATGAGAAATTGCTGTTTATGTTCTAAACCTTGTAACGTCCAAGAAAAATAAAATAATGTTCAAAAAACGATGCCAATCTAAAGTAGACATATGGGAAATGTGAACTAGTAACTATTTTGGGTGGTATAACCGTCTGTTTTTCAAGCAGATGCATTTAAATTCTGAAAAATGCTATTTTTTGTAAATTTTCTCTAAATTTTGCAATTTTTCACAAATAAAGACTGAATATATCGACCAAATTTTACCACGAACATGAAGCCCAAAGTGTCACGAGAAAACAATCTCAGAATCGCTTGGATAGGTTTAAGCATTCCGACGTTATTACCACATAAAGTGAAATATGTCAGATTTGAAAAATGGGCTCTGAGCCTTAAGGCCCAAACTAGGCTGCGTCCTTAAGGGGTTAAAGAGTAAATACTGTTCTTTCCCATGATATAACATTTCTGGAGCATCTTTTCTTTGAATTCTGCATTGTGAGATCCCTGTTATTCCTCCTAGAAATGATTCAATAAATTATCTGGGTGTAACCAGTTGGGGCAGGTTTGCCAGCATGATTCTTTCCTTTTTTCAGGACAATTTATGAAAAAATCACAGACAGCAAAATTTTTCACAGACAAAACCATAATGAATTGTAAAGATTCTAAGTGATATCTCTATTGTGTGGAATACTAATATTAACACATTAGCAGCATGTACTGTGACCTCTAAAATGATGACATTTACAATTTCAATAATCTGTGCAAGCTCCTCCAACGGACGCATCAAATTTTTTTTACAAACTGTCCGGGAATTTCTGTACATTTGGATGCACAATGGATGCACAATGGATGTGTCCCTACACAGTCTGACACTGTCCCCACCTCCTTGGCAAGTGGAATGGTTAAACACATTGTCAATTTATTCATACATTTCTAAGAGGAATATCATAGGAACCACATAACACAGAGTTCTAAGAAAAGATGCTTAAGAATTGTTATATCATGGGGAAATTTTAAGTATTTACTAAAACAGACATGTCAGGAGGGGTGACAGGTTCTCTTGATCTGTAACAGTTATCTGCTTATTCTTATTTCATATTGATATTTTGGGGCTTTGGAACCAATAACTAGGGTTTCTTAGAGTTAGGGCCTCAAGTTACCATATTTTCAAGTTACAATGTTTGCCCATAACAAAGTAATATTTTGACTTAAGGGAGCACTGTATTAGTGGAAAAACGTTTGAATTGACCAAATAATGTGGGAGTATCAACCTTTCTACGCCATATTTTTGGTGTAGAAAAGTCTCAAAAGTGCCCAAAAGTGTGCAAATTGTGACTTTTGGCCTTTTTGCACAACCCTCACCACTTTTGTGGAAAGGGGGCATAGCCGATGGAAAAGGGGGCATAGCCGATGGAAAAGGGGGCAAGGCCACCACGGCCCAACAAATTTATTATAATTTACGCCAGAAAACCGACCTAAATTCTAGTGAAAGTCTAGCTGGCGTAAATTTCACTATATGGTAAAAAGGTAGGAGCCCACACTGGGCCCCTTCCTTGACACCCCCCGACCAAACTACCCCCTGCCCCTTCACTGGACAGGTAAATAAAAAATAAAAAAATATATACTTACCTCTGCCTGGTCCTCTTCTCCCCTCCAACTCCCTCATCTCTCCAGCGTCGCTAATACGAGGACGTGACGTTGGGCAATGTCAGGATATTGTATGCGATGCAGCACTGTTAACCTTGAAGTGTTTTGTCACATATAAGGTCCTGACGCTGCTCATGGTCAGGTTCTTGTATGAGCGGCGCTAGAGTGATGAAGGGGAGTGAACAGGTAAGACTGTGTGTTTGTTGTTTTTTTTACCAAAGTTGGAAATGTATGGCGCATTGCTGCTGTCATTGAACCACAATTGTAGCGAACGGCCAGTCCGACAGATGCGACACATTTATTAAGAGGCTTTTACCTCTTAATAAATGTGTCAGAATTTACTCCAACTTTCAGTCTATTAAGACTAGCGTATTAATCCCTTTTAAATTCCCCTATGTATGTTCTAACAGTAGATTATGTTTACAGCGCACAATAGACCTAAATGTTATGTCTCCTCTGGAGATTGGGTCCAACGCCTGAAATACTGGAAAAAGGTGTTAATGGTGTGGATTTTTCAGTATTCATTTTTTTTATGATTTATTTTATATGCCAGATGTATAGAGATTATTAGACAAACAGATAAATCTGACATTCACGTTGCCTGATTTCTGGTCCTGTGTATTTGACTTTTATATTGTCAGTGAGCTTTAAACATGCGCAAGCTTTCCGTGTGAAACACTCCTCACCATGGGATGCATTTGTGACTCTACTGAACCAGAGTAATTTCCTTTATGAAGTCAAAGGCCTCATGCACATGACCGTAGCCGTGTGCACAGCCCGTGATTGCGCCATGGACGGCCGCAGAGTGTCATCTGCGGGCCGCCCGCAAATCACGGACCATGCACACATTGATTTCAATAAGCCTGGATTGCAAGCTTGGACCGTATAATGACTTGTCCTATCTTTTTGCAGTCCGGGTTTCCAGCCAATGCACGGACCGTGGAAACCACGGTCGTGTGAATGGGCCCATAGAAAAGAATGGGTCCGCAATTTACCTGCAGATTTGCTGGTGAATTGCGGACGCAAAAACACGTTCATGTACATGTGGCCAAAGTTTTATAATGGCGTGGCCAAGCTCAAGTAGAGGGATAATGTTTGACTGCAGTGATCTCCTTTATCATCTAGCGGATACAGTGCAGAGATGGGGAGTAGTGCAGAGAGAAAATGTTTGTGAAAGGCAGCTTGAGGAACAACATCCTGATAAACAGCATAGCATAAATTACAGTCTCAGATAATAGATGTTATTTTTTGTATTATAAAAAGTTATCCAATTTTCAAACATACTAGTCCTTCTCAATGAATTAGAATATCATCAAAAAGTTTATTTATTTCAGTAATTCAATTAAAAAAGTGAAACTCATCTATTGTATAGATTCATTACACATAGAGTGATCTATTTCCAGCATTTTTCTTTTAGTGTTGATGATTATGGCTAACAGTTAATGAAAACCCAAAATTTAGTCTCAGAAAATTAGAATATTGGGTAAAAGTTGAAGATTGTAGACTCATGGTATCACACTCTAATCAGCTAATCAACACAAAAGAGCTGCAAAGGTTTCCTAAGCCTTTAAAAGGACTGGTCTGTTGCTCAGTGGTCCAAAGTCCTGTTTTCAGATGAAAGTAAATTTTGCATTCCATTTGGAAATCAAGGTCCCAGAGTGTGGAGGAAGAGTGGAGAGGCATAAATCTAAGTTGCTTCCGGTCCAGTGTGAAGTTTCCACAGTCAGTGATGGTTTGGGAAGCCGTGTGATCTGCTGGTGTTGGTCCACTCTGTTATATCAAGTCCAGAGTCAACGCAGCTGTCTACCAAGAAATTTTCGAGCATGCTTCCCTCTGCTGACAAGCTTTATGGAGATGCTAAATACCTATTCAAATTTAGACCCTGGGCTTACGCCAGAAAGTGATCGCGTCCTCACAGATCAACAACGAAATATAAATACCTATCACGAAATGTGAAGACATATGTAATATACCCACACTGGATAAATAATGTACAGCACACAATTTGTACCATAGAAATATTCAAAAAAACTTTATTGAAGTACACATAACAACAATTGGCCATCAAAAATAAAATCAATGATACAAGCAATAAAAAGACTAGCGTGGAGATACAGCAAGGACATATATAAATAACATGCTAATAGGCATAAACATCATGTGATGTGGTACGGTACAATGATCTTAATGCAAACCCAAATGGGTATACCATAAACAATATGAAGTAGAGCAAGTTAACCAAATCATATATGCCAAAAAACAGCTATAACCTCAATTTCAAAGTGTAGCAGTCAGCAATATATTATCACTGCTTTAGCAATTAATGAGGAGAGTCAGAAAATAATAAGATCCCTAAAGACCATTACCAACCTGTAGATTGCATGATATGCCCTAAATGTAAGTGTATAACCACCCTAGACGCCCCCAACGCGCGTTTCGCCGTCAGCTTTCTCAAGGGGTACTGACTCATGGGACAACAGACACCTTGCTGTATCTCCACGCTAGTCTTTTTATTGCTTGTATCATTGATTTTATTTTTGATGGCCAATTGTTGTTATGTGTACTTCAATAAAGTTTTTTTGAATATTTCTATGGTACAAATTGTGTGCTGTACATTATTTATTCAGTGTGGGTATATTACATATGTCTTCACATTTCGTGATAGGTATTTATATTTTATGGAGATGCTGACTTCATTTTTCCAGCAGGAATTGACATCTGCCCAAACTGCCAAAAGTATTCACTGTTTCCTATGATGTCAAATTTTTGTGCTCCCACAAAATTATTGAAGATTAGAATTCACTGAATTGTATAATGAGTAAAATTGTTAATTTTTATTGAAAAACTCTCTAAAAACAGAGGTACAATCACCACTGTGAGAAAAAAGCCACAACCGTGCTTGTTTAAAAACGTATTAAATAATTACTGCAATCACTGATTCATTTGCGAACCCCCCCCCCCCCTAGATTGCATTGGAAAGATGTATAGTGGATCAGCGTTAAAAATTAGTGCGTCAGTAGATGGGAACCTCTGAAAGTACACTGGAGCCAGCCGTTCCCGTACCTAGTAACCCCAGTGCTGAGGTTACCCCACGATACTCCTGACACCTACGCTATAATCCCTTCTCCTTAGACCCTACGCGTTTCTATGTATCAATTCATCAGGGGTCAATGTATTATCATAATCTAGCTAAAGTGCCAGTGATAGATGATTGTAACAGATATTCTGCTACACACACGGAAGCGTGCTCGCATGGATGTCAGCGGCACGCTTCACTGAGGACTCGGAGTTTATATAAATTATGCTCCTCCTCCTGGGCTGAGGCAGAGCCTAGTATACGACCAATCACCAGCGTCCACGCGATCTATGACACGCGGCCATGTGACTCCCGACACGTCAGCTGACACACCCGGAAGATCAACATCACCACACGCCGATCGCGCAGGCGCAATGATAACCTATGTAATGGTAAGAGCAGAGTTCACAGCAGCACAAAATCTGCATGCTCCTCTCCTGAAATACTCTGTGCTGCTGTGAACTCTGCTCTTACCATTACGTAGCTCAGTCTGTTACCTCTCCTCCACTCCTGTCCTCAATAACACCTTCACATGATTGGCAAGTCACCACCCCGCACAAGATCCGCACGCTCATCTCCTGAAATACTCTGTGCTGCTGTGAACTGTGTGTGCGTGTGTGTGTGTGTGTGTGTGTGTAGATGTTTGTGTGTGTGTTTTTGTATATGTGTGTTTGTGTATATGTGTGTATATGGGTGTGTGTTTGTGTGTTTATGTGTGTGTGTTTGTGTATATGTGTTTGTGTATATGTTTGTGTGTGTGTTTAAGTGTATATGTGTGTGTTTGTGTATATATGGGTCTGTTTGTGTACATGTGTGTGTTTGTGTATATGTGTGTGTTTGTGTATATGTGTGTGTTTGTGTATATGTGTGTGTTTGGGCATGTGTGTTTTTGTTTGTATATGTGTTTGTGTATATGTGTTAGTTCGTGTATATGTGTGTGTATATGTGTGTGTTTGTCTCTGTGTGTGTGTGTGTGTGTGTGTGTGTGTGTGTGTGTGTGTGTGTGTGTTTGTGTATATCTTGTTGTGTTTGTGTATAACTGTGTATATGTGTTTGTTTGTTTGTGTATGTGTGTGTGTGTGTGTTTGTGTATATGTGTGTGTTCGTGTATATGTGTGTGTTTGGATATGTGTGTTTTTGGTTGTATATGTGTGAGTTCGTGTATATGTGTGTGTGTTTGTCTGTTTATGTGTGTGTGTGTGTGTGTGTGTGTGTGTATATCTTGTTTTGTTTGTGTATATATGTGTGTGTTTGTGTATGGTTGTTTGTTTGTGTGTGCGTGTATATATGTGTGTAGGCGAGTAGAAGTATTGTTATTGTTCACATTGATAACTGTTTTTTTATGTTGTTGCAGATTTTGATGTACCGATTGGACTACATCTTCGATTCGTTGGACTACTGCGTAGATCTACGTTTTTTCAAATTTTAATAAAATGGTTAACGAGGGTTTTGTTGGGGATTTCTTATTTCAATAAAAAATAATTGTCTTTGTGTTTTTTTTTAAACTTTATTAGTGCCTAGATAATGGCAGTTGGCTGATTGACAGCGTCCATTATTAAGGCGGTACTTAGTGTTAGCCGGTGCAGAGGCTAGCACTAACCACCCATTATTACCCCGGTACCCACCGCCACCAGGGGTGCCGGGAACAGCTTGGTACGATCCAGTACCCGACCATCTGTTGTGATGGTCGGGTACTGGGGCGGCCGTAGGCTGGTATTATGAGGCTGGGAAGGGCCAAAAACAGTGGACCTTCCCACCCTTGTAATGCTAGGCTGCTGCTGCTGTGTTGTATCGGGCTGGTTATAAAAATGGGGGGGACCCCCACGTCGTTTTTTTTTTTTAATTTAACAAATTTAACAATAGACGGGTCCCCCACATTTTTAATAACCAGTCATATACAAGGCCGCAGCAGTCTGGCATTACATGGGTGGGAAGGGCCACTGGTTTTGTCCATTCCCAGGCTAATAACACTGTGTTGTATGTGGCTGGTTATGATAAATTGGGTGGAACCCCATGTCTTTTAAAAATAAATAAATAAATAATTTTAAAAAATGACGTGTGGTCCCCCCCACTTTTATAACCAGCCAGATACAAAACAGCAGCAGCAGCAGCCTAGCATTACAAGGGTGGGAAGGTCCACTGTTTTTGGCCCTTCCCAGCCTCATAATGCCAGCCTGCGGCCGCCCCAGAGCCCGACCATCACAATAGATGGTCGGGTACTGGATCGTACCTGGCTCTTCCCGGCACCCCTGGTGGTGGTGGGTACCGGGGTAATAATGGTGGTTAGTGTTAGCCTCTGCACCGGCTAACACTAAGCCTCGCCTTAGTAATGAATGTTGTCACTCAGACAGCGGCCATTACTAAAGTGGTAGTAATAAAATTTGAAAAGAAAAAGACAAAGATATAGATAAAATATTTTATTGAAATAAAGCACCCCCAACACAACCCTCATTAACCATTTTATTGTAGAAAAAAAACTGTCATCTAAGTAGTCCTCGAAACCGACGTAGTCCAAACACCAAACCTGTAAAGAAAAATAAATAAATAAATGAAATAAAACATGTCGTAGGCTTAGATTCAGTTTAATGTGTGATACTGACTGTTATACCATGTATAGAAGCCTGCCGCGAAGTTGACTTAAATACAGGGCGCCAGCAGACAGTATCATACATGGCCATACAGACATATATACAAACAAACATACATGCAAACATACATACATACATATATACAAACATACATACATACATATATACAAACATACATACATACATACATATATACAAGCATGCACATATATATATGCAAATATACATACATGCAAACATACACACATACATACATACATACATACATGCATACACACACACATGAAAACATACATACATACATACATACAAACAAACATGCAAAGATACATACATACATACATATATACAAGCATGCACAAATATACATGCAAACATAAATACATGAAAACATAATTACATGCATGCACATATATATAAACATACATGCAAACATACATGCAAAAATAAAAACATGCAAACATACATGCACATATATACATACATACATGCCAACATACATACATGCCAACATACATACATGCAAACATACATACAAACATACATACATGCAAACATACATACATGCAAACATACATACATACAAATATATACATGCAAATATACATACAAACATGCACATATATACATACATGCCAACATACATGCAAACATACATGCACATATATACATACATACATAACAACATACATACATGCAAACATACATACATGCAAACATACATGACAACATACATACATGCAAACATACATACATGCAAACATACATACAAACATACATTCATGCAAACATACATACATGCAAACATACATACATGCATACATACATACATACATGCAAATATACATACAAACATGCACATATATACATACATGCCAACATACATGCAAACATACATGCACATATATACATACATACATACATACATACATACATACATGACAACATACATAAATACATACATACATACATGACAACATACATACATACATACATGCCAACATACATACATACATGCCAACATACATACATGCCAAAAAAAATAATAATACGTTCATACTTACTTTCCTCCTGTCCGGCCTCCAGCGATGACGTTTCATCCATGTCGCCGCTGCAGCCTGTGATTGGTTGCAGAGGCGGTCACGTGGGATGAAGCGTCATCCCTGGAGGCCGGCCTTCTGACATCATCCTGACGTGCGTGACCGCAACTACAGCCTGTGATTGGCTGCAGCGGCGAAAGGGATGAAACTTCATCGCTGGAGGCCGGACAGGAGGAAAGTAAGTACGAACGTATTATTATTTTTTTTTTTATTACATTAAAATTTTATTTTCCGCGCGCCGAGCATGTACTTTCAAGGTTGCTGAAAGAGTTAGTGCAGCCCATTAACTCTATCAGCACCCTGGACAGTAGCATGCTCGACGCACGGAAGTGACAGGTTCGGTCCGAACTAGTTCGGTCCGAATCGAACTTTTTTGTGAAATTCGGCGAACTAGCCGAACCGAACTTTTGATAAGTTCGCTCATCTCTATTTGTAACCATAATAAAATAACTGTATCAAAACCTGACACCATGCTAAGATAATCATAGAGAATATTAGAGGCAGAAACTATGTCTGCCGTTGACATTATTCAGATGAAACAGGTAAAATTCGTCTGTTCGTTCAAGTACTCTGGCTGTGTACATGCCAGTCTGTAAATCCACTGCGCCTCCTTTCTAAGGATTAAATTATCCCAGTCTCCTCCACGTCTTGGAGGTCGCACCAATTCAATTGCCTGGAATTTTAGGCCTTCTGCTCTACCATGATGTTTATCATGTACATGCTTAGATATGGGAGTATCTCTCATGTTTGTCACATCCCCTACATGTTCTCACACTGCCAAAAGTACCAATAACTGGTGTAATAACCACAGTATCACTGCTTGATTGGCCAGCAAACTCGCCTGACCTAAACCTCATAGAGAATCTATGGAGTATTGTCAAGAGGAAGATGAGACACCAGACCCAACAATGCAGACGAGCTGAAGGCCACTATCAAAGCAACCTGGGCTTCCATAACACCTCAGCAGTGCCACAGACTGATCGCCCCCATGCCACGCCGCATTGATGCAGTAATTTATGAAAAAAGGAGTCCCGACCAAGTATGGAGGGCATATACTGTACATACTTTTCAGTAGGCCTACATTTCGGTATTAAAAATCATTTTTGAAATTGGGCTTATTTAATATTCAAATTTTCTGAAAGACTCAATTTTGGGTTTTCATTAACTGTTAGCCATACTCATCAACATTAAAAGAAAAAAATGCTGGAAATAGATCACTCTGTGTGTAATGAATCTATTATAATATATGAGTTTCACTTTTTGAATTGAATTACTGAAATAAATTAACTTTTTGATGATATTCTAATTCATTGAGAAGGACTAGTACTTTCTGTATCAATTTTTCACTATCAAGATCTTTATCTTACTGTCAATGAAAATAAATGCTTATTGATTATTTCCAGTGTATGACAATACAGATGTATTGGACTTCCAGGGGAAGGGCATCATGGATGGCCGCTCTTAGACAAAGCTCCCTCATGGCCAACTAATATCCAGGGCGCATCGTCGCCATCACGCCCGCCAAACACCCACCAGTGCTTCTCCTGGACTCATAGGGACTGGTCATCTTAGAGGAGCTTTCCATTTTCATCTCCCCGTAGTCCTGGGCGGTGTAACGTCGGACCGCAGCAAACGGCCCCAGCCGCCATTTTGGGTGATCCCCGACGGCGGGTGACGACACCGGAGCTTGTATCTTTGAGGTAAAACTAGACCTCCAGGTGAGAAGGAACTCCTGCCCTATTCCCCAGGCCTCACAATCGGCCGTGGATGTCATTCTCCCTGTTTTCTGCCACTGCCATCTTGGCGAACCCCGCCGGCTAAAATTATACCCTTGGCCTACACTTCAAAGGTGCACGTCGACCTCCGGGTGAATGGGACACCCCACTCCATCCCCTGGATTGAAAACACACAGGCCGGAGGACGCTATTTCCCTAGAGTCCCGCCGCCATCGCCATCTTGAATTTCCACACTGGGATAGTGTATGCGGCCGGACAGACCGGGAACTTCTTATTCCTCATATCAGAGGATATCCACCAGCTCTGACACATTGGAGACGATAGTACAGGGGGGCCCTGAGACACAGACAAACCCCCACTTGGTGCCCCTGATATCTTGGGCCACAGCAGTGGCAGCGGAGGCCTGCCATTTTACCCCTGTACTAATCTGCATTGCATGAACTTGCATCTCTGCCTACCTCCACGGTCCATATTACCTCTCTGAGGAGAAAAGTGCTGGGACACTTTAGGATTTTGTTTTTTTGGAACCACCTGGCAAACAGAGGCAGAATAGCCTTGTGACTCCTATGTACATGATCTTCTGGAGGCGTGGGATGCTGTTAAACGCATATGTTTATTTTTCTTACGACAACTCATTGGTGGAACTGCACTGCTCTCCTGTATTCACCATGATCTCACATACTTAGTACTGAAGCACTCTGTTCCTAATGCCTAGATGATTATGTGAAACATCACCAAATTGCTTCCCCATTATAACCCTCTGTCTAAACCTACAGTGCCCCCCTGGCGCACTCCCTTCTCCCCACGGTTTGGGGACTGTGTCATGGACAAATACCTTACTAAATATACAGAAGGGAGAGCCACTCGCTCTCAGATTTCTCTGTCGTCTGACTCTACCCATCCTCCCAATATGCAAAAGCCGCACTAAAGGGGACAAACAGGCTCCTAAATCTTCGTCTGCCAAAGCTTCTTCATCATGGTCACAGTTCACACCAGAATTGCTGATGGGCAGGAATATTACGCCACCCAGATTATTTCCTCAATATAGTCCACAACACAGCACTGAGAAGGACAGCTAACAGGCCACCCTGGTAGCTCAAGAGGTCTCTAAACTATTGTTGCCACTTTTTGACAAAAGACTAGAGGTGCTGCACACTTCCATTAATGCAGCTTTGGCACAACTTACTTCGCACTCCCAAAAGATTGCCGACTTGGAAACAAGGTTTGTGACATCAGACGCTTCGTTGTCCACCTTGGAGGAAATTGTATGTCAAACTCAAGCCTCTAACCGAGATTTAAAGAGGCTCTGTCTCCAGATGATAAGTATTTTGAAAAACGATAAATTTTGAGCAAGTTATGCTAATTATTTTCTTAATAGACAACTGGGCATGTTTTTACTTTTTTACCAACTGGGCATTGTAAAGAGAAGTGTATGACGCTGACCAATCAGCGTCATACACTTCTCTGAGTTCATTTTTAGCAGTACTTGCAACACAGTGTGATCTCGCGAGATCACGCTGTACTATCACATTCTCCCACATTAACTTTACCGAAGTGTCTTGAGAGTGTATAGACATTGCCTCCACCCAGGACGGGATGTCTATTCACACTCCTGACACTTCGGTAAAGTTTATGTGAATGACAGCACAGCGTGATCTCGCGAGATCACGCCGTGCTGTCTAAGTCCCCAAGAAACTTTACTGAGGTGTCGGGAGTGTGAATAGACATCGCATCCTGGCTGGAGGCAATGTCTATTCACTCTCCTTTACTATGCTCGCTTATGCTAAATTCCTTTCTCCTGCAGCTGACTAAAAGCGTGGTTCTCGCCACTACACACACCATTGGGACTAGGCTGGGCGCGCAGCTTGCTGGGACAGTGAGGTGCAGCTGGGTATTTTGTAACCTGATCAGGATCTACCTTCAAGATACGGGGTGAGTACCCCACATGCACACCTTCCTGAAACATATTACTCTTCTCCCCTTATCTGATTCCTCTCCTGGAATGTGGATGGCTTAAACACACGTTTGAACGTTTGAAGAGTAAAAAGTGCTCAATCACCTTAAACGGCTTTCACACAACATTCTCTTTTTACAGGAGACTCATTGGAGATCGGGCACACAGAGCAGATTGATGGCCCCATGGTTATCTGACTGCTACTCAGCTTCGCATTCTTTCTCTTCAAGGGGGGTGTCAATCCTCTTTAGAAAGGGCCTACGGACCACACTGGGAAGTTCGATAAGTGACACCCAGTGTAGATACCTTATTTTACATGTAACTATAGCCGATATTTCTTAACTGTTGGTTAATATCTGTGCTCCAAATCATGACCAACAGGCATTTTATCCAGAAGTTCTCCAACTAATTCTGGGTTTCCCTAGACATAGCTTGATTATCGGGGCGATTTTAACTTGGTACAAAGTCCTATCCTGGATAGGTCCACCCCACTCCCCAATCCCAGGCTGCCACCTCCTCTCTTGCTCTCTTCATGGATTCGCTCAATATATGTGATCCCTGGAGGGTAATGGATGAGGGAGCACATGAATATACCTGCCACTTTTTCATGCATAGATTACTTTCTGATCTCAACATCCCACTCTTCCTTCCGGATATGCCCCATCACCATATCTGACCATGCTCCGGTCACTATGTCATTATCACTCTCTCACTCCTCACCAAAGACTAGAATATGGTGGTTTCCCGCTTACTTGGCAGATTCTGAGGAATTCAAACAATATCTCCGACTGCATTGGGGTAACTAATTGGATGATAACTCCCCTCATGTGCAAGACACGCCGTTATTGTGGGCAACGTCTAAGGCAGTGATGAGGGGGCATATTATAGGATATCTGTCACGTAAGCGGAAAATTCGGAAAACCCGATTTGATGCCCTCTATAAGGATCTGCTTAACCAACAGATTTACCAAACTGCTAAACATTTCTTAGACGCCTTTATCCATTCCGAATCACATTTTATATATGGGGTAACAAAACTGGTAAACTACTTGTGACCCTCACAAAACAGAGATACCACTATCAACCTATTTTGTCCTTACGCAATCCCCTTACAGGAACTATTTCTCTGATTATTACGAAGATCTTTATAGAGCAGCCCTGGCATCTCCCCCAGATATTAATTCCTTTCTGGACACAGTTAATTTGCCCTCCCTATCGGTAGACCAACAGTCTTTATTAAATTCAGAGATAAGTGAGGAAGAGGTGCGACGAGCTATCTCGACTGCTTCCAATGGGAAGACTCCGGGTCCAGACGGATTTTCGGCAGAATATTATAATATTCTGGCACCCCAGATTATCCCTGTTCTTATCAATTTATACAATGCAACTGGGTCCAATTTTTACTCAATTCATCCCGTCCCTTCGTGATGGGGCGGTTACTTGTGTGGCGGTCAATGGGCATAATTCTCCCCCTATTGATATTTTTAGAGGTACCAAGTAGGGATGCCCTCCTCTCCCCCCCCTTTTATTTAATCTTTCTATAGACCCCCTCCTACGTCACCTTTAGAAGACTTCGACTTTCCAGGGTCTTACTACACGGGACTTAGAACTAAAAGTGGCCGCTTTTGCGGATGATATCCTATTGGTCGTCGTGGACCCAAACGGGCATTATCTCCTCTCCTTGACGAGCTAGACCGGGTGGGTCGATTGACGGGATATTTTCTTAATGTGGATAAAACAGAGACATTACTGCCAAGAGGGCCCTCTAAACCTCTCTGGGCATCCATCTTTCCATTCCGCTGGAACGCTCATGCAATTAAATACATAGGAGTCTGGATCTCTAGACACCCTGCTAAACTTTATAGACTTAATATCTGACATTATATCGAGGAACTAGAAAAGGCTCTCTCTACTTGGAAACACTTCACTCTTTCATACTTGTGGAGGGCCAATCTATTTAAAATGTTCCCTCGTCTTCTCTATATCTTCCACACCCTTCCAATATATATCACCACAAAAGATGAAAAACGTATTAATTACTTCTATAGGGCCTTCGTGGGGGGGGGGGAGATCCCGCCTAGCCTACCGGATTCTACAGCAACCAAGAGACAATGAGGGCATTAATTTCCCCGACATTAAACATTATAACCTGGCGGCCCTGTTCTGTAATGTCTCTGACTGGCTTCAGAACACCTCTAATTACACCTCACTTTCTCTGGATTCTAGATTTTTTTCTAGACGAGCTTTGTCGGGTCTCCTGCACCTCCCATATGAGGGTTTATCTATTGACACGAAAGCTAATCCACTACTTTTTACCACTTGGAAAGCGTGGCAGAAAATTAGACGCCATCTACAGCTTTCACCTCTGTTATCTCTCCATTTACAGTTAATCTGTAATGCCCACTTTCAGGATGGTAACCCAAGGGCAATTTTCCGTAGATGGCACACATTAGGACTCACCTCCATAAAACAGCTCGTACATCTAGAGGACCACAGAATTCTCTCATTTTCAGAACTCCGTTCTAAGTACCCCGAGCTCCCTATTGACTATTTTAGTTATCTCCAAGTCGAAAGCTATGTAAAAAAGGTTTTACTGCAATTACCAGACCTGGAATGGAATCCTTACCTGCTCCACAAATTCTCCAGTCCAAACTAACCCAAGGGCCAAATATCTAGAAATTACGAATTCCTTCATGTTCCTCTTGACTACTCACAAACCCAGACTACTCTAACTAAATGGCAGAATGATGATCGGTCCCTAACCCATACTACCGGCTTTAGAACAGGCACACAAATTTCTTTCCTCGGCCCGCTTCCTGGAAATGCGACTTAAAATTGCCCACAGGTCGTAATTGTCCACAATTGTGGGGCATAAAATTGGTATCTATGACACCTCGCGTTGCTTTAAGTGCCATATGCCTGATGCCAACCTATGTCATTGTCTATGGTCGTGCCCTCACATTCATACATTTTGGTCCCGCGTACGCACATTTCTTCCCTCCTAGATACTCTACGATCAACTGTGAGTGATATTATTGTAAAGTGGAAGCATTTAGGAACCACAGAACTCAGCCGCGAAGTGCAGACCACGTAAAGTTGCAGAGCAGGATCGCCGAGTACTGAGGCGTATAGTGCATAAAAGTCACCAACACTCTCCTCACTCAATAACTGCAGATCTCCAAACCTCCTCTGGCATCAACATCCACGCTGCAACTGTGCTCCGGGAGCTTCATGGCATGGATTTCCATGGCCAAGCAGCTGCATGTAAGCCTTACATCACTAAGCACAATGCCGAGTGTTGGATGGAGTGGTGTAAAGCACGCCGCCACTGGACTCTGGAGTAGTGGAAACGTGTTCTGTGGAGTAAATCACGCTTCCCTATCTAGCAGTCTGATAAACGAGTCTGGGTTTTTGGTGAATGCCAGGAGAACGTTACCTGCCTGACTGCATTGTGCCAACTGTAAAGTTTCGTGGAGGAGGAATAATGCTTTGGGGTTGTTTTTGAGGGGTTGGCCGAGGCCCCTTAGTTCCACTGAAGGTAAATCTTAATGCTTCAACAAACCAAGACATTTTGGTCAATTGTATGCTTCCAAATTTGTGGGAATAGTTTGGGGAATGCCCTTTTCTGCTCCCGCATGACTTTGTCACTGTAGGTAAATTTGGTGTGGAAGAACTTGACTGTCCCGGACAGAGTCCTGACCTCAACCCCATCGAAAAGTTTTGGGTTGAACTAGAACGGAGATTGCAAGCCAGGCCCTCTCATCCAACATCAGTGTCTGACCTCACAAATGCTCTTCTGGATGAGCAAAAGATTCCAAAGAAAGCCTACCCAGAAGAGTAAAATATGTTTTAGCTGAAACTAGGAAAACAACTCCATTATTAATGCCTATGGATTTAGAATAGGATGTCCTAAAAGCTCCTGTAGATGTAATGTGCGGGTGATCCAAAACTTTTGTCTAAATAGTGTATTTAGAACCCACTGCTGACTTGTCGCTCCCTGAGTGTCCTCCACTCATTGCCACAGCGATGTAAGTGCCTCATTACCATACGAATGGATATCATTTACGAATGAATACACAATGCTCAGATGCGTAGGCACATGCCAACTCTGCCTATTGGTAAATCTGACATGCAGAAAGGCTATTTACACTGCATTTTATGGGTTGCTTTCAGTGATCAAGTGTGAGAAGAGAAAAATCCTTATTTAAGCCATTTCCATCCAATATCTCAGAATTAATCTTTTTCAATACACTCAGTATATACATTTTAAGTAATATATATATTTTCCAGAAACATTTGCATTGAGACTTGCTTTTTATATTGGTGAAATAGCTGTGATGAGCAGTTTGACGCCCTTAAAACGCACCTGGAACACATTACTTTGAAGTTCAGAAAAAGGATAATTTACCCGGCAGCTGTTACAGTATTAAAACGAAGATATTAGAAAAGACATTTTCCACTTTTGAGTCCACATTTGATTTTTCCTGCTACAACTTGAAATAACTTGAGGGAAATGGGGGGGGGGTCATCTTTTATTAAGCTCCTTTTATTTTTTCCAAATACTGAACACAAAAACGTTTTACAGACGCATTAGTACAAAATGACACAAAGAAAAGAAATCACTTTCACAGTACATAGCTTTGGGACAGCTAGTCGGGTCAAAAAGCAAAGCTTTATTAACTCGATGTGAAGTCTGGCGATCAAATGGTCGCCTCAGAGAATTTAGCCTTTATAATTGCATGAGGTAAATAGTCATCTAAAACATATTTGTTATTTTCATCTTATAAAAGAAGTTATTGCCTTCAAAGGGGTTAAATATTCCTTATGTGACCTGAAGCAAGGACATTAAAATTGTTAAAGGTTTTGACTAACAGAGAATTAAAAAATATGTACAATGAACTTAACAAGATGTGAGGTTGAGTCAGGGAAATAGAAGGCAAGGGATTTTGTGATAACTGTCCCTGTAGAGGAATGGCGCACTTGTAATATGGAAGGTGACAGTTGAAAACTATAAGGGTTTGTTCACACTTGGTGGATTAGCTGCAGATTTTCGGCAATAGATTTAGTTGCAGAAAATCTGCAATGTCATACAGTAGCAGCAAAGTAAATGAGATTTGAACAAATCTCATCCACACGCTGCGGAAAAAATCAGCCGAGAAAACGTTCATAAATTGACCTGTGGTGCGTTTTTTTAATCTGCAACAGATCAATTTATGCAGCGGAATCGCTGCACTGTAGTTGCAGGTTTTCTTCAGTGAATTCAATCGGGAGGTAAAACCTGCAACAAATATCAAATGTTGCAATTGTTGCAGCGGAAAAGATGCTATACTGCTGCAAAATTTGCAAATCAGAAAAAAAAAAAATTGTTGTGTTAATTTAATTAAAAAGTCTATACTTAACCCCTGGCCGTTGAGATGAAACACATCCCTCTGTTCGCTGCACAGCTCGGCCTCCTGGGATGACGTTTCATCCCATGTGATTGCTGTGGCCAATCACAGGTCGCAGGGTTCCCATGTGCTGCAGCATAATCACAGGAAGCCAGGCTGTACAGAGAACAGAGGGATGTGTCGCTATGGCAACACCCTGGGGTAAGTATTGTTTTGTTTTTTTTGCCAACTCTGTTTTCCGCAGCAGATGTTCTGCCCGAAAATATGAACCACAATTTGTAGCAGTTTTTCCTCCGGAATTCCCTGTGGGTTCTAGGACGGATACGCTGCATACTTTTACGCAGCTTATCCACCCTGGGTACAAATACCCTAAAATCAACATTTACTTTCATTAGGTACAACGCTTAATAGTTACTTGGAGCAACAGCTTGATGGTTTCTCTATAGAAGGTATATGTACTTGGCGGTTTTAATTTAGAAAATACTGTTTGTTTCAGGGAAAGTTTATCTCCTGTTAACATTTATCCTTCATTTCAAGGTTTCGTTTTCCTTTAGAGGGACTGTAATGCTAAGGCTAGGTTCACACTGCGTTTGGGCATTATGTTCGCCTGGACCATTTGGAACAATTCGCCAATTATATTCCCCACATATGCCCATATATATTTTTATATGTCTGCCATTAACTCCGACTGTTTTGTGTTTTTTTGCATACAATTGTACTAAAAAGAGTATTTAACTACAATTTTCAATACAGTTTAAATGAAGTCAATGTTAGACGTATAAGTCGATAGAATTTCCCAGTGTATGGTGAGATGTGGAGCCAAAATGTGGTGTGCATCTATAATTTTCTACTTTTTACTTCCAAGATGACAGGCACCTTAAAAGAGTTGTCCAGGTTATGGGCTGTTTTTTATAGTGATGACTTATTCACAGGATAGGTTATCAGTATATGATTGGTGGGGGTCCAACACCCGGACCTCGCACCGATCAGCTGTTCCGGCTGCCTCCGGACACACCAGAAGCTATGCAATGGTTGGTGCCAGAAGCAGGTGGCTCTGTACACTGTATAGTGGCCATGTTGGGTTACTGCAGCTCTGCTCCTATTCACTTGAATAGCAGAAGAGTTGTGGTACTGCAGCACGGCCGCTATACAGCGACTATAGACATCTTCTTCCAGCACCAACTGCTGCATAGCTCCCGGTGCTGGGAGGCAGCCGGAACAGTTGATCGGTGCGAGGTCCGGGAGTTAGACCCCCACCAATCATATACTGATGGCCTATCCTATGGATAGGTCATCAGTATGGAAAACAGCCCCCAACCAGGACAACCCATTTAATAATTCAGTATAAAACCTAACAGTAGAAGCCACAAAGACAGGAGGAGGAAGGGAAAAGATGGAAAGCAGAGACAATGTGTTTTCATGAAGCCTTAATGACTCTGTGACTTAATAATAGAAAAACTTAGGAACATAACTGTCACGAAGGGTCTGTGGACCCACTGGGCCGTACCGCCTTGGCGGTAAGGCAGCTGGCTAACAGGGCGCAGGTCAATGTCTATAGTTCGTATAAATACCTGTGGCAGCTGGGACAGCAGCAGGGCAGGCTCGGCTGGGACTAGGCAGCAGGTAGACATCAGGCGAGGTGAAGCAGGTCAGACATGGGATACAGCACAGCACGACTTTGGCACAGCACAGTGCTAGACCAGAATAGTAAAGAATGCAGGGAACAGGAACAGGAAAACACTAGGAGGCCATCACATAGACAAACTTAGGAAACATCAACAACGCTCAGGCATAGAAGCAGGGGACTGGAACCCTCTTATAGTCCAGGGTACTCACGGGTTCAAGTTCATCAGAAGTCCGGTGCGCGCGCTGCCCCTTTAAGAGTGGGCGTGCGCACCCTACGGGATCCGGCTGAGGTGATTGGACGCGAGCGCTGGCGTCTCCTGAGGAGGAGGCTGAGGCCAGCGCTCGCCGACTCGTGGCTGCGGCTGTCAGGAGCTGACAGGAAGAGATTGGAGCTGACGGCCCGCAGCCACGGGCATAACAATAACTGACAAAGGATAAATCAAAGCAAAATGTCATAGGACACAAGCTCTCAGTACAGTTCAACACAACTAGGTTTATATTTTGGATATACTTTAATTAATCTTTAATTGTAAAATGTAATTCATTTTTAGTAACATAAAAAAAAGGTTTGTGTGTATTTTTAGTCTGCAGAATATTTTTCTTGCTTTTTTATTTCCACACTAATCGAATAGAGCTTCAGCTAAGTGACACAAACTAGGCTGAACATTTCTACATTTTACAAAAATACATAATGGCTGTTCCAAATACATATCATATTTATACACAAAAGGTTGAGAGTGAATCCCCATTAACATTATTGCACATTAGACTGAAAATTGTTTACTTTTAACTGAGCAACATTTCATGTCCAATTCTATTTTATAATATTGTACTGCATATAAAGTGGGGTAGATATCTGCGCTTTTGGTTGTATAAGATGATTTCTCTGCCATTCTTTAATTAACCATGAAGAAAATGATGTCTGAAGGCATAGCTGAGCGATCAAAACTATGAATTCTGTGCATTCATTATTATTTAATTCACATGCAGCGAGTATAAACAATCCATTATTTTTATATTTCAGCTGACTTCAATTATTTACAGTATTGTAGACATATGAAGTTATAAAGAAGTAATTAAGAAACCTAGGAACATGTATGAACTCGACACAAAATGGAAATGCTTTGTAATTGTATTCTCACCGCCAACGAGCAACGCATTGATCAGTACAGTAATTCCTAAGACAACACAGAATGCAAAGTACTTTATGTTGCTGCAGAACTCATCAAGATAATGGAACTTCTTGTGCTGAAACCTCTTTGGCGCTGAATAAGGCCCCATGCACACGGCCGTGCCCGTAATCACGGCCCGTCATTTTGCGTCGGCTTTCTACGGCACGGACACCTTCCCGTAAATAAATGTAAATGTGTATGGGTGAAAGTGAATGGGTCCGTAATAACGGTCCGCGATTACGAACTATTTTTACGGTCGTGTGCATGGGGCCTAAAGGGGTTGTCCACTTTGTTCATTTGAAGGGTTCTTTGACAATAAGCTGATCACAAAGTGTACCCCTGTAATCTGTGGGAAAACCTGGCAAGCAAAATCGCCACCAGAGGAGAAATTAAATATTACACAGTGCCCATTCAAATCAATGGGCTGTCTGTGTAATACAAGACAGGACAGGTCCTCCAGAGAAAGAGATACTCTTTGTAACCGCTCTCCTCTCTGAGAATGAGATAAGGATCCTGAACAGACGATCCCTCCTCTATTAATTCAGAAACCCCTATTAGGGTAAATGAACATGAGTTTTCTAAAGAGGACAACCCCGTAAACCATGGTATATGGTTAAATGATTCTCCTGTTCTTTATCTTTAAAACCCTTACAGAAGTATGGACTTTCCCGGTAAGAGCCCCAGTTCATGGCAGCTACAGTCGTCATCAATTGGCAGCAGATGCGCAGCTGAGGATTTCAGGCAGGACCAAGGTAATGAATACAGAGGCATAGGTCAGGATAGCCAATACCAGGAAGGTTGGCAGAGGTGGGCAAAAGTAACAGGAACAATACAACATGTAGCCAGAACATAGAGCCTAGTTTGATATTAAAGAGTCCAACAAGAAAGGTACCAGGCATAAATCTGAAGGGGCAAGGCAGGAGCAAGGGTCAGGACGTAGCAAAAGTTTATAACATTATTAGGAAAGTACAATAAAAGGAAAAAAGTCAGGAAAACACTAACTTTATCTTCAGGTGAGGTCTGAAGTGACGATTCCACTGTAAATAAGCCATCTGTAGTGACGCCCTATTAACCCCTTAATGACCAGCCTATTTTGGACCTTAATGACCAAGCTATTTTTTACGTTTTTCAATCGTCGCATTCCAAGAGCTATAACCTTTTTATTTTTGCGTCGACATAGCTGTATAAGGTCTTGTTTTTTGCGGGACAAGTTGTATTTTTTAATAGCACCATTTTTAGGTACATATTATTTATTGATTAACTTTTATTAACTTTTTTTTGGGGGGGGGAATAGAAAAAAAATCAGAAATTTCGCCACTCTTTTTTGCGTTCTAAATTTACGCCGTTTACCGTGTGGTATAAATAACACAATAACTTTATTCAGCGGGTTGTTACGATTGCAACGATACCAAATTTGTATAGTTTTTGTATGTTTTACTACTTTTACACAGTAAAAACGCTTTTTTTTCAAAATTATTTGTTTTTGTGTCTCCATATTTGAAGAGCCGTAAAGTTTTTATTTTTTCGCCAATGCGGTTGTATGAGGGCTTTTTTTTTTGCGGGACGACTTGTAGTTTTTATTGGTACAATTTTGGAGTAGATGCGACTTTTTGATCACGTTTTATCACATTTTTTTAAAGTCAGTATTCACAGAAAACAGCAATTTTTCCATAGTTTTTTATTAAATTTTTTACGCCGTTCACCGTGCGGGTTAAATAATGTAATAGATTTATAGTCAGTGTCGTTACGGACGCGGCGATACCAAATATGTGTAACTTTTTAACTTTATTTTGTTTTTTTAATAGTAAAGCATTTTGTAAGGGGAAAAGCTTGGTTTTTCATTTTTTTTTCACATTTTTTTTTAAATTAACTTTATTATAAACTTTTTTTTCACTTTTTTACTAGTCCCATTAGGGGACTATAATATCCGATTCTGCGATCGCATTTATAATACACTGCAATACTTTTGTATTGCAGTGTATTACTGCCTGCGGCATGATCTAGCAGGCATTCACTCCAGGCAGACCTGGGGGCCTTTATTAGACCCCCGGCTGCCATTAGAGACACAGACACTCGGCGATCGTATCGCCAGGTGTCGGTGGGGGAGAGAGGGAGCTCCCTCCCTCTCTCCAAAACCACTCAGATGCGGTGCTCGCATCTGAGGGGTTAAACGTGTGAGATCGATACTAATATCAATCTCACACGGCAGAGCAGGGACGCTCCCAGCCCTCAGCTGCCTCTAGCAGCTGAGAGCAGGGAGATTTGACAGCTCCCTGCTCTGTAAACTTATTCCGATGCCGCGACGTAAAAAGTCTATGGCATCGGAATAAGGCCCGTTAGTGACCGACGTAGAAACACGATGGGCCGGTCACTAACGGGTTAATAATCCAATTTTTCTATTAATATTGGTTATAACAGAAACAAAGCTTATATGAATTTCTCTCTGAAATCAGTGTCTCAAAAAGTAGTGTGTCAACTTTCCAGCTGGTAATCAGTAGAGCTACTTGGGTCAATTGGGATGATGGTGGCTAAATGTGGCAAAAATAATTTTATGTTTGTATCCATTGCTGTACATTCTTTTTATCATTCAAGGGCTAAATAAAGGGCACTGGCGTAGCTATAGGGGTCGCAGCGGTCGCAATTGCGACCGGGCCCCGAAGCCAGGGGGGCCCCCCGCACCACATCAATAAAAAGTTACTATAGTAACTCGGGCCGCGGGCCCCTGTTACTATAGTAACAGACTTTACTTACCTTCCTGGTTCCGGATCGCAGCGGAGGTCCTGACGTCAAGCGCTGTGCGCAGCGCATGACGTCACAGCACTATGCGCCGCACACAGCATCGAGACGACAGAACTACCGCCGCGGCCGAAGAGGAAGGTAAGATTAGCCCTGACTGGCGGGGTCCGACTCCCGGGACCCGCCAATCAGCTCTTTTGAAGTACGAGAGCTGCTCCCCTTCATTCCGGTCACACTGTGAATCGGTGTCGGCGATTCACAGTGTGAGCGAGTAGTGAAATGAAGGGGAAGCAGCTCTCGTACGGGTCCCGGGAGACACATCAGCTATTGATGGCCTATCCTGAGGATAGGCCATCAATGTTTAGGGACTGCACAACCCCTTTAAGCCTACGATGTAGCAGGCTTAGAGGGCCCATGAGACAGGATCACAGATTGTGTGATGCTGTCTGCTGGGCCCTGTATCTAAGCCAATCACATGGTAGGTTTAGATACATGGCCCATGTGTGATCTTGTCTGATGGGCCCTGTATCTAAGCGTACCACACTGTAGGTTTAGATACAGTGCCCCAGCACACAGTAATCTTATACTGTATAAGATTACTGTCTGCTGGACCCTGTATCTAAGCCTACCTTGTGGTAGGCTTAGATACAGGGTCCCACAGACAGTATCACACATGGGCCCTATATCTAAGCCTAACACATGTGTTACTAATCGTTTTTCTTGTGTGTTTTCTTACAGGTTCGGTCGTTGGACTACGGCGGATTCCATGACTACTTCGATGACGGCTTTTTTTTTTATTATCAATAAAATGGTTAATGAGGGTTGTGTGTTTTTTTTTTTATTTCAATAAAATATTTTTTCTATGTCTTTGTGTTTTTTTTTAAACTATATTACTACCACCTTAGTAATGGCCGCCGGCTGATTGACAGCATCCATTGCTAAGGCGGGGCTTAGTGTTAGCCGGTGCAGAGGCTAACACTAACCCCCATTATTACCCAGGTATCCACCGCCACCAGGGGTGCTGGGAAGAGCCAGGTACCATCCAGTACCTGACCATCTGTAGTGACGGTCGGCCACTGGGGTGGCCGCAGGCTAGTATTATCAGGAGGGGAAAGGCCAGATACAGTGGCACTTCCCACCCTGGTAATGCTAGGCTGCTGCTGCTTTATTGTATCTGGCTGGTTATGAAAAATGGGGGGGACCCCACGTCATTTAAAAAAAATTTAAATAAAAAATAATTGGAAAGAACGATGTCGGGTCACCCCCAATTTTCATAACCAGCCAGATACAACACAGCAGCAGCAGGCAGCATTACCAGGGTGGTAGGGGCCACTGTTTTTGGCCTTCCCCAGCCTAATACTACCAGCCAGCGGCCGCCCCGGTGCCTGCCCGTCACTACAGATGGTCGGGTACTGGTTCGTACCCGGCTCTTCCCAGTATCCCTGGTGGCGGTGGTTACCGGGGTAATAATGGGGGTTAGTGTTGGCCTTTGCATTGGCTAATATTAAGCCCCGCCTTAGTAATGGAGGTTGTCAATCAGCCAGCGGCCATTACTAAGGCGGTGATAATAAAGTTTAAAAAGATACAAGCACATAGAAAAAATATTTTATTGAAATAAAATAACACAACCCTCATTAACCATTTTATTGAGAATAAAAAAAACGCCGTCATTGAAGTCCTCGAATCCGAAGTCCAACAACCGAACCTGTAAAAAAACACAATCACACAAAAATAATCAGTAACACATAAAGAAGCTAAATTATTATTCTTACCTTTCCTGGGTCCAGCGCTGGAGCCGCAATGTCAGCGAGCTGGGCCCTGTATCTAATCCAGTGGCATAACTACCGCCGTAGCAGCAGTAGCGGCTACTACGGGGCCCGCGGCATGAAGGGGCCCGTGTCGCCCGCCGGCACGGGCCCCCACCATGGCCGGAGGCTCCGCTAGCAGCCGCTATGGCTGCTACAGCGGGACGCCACTGAACACTACGGCAGAGCAGGGAGGTATCTCCCCGCTCTGCCATTAACTGGTTCCCGACCGCTGGCTGTATTTTTACGGCCAGCGGTCAGGGTCCTTAAAACCCGAGCCATAGACTTTCTACGACTCGGGTTTTAACTTGCTGCCCGCGCGATCGGGCAGCTGAATGTCGGGTCTCCGGCTGTCAGTGACTGCCGGGGACCCTGAGGAGAGGATAGAAGCAGCTTTCGCTGCTTCTGTCTTCTCTGATCACTTGTACACAGCGCTGAATGCGCGCTGTGTACAGGAATAGAGACAGCAGCAGCGGCGCTGTCTCTATTCCTCCCGGTGATCATGTGACTGGTCACATGATCGCCGGGTGCCGTTAGTGGCAGGCTGCTGCTGGGTCTTACTAGACCCAGCACAGCCCAGTTAGTGACAATCGTCACTATGAGAGGGCTGATTTCCTCTGTAACTGGGGCTGCTGTGCAGCCCCAGTTACAGTGTAAAAACATGGTGTAAAAGAAAGAAAAAAAATATATAAAGTTCCCCAAAGGTCTTCTTTGACCTTTGGGGGACAGACCATAGTAATAAAAAAATAAATAAAGTAAAGTGCAAAAAAAATTTAAATAATAAATACACATAAAATACCCACCCCAAAAAAAAAACGTTCCCCCCCCGCCAATCATTGTTGTAACGCTAGCGCTGACCCAATTACCCTAATATAGACATGTAATATATAAAAATTTACGGTAGACAATGACGATCACAAATAAAAGGTCTATTTTAGGGTAAAACTATGCTATTACCAAAAAAAAAATAGCTGAAATTTAAAAAAGCTTATTTTTTTACTATTATTTTCAAACTTTATGAATGAAAATTCTAAAATAGCAAAAAAGGTGTGTATAAAAACGATAAAAAATGAAACCTGCATTGTCTACGGAAAAAAACGTCGCAAAAATCACTTCGTTAGCACAACAAATAAAAAAGTTATAGCCATTTAACTAACACATGGCTAAACGGTGTCTGGTCCTGAAGGCGCAAAATAGAGCAAAAGACATGTATCCCCTCTCCACAGGATCTCCACAGGATAGGGGATACATGTGTGATCGCTGGCATTGATAGGGAGAACGGGGGACTGAAAGTCCCCTGAAGTTCTCCCTCACAAACCTCAGACTTCCGGGGTCTGTGTCGGCAGCTCCGTAGAAATAAATGGAGCGCCGGTCGTGCTTGTGCGCATGCGTGACCAGCGCTCCTTTCATTTTTATTGAGCTGCGCAGATGCCGGAAGTCAGAGGTTTGTCATGGAGAACTTCAGGGGACTTTCAGTCCCCCGTTCTCCCTATCGCTGCCAGCGATCACTCATGTATCCCCTATCCTGTGGAGATCCTGTGGAGAGGGGATACATGTATTTTGTAGGACACACTGTAGGTCGCGTTTTTTTGGGAGGGGGGACGCTGTATGCCGTTCCCTACAGGGGGAGAACGCTGTATGGTGTTCCCTACAGGGGGGGGTGGCTGTATGGCGTTCCCTACAAAGGGGGAGCTGTATGGCGTTCCCTACAGGGGGGGGGCTGTATGGCGTTCTCTACAGGGGGGGCTGTATGGTGTTCTCTACAGGGGGGGCTGTATGGCGTTCTCTGCAGGGGGGCAGTATGGTGTTATCTACAGGGGGCTGTATGGCGTTATCTACAGGGGGCTGTATGGCGTTAAATACAGGGGGCTGTATGGCGTTCTCTACAGGGGGATGTATGGCGCTATCTACAGAGGGGGGGCTGTATGGTGTTATCTACAGGGGGGGCTGTAAAAAAGGCACTATCTACAAAGGGGGGGGGTTGTGTGACACCCAGGGGAGGGGGGGCCCCAGTCAAAAGTTTGCTATGGGGCCCAGTCTTTCCTAGTTACGCCCCTGATCTAATCCGATCATGCGTGATACTGTCTGCTCAGCCACTGTATCTAATCCTATCATGTGTGATACTGTCTGCTGGGCCACTGCATCTAATCCTATCATGTGTGATACTGTCTGCTCAGCCACTGTATCTAATCCTATCATGTGTGATACTGTCTGCTAAGACACTGTATCTAATCCTATCATGTGTGATACTGTCTGCTGAGCCACTGTATCTAATCCTATCATGTGTGATACTGCCTTCTGAGCGACTGTATCTAATCCTATCATGTGTGATACTGTCTGCTGAGCCACTGTATCTAATCCTATCATGTGTGATACTGTCTGCTGAGCCACTGTATCTAATCCTATCATGTGTGATACTGTCTGCTGGGCCACTGTATCTAATCCTATCATGTGTGATACTGTCTGCTGAGCCAATGTATCTAATCCTATCCATAGTTTATAGGGTCGTAGTGCTATAGATATGCTATGCTGTCTCCTATACACACATTTTTTTTTGGGCGGACACATATGTATTGGGGCTATTTCCCCTGACATTTTGAGCCCTGAGGGTATGTTCACACGGCAGCGTCCGTTACGGCTGAAATTACGGTGCTGTTTTCAGGAGAAAACAGCTCCGGAATTTCAGACGTAAAGGCATGTGCAGGCGTCTTTCGCTGCGTCCATTACGAACGTAATTGGAGCTGTTTTTCCATGGAGTCAATGGAAAACGGCTCCATTTACGTCTGAAGAAGTGACAGGCACTTCTTTGACGCGGGCGTCTTTTTTATGCGCCGCCTTTTGACAGCAGCGCGTAAAAAAAATGACCGTCCGCACAGAACATCGTAAGACCCATTCAAATGAATGGGCAGATGTTTGCCAACGCTTTTGAGCCACATTTTCGGACGTAATTCAATGCTAAAACGCCCGAATTACGTCCGTAAATAGGGTGTGTGAACCCAGCCTCAGGCCTCATTTACACAAGCGTAATATACGCGCGTGCGACGCGCGTGCTTTTCACGCGCGTCGTACGCACCTATATTACTCTATGGGGCAGTTTAGACGATGCGTGAATTTTGCGCAGCGTGAGTGCGTTGCGTAAAACTCACGACATGTTCTATAATCGTGCGTTTTTCACGCAACACGCACCCATTGAAGTCAATGGGTGCGTGAAAACAACGCATGACACACGGACGCTCCTGCGTTGCATGCGCGAAAATCACGCAAGAGCTGTTATGTCCATGCAAAAGAGTCTATAAAGCTAGACAAAGCAAACCCAAACCAGGAAGTGCCTGCGTTTCCAGTGCGAGGGGGCAAGCCTAGCCAGTGCCTGGAGACTCTGTCAAGGTTGCTTTCAGCGTGTCATCGATTCTACTGCCATGCCGCGCGGGATGGATGTCGAGCGCCTCATCCTGTTTGTCCAGGACCATCCTGCAATATGGGACACCCGATCAGAGGAGTACCACAACAGGACGGTAAAGGAGGACGCATGGGAGTTGGTCGCCCAGAACCTGTTTGAGCAAGAGTGGGAGACTGGCCGAACCCGGGACCGCACTCGGTTGGGTGAGTACCACGCATTTTCTATCAATGCCTGTCATCCCTATAGAAGACCTGGGACCCTGTATGTGTAGTCCGCTCATTAGCACGCGAAACTTAGGTGAAGCAGGTGCATCCCCGTGTCCCACGTCATTGCCACTGCAGGGCCCTTCATTTAGAAGTGAGAGGTGATAGTTCTGATGGCGTGTTATGTTTTTGTTACATCCAACAGTCCAAGATATCAAGACACGGTGGCGGAGCTGCCGTGATCAATTTAGGCGAGAGATGGGTGACAAGGGTCGCAGCGGAGATGGGGCATCTCGCAAACGCCCATACATTTACACCAAGCAGCTCATGTTCTTGAAGGACATCATGGATATGCGCACGTAAGAGTTTATGCCTTTGCATGTGTCTAATGTGTGTTTGGCAATGTCCTGTTTACCAACGTGTTGGTGTGGGCAATGTTCTATATTGTATTCTTACGTTTTTTTCTCATTGTAGAACCACCGACAATTTGAAGGACACCGCAGAGGAGACTGACGTGGGGGAGTCTTTGCGCGAACCTCCTGCTCCCAATGTCCTGCCGCCCAGCTCCGAGCCGACACCCCAGGAGCCCGCACCTGGCCAGTCTGCAGGGCCCGTCGCCTCTCCTACACAGGAGCGCCCCGTGCGTGCCCGCAGTCGCCGTGTTCGTGCACCACAGCTCTCCACAGCTGCCCAGGTCGATACTCGGGTCCTCGACTATCTTAGGCGAGCCGCAGAAGAGGACGGGAATGATGCCTTCGGCCGCAGCATAATCCCCCTCCTACGCCTGGTGCCCATGGATCGTATGGGCCGTCTGCAGGCGTCGATAGTCACATTGATCGACGCTTGCAGACCGCCCCACAATCCAAACATCTGTTTCACGGCGATAGAGCAATGGCGCAGTGCATACATGCCGCCATCCATGCCCCAGGTGCCTGCCCAATTCCACCCTGTCCCCCAGATGGGCCGGCCGCATCCGTACATGCGCCCTATGGCTCCCCACTTCGCAGGGCCAACATTGCACCCACAACATCAGCACCACTATGCTGGCGAGGAACAACCTACCCAGCTCCAGGTCCAGCATAGTGGTGCTGAAATGCAGGCGTATGCCTCCCCAGGACAACAATATCAACACCTCTGAGTGTGTTGGTGCCAATAAATTTGGATGCCACAGTTATGTGTGGTGCAGGCCTGGCCACGTTTGTTGTGGGCTCATGTTTTTGATTTGGATTACTTTACACCATGTTGGTGTCTATGCTTTGCTACTAAAAGTTTGTGTTTGGTCCTAAGACATAAATAAACTGTTTCATGGTTAATGGTTTGAATTTGTGTTGTTATTCATTTATACCACACAACACAAGGTTTGCAACACATTTCCTTTGCCTACACTCTCACACACTTCTGGCCTATTGGGCCAATGCATGCCCACGTGATATGAGGTTTTAGTTAATCTCTCGGGGTTTGACATGGCTTGCAAGCGATGGCAAAGTTTAGGTCCTGCCATGGGCCCCGAAGCAAACTAAGTACACTTGCAATTGGACTTTCCTAACTGTAGTCGGCACAACAGGATATCTGGGGAAAGTAAGTCGGCAACTGTCTAAAGTCCTGCTCAAACCCCGAGAGATGTAAGCTCGCAACCCGCGTCAAGGGTCCTCATGTTTTGCGAGTCCCAAACACAACACCAACACCAAAAAAACACAAAATTAAAACATGGTCACATGTGACGTGGGTAGGGAAGCCGCCAAACAACATACACCCCTTCAAAGGTCATCAGCCCCCCACGGTGCTGGTACAGATGGGCACTCAAAATATGCCGCCAAAGTATCACGCACTCGAAGGCCGGAGGAGACAGATCGGCCGAGAGGAATCACCGGGACATTGTCAGTGGTGCCTGCATGTGTTAGGATATATTCTGCATCAAAGTTAGCATCATTAATGCGGCAGAAGTTATGCGGAACTACACCCGCTTGTATAACACGTGTGACATTCTGCATGGACAATTGCATTGTTGACAGAAAGACACGCCACCTGTTCGACATAATGCCAAAGGCACATTCCACACATCGCCGAGCTCGGCCCAGGCGGAGATTGAACATGCGCCGACGGTCATCCAAGCCCCTTCTTGCAAAGGGACGCATGACTTGCCTTGTGAGTGCAAACCCCTCATCCGCAACGATTACATACGGGATTGGGGGCCCGCTGGAGCCCGGGAGGATGGAGGGTTCCGGCACCGCCAGTCGCCTATTCACGAGTCGCTTCCCCATTCTTGATGTACGGAATATGCGTGCATCTGCCGAGCTTCCATACGAGCCAATGTCAAGAATAGTGAAACAATAATTAGTGTCCGCCAAGGCTAACAATACCATAGAAAAATACTGCTTGTAGTTATAGTATTGCGAGCCACTGCGTGGGGGCTTTCTCACACGAATGTGTTTGCCGTCAAGGGCACCAATGCAATTTGGAAATTCAGTAGCTCTAAGAAATCCCTCTGAAATACTTAGCCACTGTTCTGTCGTGGGCTGAGGCATGACCGTGCTCTTTAACCTCTGCCACAACACGACACAGGTGGATATGACAATTAAGGAAATGGTGGTGACTCCCAAAAGAAATTCAAAATGCAACGAATGATAACTATTGCCTGTGGCCAGAAATCTAGAAAAGAATGAGAAAGAAAAAGAAAGGCAGAACACATGTTAGTGGGGGGCTGGTGAAGCAGACAGCGGCATGGACTAAGTTCTAGCAGCTTCACACATACCTCAAGGTCACAAGCAGCCGTTCCTCGGCCGAAATGCAGCATCTCATGTTGGTATTCTGGTAGGTGAGACCAGAGCGAGTTTGCTCAAGCAGAAGGTCAAATGTGGCCACAGACATGCGGCAGAAGGCTCGAAATTTGTCTGGATGCCGGCGTAAGTCCTCATACAGGGTATGGAAATGGCCTTTTATTGTACGTTGGGCCACAAGTGGATGAACCCAAATGCGACTTCTTCCAGGCGTCTGGTGCTGCAGCATGTGTCGGCGCTCGCCAAACCGACGTGAGATCATCCAGAGAAGAAGCACACTCGCCAGCGCTGGCGAAGCCATAATAGTTGGGTGTCAAGGCGATTTCAACGTGAAGGGAAAAACACACACTGTGGTTTCTGCAGAGGCGGAAATAAGGTTCTAAACAGACTTCTACAAGCAAGCAGGGGTTGGGCCAGCTGGCCTATTTGTAGGCGGCCGTCCCACTAATCCCCTCTGCGTTTTTTACGCGCGATACAAACGCTAGGCATGCGCGCGTTTAAAACGCACCAACGCTGCATATACGCAGTGCATACGCAGTGCATACGCAGGACAAATGCGGGCAAAACGCAGCGTTTTTTGCGCGCGCAAAACGCACACGCTCGTGTAAATCAGGCCTCAGTGACGCCCCGGCTGCTAGTGCTGCATTGTTGTGTCACATAGGAGACCCAGCGATGCAGCTGAAAGCTGCGGACCGTCGGCCATGAGGAGTTTGCGGGGGGGGGGGGCCCAATAAGAACTTTTGCATCGGGGCCCATGAGCCTTTAGCTACGCCCCTGATAAAGGGTATATACTGTATAACTTTGCAACTATGCTGCCTTACTGTAAAAGACCGACTGATATGGCAACTTTAGTAACAGGGGAAAATAGTAATGTAAAAAATAAATATCAAGTTAGGCTTCGTTCACATCTGCGCCAGTGTCCCGTTCCGACGTTCCGTCTGAGCTTTCCGTCGGAACGGGACCCTGACTGACACAAACGAAAACCAAAGGTTTCCGTTTCCATCACTATTGATTTCAATGGTGACAGATGCGGTGCCAATGGTTTCCATTTGTCTCTGTTGTGCAGGGGTTCCGACCTTTTGATGGAATCATAGTCATAGTATCTTTTTATGTCATAGTATCTTATCACATAAAAAATATAAAACACATAATATAGAACAAAAATAATACCACTAAATTAAATTAAAAAACTTGCCTAACTACCAGCACAAATAACAGCACTAGCCCTGCCCCGATTACTCAAAACTATATAAAAAAAAAGGAGGAATCCTCCAGCCTCACCACATGCGGTGTCTGTTCAGACTGCGCTCGGATCCTCGTACGGCTAATGGTAAAGATCCCAGGAAAAGAGAAGAAACGTCAATCCATGCCATGATTAAGCACCTCGGGACTGAGCCTGTTTTAGCCTTGTGGACGCAGCCGATTTTTTCAAATCTGACATGTGTCACCTTATGTGGTAATAACTTGGGAATGCTTTTACCTATCCAAGCGATTCCGACATTGTTTTCTCATGACATATTGTACTTTATGTTAGTGGAAAAATGTGATCAATAAGTTGAGTATTTGCTTCTGAAAAACACCAAAATGTTGAGAAAATTTGCAAAAATTAGCATTTTTTCTAAATTTAAATGTATCTGCTTGTAAAACAGATAGCAATACCACACAAAATAGTTACTAATTAACATTTCCCATATGTCTACTTTATGTTAGCATAGTTTCGAGCATCCTTTTTTTTCTAGGACGTTACAAGGCTTAGAACTTTAGCAGCAAACCTATTTTTATAGGTACCAGTTCACTTCTGAAGTGGCTTTGAGGGCTTTATATATTAGAAAGCCCCATAAGTCATCCAAATTTGAAAAACTGCACCCCTCAAAGTTTTCAAAACAGTATTTAGAAAGTTTCTTAACCCTTTAGGTGTTTCAGAGGAATTAAAGCAAAGTAGAGGTGAAATTGACAAATTTTTTATTTTTTCAGAAAATCCATTCTAATCAATTATTTCTGTAACACAAAAGGTTTTACCAGAGAAACGCAACTCAATATTTATTGCTCAGATTCTGCAGGTTTTATAAATATCCCACATGTGGCCCTAGCGTGCTACTGGACTGAAGCCCCGGCCTCAGAAGCAAAAGGAGCACCTAGTGGATTTTGGGGCCTCCTTTTTATTAGAATATATTTTAGGCAGCATGTCAGGTTTGAAGAGGTCTCGTGGGGCCAAAATAGTGGAAACACCCCAAAAAAGACACCATTTGGCAAACTACACCTCTGAAGGAATTTATCTCAGGGTATAGAGCATTTTAACCCCACAGGTTTTTTGCTGAATATAGTGGAATTCGTCCGTAAAAATTACATTTTTTCCAATAAAACTTAAAAATTATACATTTTTACAATGAATAAAGAAGAAAAATCACCCCAAGATTTGTAAAGCAATTTCTCCTGATTACGGCAATACCCCATATGTGGTAATAAATGGTTGTTTGGACACATGGCAGAGCACAGAAGGGAAGGAGCGCCATTTGGCTTTTGGAGCTTAAGTTTGTTGGATTGGTTTTTGGGTGTCTTGTCGCAAAGCCCCTGCCTGACCGAAACAGTGGACATCCACCAGAAGTGACCCCATTTGGGAAACTACAGGCCTAAAAAGAATTTATTTAGGGGTATATTGAGCATTTTTATCCCATAGGTTTTTTGCTGAATTTAGTGGAATTAGACCGTGAATACTTCTATTGTTCTTTATTCTTTTTTTACGGCATTCACAATGCGCTATAAATGACATATTTAATTTATTCTGTGGGCCGATGCGATTACGGCGATACTATATGTATATAGGTCTTTTATGTTTTACAGTGTTTGCATGATAAAATCACGGTTTGTGTCGCCATATTCTAAGAGCCACAACTTTTTTATTTTTCCATCAAGAAAGTTGTGTGAGGGCTTGTTTTTTTTCTAAACAAACTGTCGTTTTTATTGGTACCAATTTTGAGTACATGCGACTTTTTGATCCCTATTTATTCCATTTTTTGGGAGCTGAAGTGATTAAAAATAGTGATTCTGGTATCGTTTTTTTGGGGGGTTTTTTTTAGGGCGGTCACCGTGCGGGACAAATTACATAATATTTTTATAGTTCAGGCCGTTACAGACGCGGTGATACCAATTATGCATAGTTTATTTATTTTTTTCAAATAATAAAGGACTTTATAAAGGGAAAAAGGGCGATTTTTTATTTTATTATATTGAAATTTTACTTTTGTAAATTTTTTTGGAACTTTTTTTACTTATTTTTTTTTTTTAGTCCCACACAGATTCAATTGTTGGATTGTTGTTATAATACCCAGGACCTAATCGCCTTCCATAGATGGCAGATCGGAAGCCTTTGTTAGGCTTTCCGGTTGCCATAGCAACAATCGGACCCCCGCAAACACGTAGCGGGGTGCCAATATTGTTATAACAGCTTAAATGCGGCAGTCGCTATTGACTGCCGGATTTAAGGGGTTAATCGGGTTGGATCACCGCTGTGATCCGACCCAATGTTTTCCCCCAGTAATAAGGCTGCTAGTAGCAGCTCGTACTGGGAGATGCCGGGCTGCAGGGACCGCCTGTGTGCTCTGTTAGGAGCACACGTAGATTAACGGGCTGCAGGCACAAGGACCAGCGATTCTGCCCGTTAATCTATGTGGGGTGGTCGGGAAGGGGTAAAGGACACAAGAGGTGTCTGAAACGCGTTGGCGAATGATTAATGCGATTCACCCCTTTTTGCACTTTGATTTTAAAGTTGTATACAATAAAATTGGAATTCCGATTCCTTTTAAATACTACCAGCGCTGGATTGAAGTTTCTTCTCTTTTCCTGTGACTCAAAACTATGTATGCCATATACTAAAATGCCCATATCGGAAAAGGAAACACATTTTAAGACTTTATTTTAGTCTGACTTTATTTTATTAAATATTTTAATAGTACATTATTGAAAAATATTTTTTCATTACGTTATTGTTTTTTTTACATTTAACCCTTAATAACAAAAAGTCTACATAAATGTTAGAAAATAAAGTTATGCGTATCTTCACTTTTTTTGAATAGTCTAACAAAAAACAAAAACTTTTTACCTGCATGTATTAAAATACTACTCAACATTAATGTCCATTCTGCCATGTAAATGCAAAGCAATAAATAAAGTCTACGTATGCAAAAGTTGGGAAATAGGTATAACTAATTTGGAAATGTTCTTACATACTTTAAATACTATATAGCCTGTTCTAATACTACGCCCTTTTCCATTTAAAAATGTACATAACCAAGAACATTCCTTACTATTCTTTTATTATTGCTTAAAGTGGTGAGTGCCGCAACTATCTTTTCCTCTTGGAGTACGGTATTTATTTCTTATTTTAATCCTGTTATCACAGTTTTGTTTGTACGGTATCTACAGCAAGGAAAAATAACCTACAGTATTAGAGCTTGTCCACATGTAACGGAATTGCTGCAGAAAATTTCTGCAGCAATTCCGCAGAAACTAGCAGATATTCCGCTGCGGAAAAACCGCACCATTTCCTGCATTTTTTACTGCAGAAAATGGTGCGGATTTTGCTTCGTTTTTCACAATGCTGGGAGATGGTGGCATCTCCTCTGAAAAACGTAGCAATTCAGTCCACTTTCCGCAGCAGAAGTTGACATGCGACGGTATGAAAAATACGCACCGCAGGTGAATTACTGCATGGAAATTTTACAAAGCGTGTGGATGAGATTTGTTAAACCTCATCCACTATGCTGCTACTGTATTCCGCTATGTATTTTCCATCCGCAATTCCGGACGTGTGGACAAGCCCTTATATACTTACAAACAGCCTCCAGAGGAGAGTGGGTAAGTCGAAGAATACAATGATACTGTGTGTTTAATGTTAGCTGAGCCCAGTGACAGCAGGCAAGTTATTTAGTTTCTTTAATCCTGTCAAAATGTAACGGAAAGTAAGATATCGAAAAGAGGCTAAGGAAACTTTTAGTGCATTGATCTCGGCTTGTGATAAGAAAGGACCAAACCTACTTTGAAAACCTATTATAGAATTTTTAGACTTACAATATTTCAGGAAAGATAGAAGAAGCACGTGGATGTTCCTTGTACTTTATATTCATTATTTCCCTCAAGTAAGCTCATGCTTGTGCAAAAGTTCCTAAAGTGAACCTCTCAAATTTTGTTTACAGTGCAACTAGAATTTCTAGGAAAGCGTGGAGATAACCAATTGGAGCTCACAGGTTTATGAGTAGTAATACTAAAATATGATGCATCAATATGAAAGTGGGAAATGTATGACTGTATAACTTGAGGCATGCAAGGGTCTGAGAAAGGGCCTTGACAACCCTGTGGAAATGATAATTGCAGTAAATAAAGCTTATTCATTGCATAGTAAAAAGTTATTCAATTTTCTAATATACATTCTGTATCAATTTATCATGGTTTTCAAGATCTCTGCTTGCAGTTATCCAAAAGGAACCTCCACTGTTTATGTCCAGGGTACACAAATCAGTGGTCATGTGATGGACACACAAGTGCACGGCTCGTAACAGTGCAGATATAAGAGCGGTGTCTTGTAACAAGCTGTAATAATGACCTTTATTTGCTGAAAAGTAATAATCCTCTAAAGCTTCGTTCACATGTGCGTTGGGGCTGCGTTCATGGGTTCCATCTGAGCTTTCCGTCAGGGGAACTCATGAACGGAAACCAAACTGAAACAAACGGAAACCAAAGGTTTCCGTTTGCATCACCATTGTTTTCAATGGTGACGGATCCAGTGCAAATGGTTTTAATTTGTCACCATTGTGTAAGGGTTTCCGTCGCTTTGACGGAATCAATAGCGTAGACGACCACGGTATTGATTTAGTCAAAACAACAGAACCCTTACACAACGGTGACAAACGGAAACACTTTGCACCAGAACCCATGAACGGAGCCCGGGCGCAGATGTGAACGAAGCCTAAATTTTACAATTCAATTCATTTTTGTTTGCATTATTTTCTATAAATCACATGTCATTAGAAAAGGTGATGCCCATTTCTGTTAGCGATTGAATTCATCAGTATTTCCAGTGACATATGGCGTATACTGGAACAGTTTCATTACAATTGATGATCTGAGGCTGTTTGGTCTGTCACCAATTTGCTCTTTTTCTATATTGTTGTTTATATCATGTTAGGATGTTCTAATAGATATATTCTGCACTATGAGAAGGTCGTTGTCTTCACATAAATCATAATGGGATCCTCCTGCATTTCATCTGTGTATCTTAATCAAAACAGCTGCTCATGAATATTCATTACATGATCTGCCCTTTTAGAATAAATCATTTAAACGCTTTTTCAACAAGCTGACAACTGATTGGTCACCCTCTTATTCTCTTCTATGTTAGGCTGGATTCACACGAGCATGTTCGGTCCGTAATGGACGGAACGTATTTCGGCCGCAAGTCCCAGACCGAACACACGGCAGGGAGCCGGGCTCCTAGCATCATAGTTATGTACGACGCTAGGAGTCCCTGCCTCGCTGCGGGACAACTGTCCCGTACTGTAATCATGTTTTCAGTACGGGACAGTAGTTCCACGGAGAGGCAGGGACTCCTAGCGTCGTACATAACTATGATGTTAGGAGCCCGGCTCCCTGCAGTGTGTTCGGTCCGGGACTTGCTGCTGAAATAAGTTCCGTCCTTACGGACCGAACATTCTCGTGTGAATCCAGCCTAACAGTCAATGTGATTGGTCAATGTCATCAGTGCACCAATGCTTGGGTTATATCATAGATTGTAAGCTCTTGCGAGCAGGGTCCTCATTCCTATTGTTTGAATTGTTTTGTCACTATGTAATGTCTGATATTGTCTGTACATGATCCCTCTGAATTGTATAGTGCTGCGGAATATGTTGACGCTATATAAAGATTATTATTATATTAGGATTTCTATGTATTTCCTGAATAGTCTTTACAAAAAATGTGATCCATCACCTACTGTATGAATTGCCAAAATCTAGCCAGAAGAAGAACATAAAGGTAGAAGATATGACTTGTAGACTCATATAGAACAGTAGCATTCTGGCACTATTGCCTCAATGTCTCACATCCTTGTGTAATTACAGTTATATAAAGTACTACATGAGCACAGGGTTTTCAAAGGCTCTGCTCACACTGCTGTCATGGCACCTGTCATTAATGGACCCATGACAAGTATGACAGATCTATTTTCAAACTGATCCCAACAAATTCTGATGGATCCTGTTGACTTATAATGAGGTCTACCAGGTTTCCGGTGTTTTTGACCGCAGAACGTAAATGATATGGAACACTCTACCAATGTGAACATAGGCTAAATTAATTTTAAAGATGAGCAGAGAAATTAAAAGAAAACAAAGCTATTTTACATTATAATTTGGAGCAAATAAGTAATATCCTTGTGTATTCTAAGTCATCTAGTGTGGGATAAAATCACTGGAGTCTGAACTCAAGCTACCTAATTTGCACTCGTGATCACATTTAATCTTAATCTTCTCATTATAGCAGACAAGCACACTTCCATCTAAAGTGCATTAATGTAGTTTACTGGCTATGATATGCTTTTATGTCGATCTTAGACAAGGCAAATACATGTACGGTAGCTATGTCCCGAGGCACATTTCTTTATCTAGATACAATTCAAGCAGAAGGTTGGCTGGAAAGAGAAGCTGCATTTATTTATTCATCTTTATTAGAGCATACCTTTATTTAATTCAATGTACGACCAAGGCTTGAATAGTAATTTAAAACAAAAAAAAGTCTTACTTAGTCCTGTTAATAGTCATCATGGGTCATGTAATCGGTGTTCTCCATGTTGATGGTTTTTGGCATACAACTACTCTGATTACTCACATAATCTTCCAATGATTCATTATTTTAGACATTTATTGCTATAGATATATGTAAATAGAAGTTTTTGTTATATCAATTAAACAAATCTAACAAAACTGAAACATTTCAGTGACCCTATAACATGCATATATTTTATCAACATAGGATATGGAATAATGAAGAAGTTAACCTACAGTATTTTAAATACTCCACTACTACTTACAGGAGTTGTCCAACTATTAAATGTTATAGAAATATAATTTAACTTTCTAGCTTTCTTAGAAAGAGATTGTCATGCACTATATTATGTTTGTTTTTCTTTTCTTTCATTAATTCTGGGACAACCCCTTTAATTCACAAATATGGGCATCTCAAAAAAAGTGGGTGGCATGTAATTCACATAATGAACAATGTGCAGTTTAATTAACTGGATTAATGCATTGATTACTAATAAAATATTTGATCAGATTGTTATTTATATCACAATTATAGACAAACACAATCTAACTAATGCAATAACACAAACAGTTGTACTGTTCATGTATTTTATTGCGCATATTGATTAAACAAGTGGACCTCTGTGTTATTGACTTCTCCAAGAGTTAATTGGCAAAAGGTGTTTCAATTAAGGAGGTCAGATTGGAAGTGTGGGTTTCACTGGCGCTTTGCCAACTAAATAAAGGCACACAAAGCCTGGTTACTGACAAATCTGTTCTTCTCAAGAAAGATCGGTTAGTGTGAGCAATGCCCCAAGGCAAACAACTTTTAGAAGACGTGTTACAGAGATGCATAAAGCTAGAAAAGGCTACAAAAACATTGGTAAAAACCTTGATGTACATCAATCCATCTTTAGACAAATTGTCTACAAATAGAGAAAATAAGAACTGTCTTTTATTCCCTGATCACTGTATATATAACAAGGAACATCCGCTTGTCTACTTGTTTGCTTTCCTGGTCTCCTATTTTAGACAGAGCAATGTGGGAGGAGTCTTGTTGCAGCCAGTTATCTTACAGGCAGTTAGAGGATTGTAAGAAGGAGGAGGGAATGGCCGATCTCCTGAGACACATATAGGATGCTTTATATATTCCTCAATTTGAGTTGCAATATGAGACAGAATAGGATCAAAGCAAATGACAATATTAAGCTGGCCTTGAAGTGTTCCTTTAAGACCCCCTTTTCCTCTCCTGATTGCAATGCCCCTGTTTTTTTCAGGTAGGTTCACCAACTCAGGAGGCAATAATTTATTACTATTATCTTAACCCACAAGCTCCATGTAATTTGACCTGCTTCTCAATATTCAAAGTTTATGTTTATTCAAAAGAAATCTGCCATCTCCAGCTATGTACCATAGTGATAATAGTTGGGAGAAAGTAAGAGAAAAAAACAGTAGGTATAATAGATTACTTTTATAGCACCACAGGCCAGGGCTGAACCTGAGCTAAACTAAAAGATTAAGAAAAGATTAAGAAAAAAATAAAAGGGTAATCATATTGGAGAAATCTGGATGTCTGGCACATAATGTATGGCATTAAGAAAGACATAAAACAATCATTTATATTTTTGTATACAGACATTGCATTTAAAATTCAAATGATGTCTATGGGTTTTGACTCGTTTGAAATTGACAATGTTTTACAATGGAGATTTCACAATGTTATGGCAATCTAAACCTATACTGTGCCCTAGTAGAAGCTTTTCCTAACCCTATTTATCTGACATTGTTTGGTTTTCCAAGGGTTAGTGTTCTCTGCTGGGTCTCCACTATTCTTTCTGCTTTTTTATTTACGCCCTTGTATGTCCTACTAATGACACTGTGTGACATCTGTGGTCGCTGACCATGAACTCCTCGAATCCTGTCGACGCCCTTCTCTCCAGAGATGTCTGCACATGCGGCCGTCCTGTTCAGCAGTGACCATTAGGGTGCGCTTGCGAGCTCAGTCCAGCCTTAAGGAACCAGAGTGCACACAAGTGTGAGATTGAGCTGATTGCTCCCAGATCACCCTGAGCATGTTTGCATTTACCCGTGTCTGTCTTGCAAATGGTTCCTTGAGTGTTTTCCAGTTCCAGTGTTCCCGTTCCTGCTACCTGTATACCGTGATATCGCATTCCTGTGCTATACTAAGTAAGAGTCGTGTTGGGTCGCTCACTACACCCGCTGTGTTTCACTGCACCTGTTGTCTGCCTGCTGCCAGAGTTCCATCCGAGCCTAAACCATCGCTACTGTCTGAATTGCCACAGGTACCTTTATCCGAACAATAGACATTTACTTTGTACCCTCTTTGGCCAGCTGCTATACCGCTACGGCGGTATGGCCCAGTGGGTCCACATACCCACAGATCGTGACACACTGCCCCACGTGTTATTCTTCCGTCAAATTATTTGTCTACTTTGCCAAACCATAATAAAAGCCCCTTTATCCAATCCACCAGCTCTGACCCGTACCATTTTCTTTTGTCTTACCTCCCATATTGTCCCCATCTTGTATTTTCTGCTCATCAGCATTTTTCCCAGTCTGTTCTTCTCTGTTTCTTCTTAAACATTTCAAAACTTGATATCCAGTATGGGAATCTTTAGACACAAAGGTTTTAGTGCCACTTCCCAGACCATATCCAGTAGCCACTTCTTTATGCAGACCACGGATGAACCTAATGCCTATAAAGCTGGTTGTAGACATAACAATATTTCAAAACATCAAAGTAATCCAGTATTTTTATGATGACCGTTAACATAAAAAATTAATCACATCTCATGAAATTACTGAAAACATGTCATAATTACAACTACTAATGAAGCAAAATTGTAAAGACATGTCCAATAAATATCCCAAAGGTTCAAGGAATGTTAAAGGGAACCTGTGACCAGCATTTCACCTACTGAACTCTTCTTACCTCTCACTGGCCACTGCTGTCAAAAGTTCATTGCCGTTATCCCCTCTGCTAAACTCCTCCTCCGACCGTAAATAACGGTCTGCAAAATTTTTCATCTTTTATGGTAATAATCCGGTGTCCCTCTGTGCGCACACACCAGAAGAGGACATCGATGCGCAAGAGCGGGATTTCGAGTGTCCTGGGGGAGGCAAGGAGCTGTCAATCAAAAGTACAGGGGCGGGGTAAACTCGGAAGGGCTTGAGGAATGAAGATATCACTCTTTTATGATCATTAGCATACAGCTCAGGAACACTAAAACACTGATACTAAAGGTACAGAGCCGACTTAGAAGATAATTATAGGTTACATAAAAATGTTTTTTCACACACTTCCACAAGGTATTGACATGGTTTACTAGGTGAAATGATGGTGACAGGTTCCCTTTAACATTACCCAATCACATTGGTTGCATAAATGAATGTATTAACCAATGATCACCTTAATTTAATTTATTAATCACATTTCCTTTAATCATAAATCAGTTCATTTTCCTCAACGTTTCTATGATGTCTAATTCACTGTAGAAAAAGACATGCCTCTTGTGCAAGTACCAGCGATATGATAGCGATATTCCTGCAAGGGAACAAGCACTCTTGGTTTCCAATGAAGACCCACCACCACTACCATAACCACTACCACCACCACCACAATGCTAGAAAGTTCAGCATAATAGGTGTCAAATATTCCTCATCAATACCTTGTGTTCTTTCCTAACCTGCGCACCCTTCCTCATATGCGCCTCAGTTGGTCATCTAATCCGTCTACCCCTTGTCCCCCCCTGACTTAGGGCTGATTCAGACGACCGTTGCGTTTTTGCGCGCGCAAAAAACGCGGCGTTTTGCGCGCGCAAAAACCACTTGACAGCTCCGTGTGTCATCCGTGTATGATGCGCGGCTGCGTGATTTTCGCGCAGCCGCCATCATAGAGATGAGTCTAGTCGACATCAGTCACTGTCCAGGGTGCTGAAAGAGTTAACTGATCGGCAGTTAACTCTTTCAGCACCCTCGACAGTGAATGCCGATCACAATAAAAAAGAAAAAAAGAAAAAGTTCGTACTTACCGAGATCTTCCCTCCCGGCCGTTGGCTTGGTGACGCGTCCTTGGTGACGCGCCTCTCTTGACATCGGGCCCCACCTCCCTGGATGACGCCGCAGTCCATGTGACCGCTGCAGCCTGTGCTTGGCCTGTGATTGGCTGGAGCTGTCACTTGGACTGAATTGTCATCCCGGGAGGTCAGACTGGAGGAAGAAGCCGGGAGTTATCGGTAAGTCAGAACTTCTTTTTTTTTTTACACATTCATGTATATTGGGATCGGAAGTCACTGTCCAGGGTTCTGAAACAGTTTAACACTTTCAGCACCCTGGACAGTGACTATCTCCTGACGTCGCGTACCGGAAATTTTTTGGCCGGGTTCGGCCAAAACGAGTTCGGCCGAACCCGGTGAAGTTCGGTTCGGTTGTCCGGGTTCGCTCATCTCAAAGACACTCCGTTTGGATGTTTGTAAAAAGAAAAGCACGTGGTGCTTTTCTGTTTACATTCATCCTTTTGACAGCTGGTGCGCGAAACAGGCAGTTCGCACGGAAGTGCTTCCGTGCGACCTGCGTGGCTTTCACGCACCCATTGACTTCAATGTGTGCGTGATGGGCGAAATACGCGGAGATATTGAACATGTCGCGCTTTTTGCGCAGCGGACAAACCCTGCGCAAAAAGCACGGACTGTCTGTACTGCCCCATAGACTTGTATTGGTCTGTGCGTGGCGCGTGAAAACCACGCGGCCCGCACGGACCCAATACACGTTCGTGTGAATCCCCCCTAACTATAGCCAATAATAAATTCAAACCTTCTCAAATTATACTAAACTATACTCAAATCTGTGCATTAGATTTCACCCATATAGGACTCATATCACGCGTTTGCCCTACGTCAAACGTATATTGCAAGAAGGTAATATAGCTGTATTATAACAGTATACTTTTTCTTGGCAGATCCAAAAAAATATAGTCTATAGTTGCTATACAATTGCAGAAATAGAAAAAAGTTGGATCCAGCGCTTGGGTAGAAGTAAAACGGAAGGAATTTCCAAGTTTAATGAGATTCTATTAAAAAGTCCATTGTAGTATGGTCCTGGTGTGTGGGTAATGGAAGGATGATCCTGTAAAGCCTACGCGTTTCGGACGATAGCGACGTCCTTAGACACGATACTACAGCCAAGTCTAAGGACGTCGCTATCGTCCGAAACGCGTAGGCTTTACAGGATCATCCTTCCATTACCCACACACCAGGACCATACTACAATGGACTTTTTAATAGAATCTCATTAAACTTGGAAATTCCTTCCGTTTTACTTCTACCCAAGCGCTGGATCCAACTTTTTTCTATTTCTGCTTCTGCTACGTGTGCCGACACGAAAAGGATCCAGGCGCAGACAGCGACACTCATACTGTGTCAGGTGAGCTGGAGGATTCCTCCCCTTGTTTTCTGCTATACAATTGCATACAGTCGGCTCCAGTTTGATGGATATATTTATATATACATATATATAGAGAGGAGCAAACTTATGAAAAGTTCGGTTCGGCTAGTTCGCCGAATTTCACGAAAAAGTTTCATTCACACCGAACTAGTTCTGACCAAACCTGTAATTTCCGTACGCCGAGCATGGTACTGTCCAGGGTGCTGAAAGAGTTAATGGGCTGAGTTCACAGCAGCACAGAGTATTTCAGGAGATGAGCGTGCGGATCTTGTGCGGGGTGGTGACTTGCCAATCATGTGAAGGTGTTATTGAGGACAGGAGTGGAGGAGAGGTAACAGACTGAGAGCTACGTAATGGTAAGAGCAGAGTTCACAGCAGCCCAGAGTATTTCAGGAGAGGAGGGTGCAGATTCTGTGCTGCTGTGAACTCTGCTCTTACCATTACGTAGCTCTCAGTCTGTTACCTCTCCTCCACTCCTGTCCTCAATAACACCTTCACATGATTGGCAAGTCACCACGTAATGGTAAGAGCAGAGTTCACAGCAGCACAGAGTATTTCAGAAGGTGAGCGTGCGGATCTTGTGCAGGGTGGTGACTTGCCAATCATGTGAAGGTGTTATTGAGGACAGGAGTGGAGGAGAGGTAACAGACTGAGAGCTACGTAATGGTAAGAGCAGAGTTCACAGCAGCACAGAGTATTTCAGGAGAGGAGCGTGCAGATTCTGTGCTGCTGTGAACTCTGCTCTTACCATTACGTAGCTCTCAGTCTGTTACCTCTCCTCCACTCCTGTCCTCAATAACACCTTCACATGATTGGCAAGTCACCACCCCCACAAGATCCGCACGCTCATCTCCTGAAATACTCTGTGCTGCTGTGAACTCTGCTCTTACCATTACGTGGTGACTTGCCAATCATGTGAAGGTGTTATTGAGGACAGGAGTGGAGGAGAGGTAACAGACTGAGAGCTACGTAATGGTAAGAGCAGAGTTCACAGCAGCACAGAGTATTTCAGGAGATGAGCGTGCGGATCTTGTGCGGGGTGGTGACTTGCCAATCATGTGAAGGTGTTATTGAGGACAGGAGTGGAGGAGAGGTAACAGACTGAGAGCTACGTAATGGTAAGAGCAGAGTTCACAGCAGCCCAGAGTATTTCAGGAGAGGAGGGTGCAGATTCTGTGCTGCTGTGAACTCTGCTCTTACCATTACGTAGCTCTCAGTCTGTTACCTCTCCTCCACTCCTGTCCTCAATAACACCTTCACATGATTGGCAAGTCACCACCCCGCACAAGATCCGCACGCTCATCTCCTGAAATACTCTGTGCTGCCTTATACTCTGTGGACAGGTCAGGATCCTGTTTCTTTTAAATGCTGCTGGGGAACCCGCTCGATCCACTATATAAGGCTGCGCCTCCATCCTCTTCTGCCCCAGTCACTTATTCCCAAGCACTGTAGCGCAGCCTTATATAGTGGATCGAGCGGGCTCCCCAGCAGCATTTAAAAGAAACAGGATCCTGACCTGTCCACAGAATTTAAGGCAGCACTGAGTATTTCAGGAGATGAGCACGGCCGGCCACAGGCAGCCGGTCGTTTTTCCGAGCCGTGCTCCCATTATAAAGTATAGGAGCACGGCCCGTAAAATACAAAAATAGAACATGTTCTATCTTTTTAACGGCACGGGCACCTTTCCGTGAGAAAACGGGAAGGTACCCGTGGCTAACAGAAGTCTATGGGCCCGCTATTTTGGGTCGTAATTACGACCCGTAATAACGGGGGTTTTTACGGTCGTGTGCATGAGGCCCCGTAATGACGGGTGGCTACATGTGTGCACCCGTCATTACGGCAGCGTCGATAGGCGACGTCAGTAAATAGTCACTGTCCAGGGTGCTGAAAGAGTTAACTGATCGGCAGTAACTGTTTCAGCACCCTGGACAGTGAATTCCGATCAGAATATAGAGTAACCTGTAAAAAAAAAAGACGTTCATACTTACCGAGAACTTTCTGCTTCCTCCAGTCCGGTCTCCCGGCCGTTGCCTTGGTGATGCGTTCCTCTCGACATCCGGCCCGACATTCCTGGATGACGTTACAGCCCATGTGACCGCTGCAGCCAATCACAGGCTGCCGCGGCCTCTGCAGCCAATCACAGGCTGCAGCGTCAGAAAAGAAGGTCGGACTGGAGGAAGAAGAGGGACTCGTCACCAAGACAACGACCAGGTACGTATGAAATGCTTTTTATTTTATTTTTAATCAGCAGCCTCTTTTCTCTATCAGTGATTGATAGAGACAAGTGGCTGCCGATTTGTATAATATTTTTGACCGGGTTCGGTCAAAACGTGTTCGGCCGAACCCGGTGAAGTTCGGATTCGCTGCGAACCGAACTTTTCCCGATGTTCGGACCGAAACCGGGTTCGGTTGTCCCGGTTCGCTCATCTCTACATATATATATATATATATATATATATATATATATATACATCTAAAAATATATTTTTAAAATTTATTTTTTTAAGGCAAAGTCAAGTTTTTTGTTTTTTTTAGATGGTTTTAAATGTTTAATGTGCAATGGCATGTAGACGTATACCCATAGATGGATGAAGTCTTCTCAATAAAAATAAAAACATCCATCCACGTCAAATTAACAGTCAGTTGTGCCTTCCCAATGCAATATGACTTACGACTGTAGATGATATGGGTTTGCACATTTTCTGCTGGTTCTAATTAATGTTGAAGCCATTGCTTTTAAGTCAACAATTGGCATTCAAATGTAAACCAGTCAAACATAAAGACACCCTTTGGCATATTTCTGCACAACAGATGTCTATGGGTATTGTACAGGTACGGCTGGATATGTATTTTTGTTACATAGACATGTATAACAAGCCAAAAGCATGGTGTGAATAGAACCTTATAGTACGAACATTTGCATCACCTTGTTTGGGTTGTGGAGTATAAGAAACAGTAGGCGCTTTGGCCACTACTGGAGCTAATAATTATTTCACAGCCCATTACGACATTGCTAAAGTGAGCCTGCGGTATAGATGTGGTCATTGTTGATCATTATCTGCTCATTTCTAGAGTAGGCTTTTATTAACCAGTGGAGTCAATGTTCTCCCATGAAAAACACATTTCCCAAGTGAAAGATAAGAGATTGAACAAAATCTATAATAATACTATACTTAAGGTTGAAATAGAGAATTGCAAGATGTATGTTGCTCTGTGGTGCCACCTAGTGCTTATAAGCATGCTTATTGCACACAATGAGCCTAACCATGCTATACAAAAATTAAAGGGCCGTCGTGGGTTGATGGACATTCCTGGCGAGGAGTCCCGAGTTTTTAAAATGCCAGCCTACCATTTGATTCCACTTTATGTCTACATGGTATGTCCGCACTTTTTGATGTTGCATTATATTTGTCACTTCTTCGCTGTGATTTCACTGCTGCCTGACAGATTTGTGTTATAAATAAAGAATAAAAAAAAAAAAAAAGATCAATTAAAAGAATACATTTACAAATTTACATTCCTGGATTATGATCTTGCATCACAGGCGCTGTCAAAATCTAGTAATTCCACCTAATCACATTACTAATGTAATAATAATCCATGTGACACATATTTAATACAATGGAGGGAATTTATTAAGACTGGCATTTCATACGCTAGTCTTAATATAAAGAAAGTTGGGGTAAAATGCGCCTAATTTATTAAGAGGCACTCACCTCTTAATAAATTAGGCATATCTCTTGCCGTCCATGCGCCAGGATATGGAATCTGCACCAGCCATGAGCTGATGTAGATTTGTGCCATAATTTACACTAGTTTCTGGCGTGAATCATGACAAATTTGTTGGGCCACGGGTGGCCCCATCTCTTCTGAAAAGCTCCGCCCACTTTTTAGTAAAATGCTGTGAGAGACAGAAACGGCACAAAAGTTAAAAATCTTTTAAGCCCCACCGCAATCCACTGAAAATCACCCACAGAACCTCCCAGACATTGCCACTTTAGTGACAATTGCATAACTCTCCCCCTTCCTTTGGGAGAATTCTCAAAAGCGGAAAGTATGCAGAACATTGTTGTGTGCCTCTCACAATATGTAGCATGCTCTGCAGCCTTCTCTTTGTCCCTTCCCTCCACCGGTGTTGTCCTATCATTTCCAGGGCACTGTGATAGCTTAATGTACATAAAAATATACATACTTTCATATGAATTTACACTGTTCGTTGTATTCATTTGTACATTTTACTATAGCAGGTGTCCTTTTACCATGGCCGCCTTAGACAAAAGCCTATTGTGCCCATAGTTATATCCAGCCTTGCCTTGGCTGTGTATAGTGGGTTTAACTATAATTTCATGCCAGCATAGAAAGCTTGGTTCAACTTTGACATGGATCAACTACTTCCTGGCAATCCATACACTAAAGAAGTTGTTAATCCTACTAGCAGCGGAAAATAAGTCCACAAAAACATGACTTTAGGTTATAATATGAGTACAAAATGGATTTTGCCATGAATGTAATGTTGTTTTGTTGTATGGTACATTTACAATTATTTCTTTTCCATCGTGTGTTATGACCTATATAAATTCTAAATTGTAAAAATCTGTAATACAGCACCCATAATAGTATATACTGTACCTCTTTACGTCTCTGATTTTATATTGAAGCATAGGTAATCCAAGGTATCGTGCCATGTTCCATCAGATGCCATAATATGGAGGCCTTGCATTCTAGGGGAGAATATTTATTTAATATGATGCTGTAAAGGATCTGCCAGACACAACTTCTGTGTTGACGCCCATAGTTAATCAGTCTGCACCTGCTTCTATGTCTGTGAGACTGACTCCATCTTCCACCACCCAGGATGGCAGGCTTAGGAGTGGGAGAGCCTATCACAGCCTGGCCAGACGGAGCTAGCTCCCGCCCTCTGTCTATTTATACCTGCCTTTCCTGTTCCTCCTTTGCTTGTGATTCTTCTCTGCTGGTTTCCTGGCCCTGCTGCAGCTTCTTGAACTACTGATTCTCTGCTTGTGATTGACCTTCGCTTTACTGACCACTCTTCTGCTCTGCGTTTTTGTACCTCGCTCATCTCCTGGTTTGACTCGGCTCGTTCACTTCGCTTGTTGCTCACGGTGTCCCCGTGGGCAGCTTCCCCATTTCCCTGGCTTCTTTGTACCCTTGTCTGTTTGTCTGTCGTGCACCTATTGAGTGTAGGGACCGTCGCCCAGTTGTACCCCGTTGCCTAGGGCGGGTCGTTGCAAGTAGGCAGGGACTGAGTGGCGGGTAGATTAGGGCTCACCTGTCTGTCTCCCTACCCCGACATTACAGATGCCTTATGGAGGCACTATATGGCGGCACAGGGAGTGCCTATAGCTCTATAGTGCCGCTGTTCCGTCTCCGTGCACACAGCTCTGCCATGTGAATGAGATCAAAACTATCACTTCAGGGTTTTTTATTTTATTTTTGTACAATGCGGCAGGCGTAAATTTATTTTATTTATACTTAATTCAAACTGAGGACCCTTTCCTGTTAATATCAGAGCAGGGACATACAAATAGATGACGTGTAGGCTGCATGTAATAAAAGAACAATAGATGCCAATGCTAATGACGCCAATGGAACTTGTGACCATCTCTGTAGTGTCGCTGTGTTAAATCTGTGAGAAAGTGCAATTACTGCAATTAGCAGCCGCTCCTTTCATCCTCCATATGAAGGCATTTTGCTGTTTCCTGAGGACAACGTGCTCCTAGTTAACACCATTTGTCATGGAGAATCTCCTTGTACTGTGTATGTACTGTACTCTTTCGAACCTTCCACATCTATACAAGTGGTTTAACCTCTTTTGGGCAATTCTGCTGAGAAAATGCAAGAATAATAAGATTGAATGAATAATATGATAAATTCATATGACCTGCATTATTACTACGCAATAATGCATGGCAATATTTCTACAGCAAGCAGAGCCACCCATCAAACAGCCCAGTATGATTCTAATAACGAAGGGCACAAATGAATGGGCAAGCAGCATATACATGTGTCCATATACAGTGTCTATCAAAAGTATTCAACCCCCTAAAAAGTCAAGATTACACATGACACTTAAACAGATTGTTCCTAAAGAGGTTTGATATTAATGCAAACAGTATTTTTCAGTTTAAAATGTACAATAAAAAAATCATCCGCTGATGAATTATGAGCATAAAAATTTAGAGCATAGATTTTTACAATAAAATAGAGGCTGGAACAATCTGTGTAAGGCCTCATGCACACGAACGTATTATAGCCCAGTACAACCTTTCAGTTGTACAAACCATAACCTATTGTATTATCAATAGACTTGTGTAGGTACTACTGTACCTCCGTATGCCCACAATTTCACACAGATGCTTTCTCTATCGGACTCTGAATCCGACATTAAAAATTGGATACCTTATGCAGCGGTGCAAAATCTGTTATACAGAGGACCATATGGTGGCACACGGACTGTCTAGGGCTCTGTAGTATGGAGTCACAGGGACTATGTGCCGCTGCACATCCCTGTTGTGTGCCAGTTGTAATCCAGACAAATCTGTTGACTTTTTTAGGGGTTGAATGTTTTTGAAAGTTACCTTGTGAAAACTGATTTGATGGATCTAATCACATTTCTGGCAATGGTAGAGAAGAAAACCGTGCGGCACTATGCAGTAAAAGTCCTTTATTATGGCATCCAACAAGGACTGCGGAGGGAGGACGAACAGACAAATAAAGTTACAGACTTTCACGCCCAATGGCGCTTCTTCTGACCTAAAAACACGGCTATATCGGGGCTTTAAATAGCCCACCTAATGCCATAATTGAATAGCACACTCCTGACGCGTAACGGCCAGTGCCCACTGCATGGGACAATCAGGGCGCACTTTAAGCATCCCGACTTCACAGGGGTGACCATGTCCTGGATTGGTTCAATCACTGCGTCAGGTGGGCTATTTAAAGCCCCGATATAGCCATGTTTTTAGGTCAGAAGAAGCACCGTTGGGCGCGAAACATTCTGTAAACATTCTTATTTGTCTGTTCGTCCTCCCTCCATAGTCCATGTTGGATGCCATAATAAAGGACTTTTACTGAATCTGGGTGAGTGCCGCACGTTTTTCTTCTCTACCATTGCCGTAATTGTACTTTGATGATCTGCTCTACTGCTGAGCACCACCCGAACATGAATTAGAAACCACTGATGTGAGTGTTGTTTACATATGTGGATATTCCAATACAGTAGTGCCCAATCCTTCTCATGACTCTAATCACTTTTCTACTTAGAAGAGTTTTGGAAAGTAACTACTGGGTTATCTTAAATCAGTGTATTAACAGAGTGCATTAAAGAAGACATTTTATTGGAATTTTAGCTTTTGAGTATTTACTTTTTCCTATTTAAATTGTGTGGTTTATGCATTAGTTCTGATAGGTAGACACTTTAGTGTGCAGACATTTTTTGGAACTGAAAATCAGTTCCATTCATCTGAATAAGAACACGCAGAAATCCATGCACCTCCTGCAGAAACAACCACATTCAGATGAATGGAACTGAATATCAGTCGCAGAAAATTTCTGCAACAAATATGCCACTTGTTAATGCACCTTTAGGCCATGTTCAGACATGGTGGAATTGCTGCAGACACCGCATCAATGCCGCACATAATCCGCGTTGCGGATCCTGTTGTGGATTTTGCTAAAATTCTTATGTAAAACGCACATAATACACGCCCAGTTGTACTTTTACTTTTCAACACGCCCAGTTGTACTTTTGCAAGCCTCATTTGCATAAATACAAAAATGGTCATAACTTGGCCAAAAATGCTCGTTTTTTAAAAATAAAAACGTTACTGTAATCTACATTGCAGCGCCTATCTGCTGCAATAGCAGATAGGGGTTGCAAAATCTGGTGACAGAGCCTCTTTAAGAAGGTATTTTTTTGAGTATAAACAGTACAGTATTTTTCATTTCACTAACCCTCTGGTTCTGTTGTTTAACTTTATCTAACATGCATAATGTATATTTTAATTAGTCTGTGCTCATCTGGCTGGTCCATGCGAGGGTAGGGTGTAGATTAATCCAGCCCCTAAAAATTGATATGCTATGCTCAGGATAGGCCATCAATATATAATCGGTCTGACAGTCGGGACCCCCACCGATCAGCTATTTAGAAGGGGCCGCAGTGTTTGTACGAGCGCTGCTTACCCTTCATTTGATTTACTTGATCACACTTTAATCGCTGACACAGCAGCAGCTGCGGATCACAATATAACAACCTTCTACCATTGAAGTGAACGTGAGAAAGTTATACTACTGGGAACGTACGCTGCATCCGTGTCAGCGATTGACAGTGTGATCAAGTAAAGCAAATGAAGGGGTAGCAGCGCTCGTATGAGCACAGCGGCCCCTTCTAAACAGCTGATTAGTGGTGGTCCCGACTGTCAGACCAAGACCGATCATATATTGATGGCCTATCCTGAGGATAGTATTTTACAAAAAAATTAACATTTAATGTACAAGTACTAAGGGATTAAGTCTTGCACAACACATGGTGTCTCTAAATGCCCCCATGTCAATCATAATTTGCATGGTTAACAAGACATTTTGGTTTTCTTCCTTAAATTTTATAGGTATCCAGATACATTTTCATCATTCTGCCGGCTTACAGTTGAAGCTTTTAATAGGCTGCTAGACATTGTCAGGGCTGAGATTACAAAGCAGAACACCGTGATGAGGATGGCGATTGCTGCTGAGGAGAGGTTGCTTATAACCTTGCATTAAGGCAGATTTTTTTGGATCATCTAAGGTCAAAACAATGTCCCTATCGAGTAGTTTATGATATTGCCCAAGTTTATTGTTTTTAAAAAAACATATGTAATATAGTCTCCTTACATGTTGTTATTATGAAATAGTGTTATGTCATGTAACTAATACGTTTTTTTGGTGTTTTTTTTTCCCAGATATTTGGCCTCAGGTGAAACGTATGCATCCCTGCACATCCAATTTCGGGTTGGAAAATCAACAATCACTGAAATTGTGAGGTGCACATGCCACGTTATCTGGGAAAAGTTGCAGCCAATTGTGATGCCTTGCCCCACTCCTGAGATTTGGTTACATGTCGCAGCGGGCTTTCAAACTGTAACCGATTTCCCAAACTGCATAGACGCAGTCGATGGGAAACATGTAAGGGTGCACCAGCCACCGCACTCAGGATCACATTCTTTATTTACAGGAAATATTTTTCTGTTGTCCTGATGGCGGTGGCTGATGCAGTACTGGGGACTCATGGATGCTGCGAGCCTCACAGATTGGGCTTCAAATTCTCCAAGATTGCCTGTCTCTACGATCTCCGACACCTCTTCCGGGAACAATGCGTCCAGTCGCCTTCGTGATGGTATCCAATGAGGCATTTCCATTGAGCCCTAACCTGCCCATACCCACAAAGCGGACTGAATGGTCGGAGGAGGATTTTTAATTATAGGCTGAGCAGGGCACAACGTTTTGTGGAGTGCACCTTTGGGATCACAGCAAATCAGTGGAGGGTCTTTACCTAGGCCATCCGATTGGACGAAAACACCATTGATGCCATCATCAAGGCATGTTGTGTACTCCACAACTACCTTCAAGACTACCGTCAAGATGTAGAAGGGGAGTCACACATGTCCTATGTTGGAATGTTGCATCAGCTGGGGTTCTGGTCGCCACCCCATTTGTGGTGTAAGAGTTAGAGACATTTTTACGGATTTTTTCATGAGTTCTGAAGAGGCCGTGCCCTGGCAATATCCTGTGTTGGTGGTGTGCAGCCTACGCAGCAGTAATCGGTGTCCTGGAAAAAAAAGTCATCTTTTGCAGCTATCCTCCTGTGAGCTCAAGAAATTTTTTGTTGAGTGATTACATGTGTGAAAAGTGACTATGATATTCAATTTGTGTTTGTTTGAAGAGCAAACCCTAGGACACCCACCCACACACTATATCCTTCCTCGATTCAAACAATTAGATAAGATTGACAATGGGCCCCTTTATCATATTCAACATATTTTCGACAAAATGTGTAAAGCAGGCAGAGCTGAAGACTCACTATTTTCCATTCAATTCCCTTTCATTGCACTTTCTGAAAAAGAGTAGATCACATAGCTTGGCTGGTTTAAACTTCCTGTCCAGTGGTGCAGCTAGTGTCCACCTGGATGCAGTGTTGAGAGGCTGTCAAGTTTCGGAACGGAGTTTTGCAAATAAGTCTGGTTTCCGGAGTTGCCACGCGTTTCTGACAGACTTTTATGCCATATCCTGGAGATATGCTCTCAATGTCTGGGGTAAAACAACCTCTTATCTAACATGTTATAAAGGCAAAACACAAAATTAGCAGTCATTTAATCCAAAAACAATGTCCAAACTTTGAAGTTTTTAGTCATAAAACAATAATATATTGCTCCAAATACACTCCAAAACACTGCTAATTAATTATAGCACTTAGGAAAACAGAAACCACACCCTCACACTGACCTAAAAGAAGGACCAGGAAAAAGGCAAAAAACCAAAAATGCTCTGTCAAAAAAAACCATAGCAAAACTAGTGGAATGTATGATATCTTTGAGGGGAAAATTCGGGACAGGAAGAGGGGACAGAGGAGGAGGTAGTGTTAGGAACGTTGTAAGAGGAACAGGTGGGAGGATAAATATGAAGAGGAGGACAGTTGGAAGAGTAAGAGCTAGCAGGATAAGAAGTCGAATATGTAGATGGGAGCTTTTGGAAAGAACGGTATGAGGAAGAAGTAGTAGGAGCAGACCAGGTAGAAAAAGGGGGCTCCTGATCAACTGAGTGGCCAGAGTGGCAGGTGGCGCCTGTGGCAAATGGGGCAGAGCAGTAGAAGGGTCAGCCCTACGCCCAGTAAGTGTGCGCATGTGGAAGATTAAATCTGACACATCTATCAGGAGCTCAGGGGCTTTAAAAATGTCTGAAAGGGCAAACGGTCATTCTCGGCCTCTACCCTCCTTATCATTGTCAAGGCCTCCGACTCTACAATGTTTCTTGTGTCTGTGGTCTCAGCACTCCCCCCCCCCCCAGACGTTGCAGTGGACGAGGAAGTACTGCCTGGGTGTGCTGAAGAGGTGCCTTGCACCGTCGCTGCGGCCTCTCTAGACTCTTGACTTTGATATTCTAGGTCCACGTCCTCTGGCTGAATTTGTGGGCCTTCATTGTGTGAATATTGTCCCTCCTTGGGCTCCAGCATCTGTGCTTGGCCAGTCACTTGCTAACGACGAGGTGGCACATTTCCCTGAGATCTACATTCAAATAAACATTTAATTGAAATTTTTTTTACTATATTATTTTTACACTTCGTCAGAATAAAAAAAAAAAAAAAAAAGGTCTTTTACATTAGAAAACAAACCAAAAAACACAATCTGACAGCAATTGTTAAGCCTAAAAAATGCTGACTAATTCCTTTTAATAGCAGTTTGAGTTACATAACAAGATAAGAGTCATATGTCATAATGTTTAACATTAAATTAAATTTTATTTTTGAACACAAAGACATCCAATGAAACCTATACAGTTTAATGACAATAGGTATGGAAGACAACTTTTAATGATTGTAATCAGGTGTTTCATTCAGTTCCATTTAACACAGGTGTTTCACATCCAGCAACTCGCCATGCTGTTGCGTTTAGACACATGTGTAACTCCATATTGTAGGCTATGGTTTTCGAATGTGATGCCATAAAATCTCATGTAGTTGTAATGTGTAGGCAAAACAGGCTCAAGGTTTACGTGGGCCCTTGGGCGACACAGACTTAGTGGGCCCCTTTGCGAGTAAACTCAAGGCGGAAGTAAAACGTCTGAAAACGTCAATTTGTTACCTCATATAGAAGTAACGCTCCCAGTTTGTGTACCCATATATTTAGTCCCGCCTGTAAATAGAGCCACAGTGCCCCCTGTAGGTAGTGCCACACAGCACCCCTGCCAGCCAGGGTCACACAGCCGCCCTCCCTGTAGGTTGTGCCATTGGGGCTCCCTCTAGGAGTGGAATTTACAGCCCAAGCGATGCTGACGCTGTGGCCCGGGGATTAATCTCTTGGAGGAGCCAGGGGCTCCCTCTACAAGCGGAATCCTCGGCCAGAGCGTCGGCAACGCTTTGGCTGGGCAATACACTCCTGGAGGAGCCATGATGGCAGCTTCATCATCCGGCGGCCGAGTGGGCCACCCGACGAGTAGTGGGCCCTGGGAGTTTGCCAGGTGCTGACGCCAGCCCTGTGTGCAGGGGTCCTTTTTTTCATTAAAAAAAATGACAGAAGTATATATGTTTGTGTGTATGTGTGTCTATCTCTGTATGAAAATATATACTTACGATCGTAGCTCTCTGCTTGAAATAAGAAAAAGTATCTCCTCAAAGTGGGCAATGTTGGCCTGCCTAGATGGAGAGGATACACTTTTGTTTGTTTAGCTACTTGCTTCCGGAATCTATCACGTACTGTATGCCACCGGTTACGCACGCCATTTTCTGCAAATGTAATAAATAATATAAAATGATGACACAGGGGATGATGGTATGTGTACCCCGACCAACCACATATAATGGCCTATCCTGAGAATAGGCCATCAATCCACCAACATAATTTGGTCATTTGTAGCCTATCTAGTGTATATGCCTTAAAGGTTAACTAAACGTTAGACAAACTTCTGACATGTCATAGTTACATGTCAGAAGTTTAGATTGTTGGGGGTCTGACCACTGAGACCCCCAGCAATCGGTAAAAGTAAGCGACAGAAGGGCTCATGTGAGCGATCATCCGCTTAGTTTCTGTTCAGCTTTTTCCGGAAAGCCGAAGTAGCGGTGTACGGGATCATAGACTTTCTATTGAGTCCGTCCTCCGATACATTGATTTCCGGAAATAGCCAAACAGAAACAAAGCGGCTGAGTGCTCACATGAGAGATCCTGCCGCTTACTTCTACCAATTGGTGGGGGTCTCAGTGCTTGGACCCCCAACAATCCAAACTTCTGACATGTCACTATGACATGTCAGAAGTTTGTCTAACGTTTAGTTACCCTTTAAAGGCCAAACATTTCAATATACATTTAAGCCTTCATATGATAAAAAAATGTACGTTAACGTACATAAAAGTGTTTTTGTTAAAATTAAAACACTGTACACATTCTTGAAATTAAACGAAATGCCAAAATGTGTTTACACTATTTAAAAAAAAAAATAATATTTAAACAAAACTTACCAATCACACCCTGCAAGCATTCCATCACAGTCAGGGTATAGACGTCGACACACACAGGTCCAGCCTTGATCCCATCTGTACCGTTCACTATACCCTGCACTGGAGGTGTCCCACAATTCGGGACGGTTATGCAGGGGCGTAGCTAGGGGGGGCAGACAGGGCATGTGCCCCGGGCGCAACTACAAGGGAAGTAAAGTGGGGGCACCGACCAGCGGTGTGGAGGCATAAGCCCTCCTGGCCGGTACCACCATGGACATTTAGTGCCATGGGCAGCGCATGGGACAGGAGCGGGAGCTGTGTAATGTAATGCAGGATGTTCTCCTGCACAGGCAGAGCGTGTGTGCTCCGGGCGGCTGCATTATACGTCACATGTGACGTCATATAATGCAGTCGGCCATACACTCTGCCTGTGAGGAGAACACCATTGAAGTGTTCAGCCCCAGCTAGCAGACAGGCAGGGAGGATGGGGGAAGAGAGGGCTGGGGAGGAGCAGTCTTACACACAGCTCTCCTCCTGCCTGCAACGTGTGACCCCTCATAACATGAAGATCGCTCCACGGAGCTCCGGACTGATAAGTACAGCTGTGTATGTGCAAGTAGGGGGAGGTGTGTGTGTGTGTGTGTGTGTGTGTGTGTGTGTGTAGGTGTGTGTGTTTATAAATAATTTTTGTGTGGTTGGGGGGATTTGACTGTAAATATTATGTGTGGGGTGAGGGGATTCTGTGAAAATTGTTTTAGTGGGGAGGAAGGATTTGACTGTAAGGCCTCCTGCACAATTCTGTTGGCCGTTGTACTGCCACTAATGACGGTTCCGTGAAACACGGGACGCACACGGAAGGCTTCCGTGTGCAGTCCGTTGTTTCACGGACCAAATCAATGCAAAGGCCGAGACTGTTCCGTCAAAAACAGGCAGGAGTAGGACCTGCCCTATTTTTGAGGGAACGGCGGCACGGTTCCGTTAAAACAATGGAAGTGTGCATGGCCCCATTGAAATGAATGTGTCAGGGTGCTATTAGTTCAAACAACGGATAACACCCTGATGAAAAAAACTGAAGTGGGCATGAGGCCTAAGGCCTCAAGCACACAACCGTTGCCAATTTATACGGCTGCATATCACAGATCCGCAAAACAAGGACCGCACATAGACTCTACTGCTTGTAAAATGTACAAATGGCTTTATGCTTCAGTTACATTAAAATAAAAGTGAAAAAAAAAGTTACACCTCATTGATTGGTTGAGAAAGCAAACATGGTGAGTGGGAAGGAGATGTCGGGAAAGGGTTTGGGGGGGGGGGGGGCGCCAAGATGAATCTTTGCCCCGGGTGCAGGAGAGTTATGTACCTGAAAAACAAAGACAGTACATATAGAAGTTTGATTTGTACTTATAAATTACATAATGTTTACATACTGCAGATCCTGCCATTCAGACATCATACATACAAGTAAGCTAGTGAAAACATGGCATAAACATGTAAAGTTACTTGCAAGGTTAATAAGAGTGGACACTTCCATATCCATTCGCCTATATCTGGCCATGGTATTAGCTCTGTCTTCCTGTAAGCCTGGAAGCCGAAAGTGGAGGTTTTCTCTTCCTCATAAGAACAATGTAATATCCTGTTCCTGAAAGAAATCCGCAACGCAACACGCAGCAAATCCGCAACACACGCTACACCTGCGGATTTCATTGCGGAATTTTAAAACTCCATTGAAGTCAATGGGGAAATTACGCAACAAGTCCGCAACAGAATGTGCATGCTATTATTCTGCCTGTATAAACGTTTAAAATAATTGTTTATTAACAAAATTATTAAAATTGGTAGGGCACAGAGTGCCAAAAGATCCAGGTACAGGCGTTGGCAACCAGATCAAGAGCGCAGACTGAGATGTATGTGACAAAAAGATAGATAATCAGCAGGCACCCATTCATGGATGCCTGATTATATCACAGGTGAAATGATCACATAAAAACTGACTCAGAGTGCTTGGCAAATATTAATGAGATCTGATTGCCACAGATTAGTTAACAGGCACACTCCCAACGCGTTTCTGCACCTTGTAGGGGAGCGTCCTCAGGGGTACGAGTTGCCTGAATTAATTAACGTACAGTTGCCTGTCAGCTGATATTCAGCTGTTCGTTTTAGTGTAACGGCGCATATGAGACATCTGATAGTGGTCTGACGCGCGCCGTGGAAACTCGGAAGTTTTATTCACCCAAGCCCCACCCATAGGGGCGTTGCGTAGTATCGGGCCGTCCAATGAAGGAATAAGGCGTGTGAGAACACACGCCACTACAGGGGGCGGTTCCATAGTAACCACGCAGCCTATGAAAGAGATGCATAAAGCATCAGTGGTAACAAGGGGGAGCTAAAGGTGGCCAGCACATACGGCGCCGATACCAACGCTGGAATAAGCGCTATGTGTACAAAACAGGGAATCTAGTGAGCAAAACAAAGCACAAAGGCCCACAAAGTAGTATATCAATAGTCAGGATCGGACAAACTATGGATCATCAGATCCAATGTAGGTAAACAGTACAGGAGAGAACGCTGAAAACGGTACAGGAACGAGCTCATAAACAATCCCATTACATATCAATGAAAGATACATGCAGAAATACAGTAATAGGGCAAGGCAAATTATAAAAACGGAAGGTAAGATATAGACTCATTGAGGCCCAGTGGCTTGATGGTTTGCATCCTGAAAATCCACTGGGCCTCCTTCTGTAGAACACGTCTGTGCCAATTACCTCCCCTGGCAGGAATACTGACATGTTCTATACCTTGGATGTGTTTCTCACGGTTGTTACAAATCAACTGCAGAAACTAGGGGCAGATCAACATCCACATTTTAATCTGTCACGGGATGAAACACTTGCACTCAAGGCACTGGAGAGTGACACGGGGATCATAATTAAACCCTCGGACAAGGGGGGTAATGTTGTTGTGATGGACCGTGCGCAGTATGTCACCATGTGTCATAACATCCTGAAGGACAGACTCTGCTATAGCATCCTGAGTGCCAATCCTACTGCAAAATACATGGCTGAACTCAAAGAGATTGTGGGGGAGGCTAAACAAGCGAAGATCATTGATGCTCGAGAGTTGTCATTTATTGTGGGACAATGTCCTCAGATAGCCACTTTCTACAGTCTTCCCAAGATTCACAAGGGTCTTAGTCCATTAAAAGGAAGACCCATTGTTTCTGGGATTGATAGTGTGTCTCAGAACGCTAGCATCTATTTGGACAGGATTTTGAGGCCCTTTGTGACGGCACTTCCGTCCTATGTGCGTGACACAATGGAGGTCCTCAGGAAGCTTGAAGGGATCAAAGTTGAATCCAATGTCCATTTGGCAAGTCTTGATGTAGAGGCCCTTTATAGCTCCATCCCCCACTCTTTGGGATGTGGTGCTGTTGAATACTTCCTCAATGAGAGAGGGGCTCAGTTTGGTGTGCATAATCAGTTTGTGCTCATCCTGTTGCGTTTTGTGTTGGAGCACAACTTCTTCATCTTTGAACATAAGTTCTTTCACCAGCTCAGAGGAGTTGCCATGGGTAGCCCATGTGCTCCTACCTATGCCAATCTCTATCTGGGCTGGTGGGAGAGAGAATTTGTGTTTTGTGACAGAATGGAGAAATATGTCTCTTCCATTGTGTTATGGTTAAGATTCATTGATGACATTTTGATACTGTGGTCTGGGACAACAGCAGAATTTGGAGAATTTGTCTCTATTCTGAACATCAATGACCTGGGTCTTTACTTCACCTCTGAAATCAAGGATAATCATATCACATTCCTTGACATCCAAATAGAGAAGACTAATCAGGGACATATCCAGACACAAATCTTTAGGAAAAGCACGGCCACCAATAGCCTTCTCAGATGGGATAGTTGTCATCCTAAACCCCTGAAGATGGGCATCCCAAAGGGTCAATATATTAGAGCGAGGCGGAACTGTACCACACTGTCAGACTTTCAAATGTCGGCCAATGGTCTGAGAAAAAGATTTGAGCACAAAGGGTATCCCAGTGGTGTCTTGAAATCGGCATACCAACATGCTATTACATCAAATAGGGAGTCCCTACTGAACCCTAAAGTATCTCCAGAGAAGGACAACGTTATGAGGATAATTGGTACCTACGATGTTGCGCACGCTGAGGTTAGAAATATTCTTACCTCATACTGGGACATCCTTAAAGCAGACCCGGACGTAGGTGGTTTAGTTGGGGACCGTCCTCAGATCACTTTCCGGAGGGGCCGTAATCTTAAGGACAGATTGGTGCACAGCCATCTGAAGACACCTGCTGTCACCACTTGGCTTTCGACTAATGTCACTGGGTCATTCCAGTGTGGTAGATGTAAAGCATGTAGCTCTGTTTGGAAAAGCAAAATATTCAAAAGTACTGTGACAGGAGTCACGTTTTCCAATAGGTCGTTTATCAACTGCCTCACCAAGGGGGTGGTGTACCTGATTACGTGTCAATGTGGCATGCAGTATGTCGGTAAGACAATAAGGGAGTTCAGACGCAGGATTCGGGACCATATTTGTGATATTCAGAATAAAGCTGACACCTCTATTTCTCGACATGTATGGGACCACCACAAGGGAGACCCCTCTTCTATTAAGTTCCAAGGTATAGAACATGTCAGTATTCCTGCCAGGGGAGGTAATTGGGACAGACGTGTTCTACAGAAGGAGGCCCAGTGGATTTTCAGGATGCAAACCATCAAGCCACTGGGCCTCAATTAGTCTATATCTTACCTTCCGTTTTTATAATTTGCCTTGCCCTATTACTGTATTTCTGCATGTATCTTTCATTGATATGTAATGGGATTGTTTATGAGCTCGTTCCTGTACCGTTTTCAGCGTTCTCTCCTGTACTGTTTACCTACATTGGATCTGATGATCCATAGTTTGTCCGATCCTGACTATTGATATACTACTTTGTGGGCCTTTGTGCTTTGTTTTGCTCACTAGATTCCCTGTTTTGTACACATAGCGCTTATTCCAGCGTTGGTATCGGCGCTGTATGTGCTGGCCACCTTTAGCTCCCCCTTGTTACCACTGATGCTTTATGCATCTCTTTCATAGGCGGCGTGGTTACTATGGAACCGCCCCCTGTAGGGGCGTGTGTTCTCACACGCCTTATTCCTTCATTGTACGGCCCGATACTACGCAACGCCCCTATGGGTGGGGCTTGGGTGAATAAAACTTCCGAGTTTCCACGGCGCGCGTCAGACCACTATCAGATGTCTCATATGCGCCGTTACACTAAAACGAACAGCTGAATATCAGCTGACAGGCAACTGTACGTTAATTAATTCAGGCAACTCGTACCCCTGAGGACGCTCCCCTACAAGGTGCAGAAACGCGTTGGGAGTGTGCCTGTTAACTAATCTGTGGCAATCAGATCTCATTAATATTTGCCAAGCACTCTGAGTCAGTTTTTATGTGATCATTTCACCTGTGATATAATCAGGCATCCATGAATGGGTGCCTGCTGATTATCTATCTTTTTGTCACATACATCTCAGTCTGCGCTCTTGATCTGGTTGCCAACGCCTGTACCTGGATCTTTTGGCACTCTGTGCCCTACCAATTTTAATAATTTTGTTAATAAACAATTATTTTAAACGTTTATACAGGCAGAATAATTACATCTTAGTAATTTAAACGTATACCTCTACACAGTAATCTCTAGAATGTGCATGCTGCGGACTGCAAATTCTGCACCGCAGCCTATTTTCCGCAGCGAAGTTATACTCAACGTCTACACTAAGTTAACTAAAAAGGTTTTGAAACCAATTGAAAAACCGTCTGCTGTGGATTTTCACTGCAGACTGTCCGCAGCGGAATTCCACAGCAATTCCGCCACGTCTGAATGTGCCCTTAGGTTGCGTTCCCGCATTTCAGATTTGCTGCAGATTTTGCATGTATTTTTTAACTCAAACCAGGAACGGAATCTAAACAGAAGAAGTCTATAAAGAAAGGCCTTATAGATCTGCTCTAATGGATCCAATTCTGGATTTGGCTTATAAAATCTGCAGCAAATCTGCACTGTGGGAACCCAGCCTAACAGGCAAGAAAGATCAGCGTTTGTGCTGCTGAACTCCTTTTCTTGATGGGCAGAGCCTACTGTAAATAGGTGGTGGTCTCAAGTTTAGAGGAATGCTCTGCCCTGACAGTGTTTTAACCATATATTGTATTTCTCAGTTTTGGCTTTCTAGAGACATTTGAGTTGGTAAAGAATGGCTAAAAATTCTAACGTGTACAACATATAGGGCATGGCCCCACGTGGCGGAATTCCTCCGCAACTGTCCGCATCAATGCCGCACCTAATCCGGGTTGCGGATTACGGCTGCGGATCTGCCCAAATGTGCAGTAAATTGATGCGGACTAGCTGCTGCGGACTGCGGGAAAAGTGCTTCTCTTCTCTCTATCAGTGCAGGATAGAGAGAAGGGACAGCACTTTCCCTAGTGAAAGTAAACGACTTTCATACTTACCAGCCGTTGTCTTGGTGACGCGTCCCTCCTTCGGCATCCAGCCCGACCTCCCTGGATGACGCGGCAGTCCATGTGACCGCTGCAGCCTGTGATTGGCTGCAGCCGTCACTTACACTGAAACGTCATCCTGAGAAGCCGGACTGGAGACAGAAGCAGGGAGTTCTCGGTAAGTATGAACTTCTATTTTTTGACAGGTTGCTGTATATTGGGATCGGTAGTCACTGTCCCGGGTGCAGAAACAGTTACTGCCGATCGCTTAACTCTTTCAGCACCCTGGACAGTGACTATTTACTGACGTCTCCTAGCAACGCTCCCGTCATTACGGGAGCCCCATTGACTTCCTCAGTCTGGCTGTAGACCTAGAAATACATAGGTCCAGCCAGAATGAAGAAATGTCAAGTTAAAAAAGCAAAACGCATCTGCAGCACACATAACATGTGCATGACAGCTGCGGACTTCATTGCGGAAATTAGAATCTCCATTGAAGTCAATGGAGAACTTCCGCAATGAGTCCGCAACCAGTCCGCCACTGCTCCGCAACAGACAGAGCATGCTGCGGACACCAAATTCCGCTCCGCAGCCTATGCTCCGCAGCGGAATTTTACGCCTCGTCTAAACGAACACTTCTAAATAGAAGTGGAAGGCAATGGAGAAACGGCTCCGCTGCGGATTAACGCTGCGGAGTGTCCGCAGCGGAATTTAAGTGAAATTCCGCCACGTGTGAACCCAGCCATATAGTGACACTGCTATGCAGACATTGTAATAGGAAATATTTAAAAAACGTCTATCATAAGATTTTAGGCTAACAAATGGCTGACGCCACTAATTAGTGAAACCGCGCGACCTATGTAAATTAGCTTTTCTGAGCTGCAACTACTTCCCTCCACTCTTCAGTTGATTGACGGCTCTGCTTGTCTTCAGCGTCATAGAAGCAGAGCCATCAATCAACTGCAGAGGGGAGGAGATGGAGCTCTAGATGCTGTACACTTTGTTTAATCGGCACTAAAACATATAGAGAACGTGCCAGGACTGCAGCAGTTGTGGTGCCTTTAAGAAGGCGGTGTTATCAGGAACAAGCTGGATCCGAATTGGGAAATTTAATAATGACTTGATTGGCTAAGTATGGGACAAGGGGGGGGGGGGGTGCAAGGAAGCTTCAAATACCTTTGGTTGTAGGAAGTAGGCCCTTTGACTTTCTGCAGCAGGGGAGTAATTTGTCCCATCAAGTTCTGGTGTTGCGTTCTACCCTGATGCAAGCCCTAAGATCTTGAACACTGATATGTTCCTATTCATTTTTGGGGAACCTTTTTTCTGCTAAGAGCCATTTGGATATTTATAACATCATTCGCGGGCCATACAAAATTATCAACTTAAGAATTACCCTGCTATATCTGGTCAAACATTTAGCCTCTTCCCGCCCAATCACGTACAGTTACTGGATGGGAACTGGTGTTTTAACGCATTTCCACTTAAGTGTACGTGAAGGAGATGGAGCTAGCTCAGGAGCTGAGCCAGCGCCATCACCGCCGGGTGGCAGCTGTCTGTTACAGCTGGCACCCTGAGGTATCGGTCAGGACCAGAGCTAGCATCCGATCTGGCCGATTAAACCCTCACATGCTGCGTTCAATAGAGATCGCAGCATGTGAGGAGTTTTTAGCCACCGGCACCCCAGCAACGTGATCGGTAGGTTGCCGGTTGCTGCAAAGGCGATCAGAGGCCCAATACTTACCTCCCGGTCTGCCCGGTCTGTTACAGCGGACACCCCGATGTATCGGCAGGAACTGGAGCTAGCTCCGATTCCTGCCATTAACCCCTTCGATGCAGCGATCCATTGTGATCGCTGCATCTTAGTGGTTTGTAGAAAATCGGCAGCCTGCCATGCGATGGCAAGGCTGGCAACTGCTACTATGGCAACAGGAGGCCTAACAATGGCCTCCTGTCTGCCATTACGGAAGCCGATTAGGCCCCGCCCGGAGGCGGAGCCTGATCGACTTGCTGTCAGTGAACAACTGTCAGTTCCAATACATTGCACTACATAGGTAGTGCAATATATTAGAACATCAAACAAATAGTTGGATCTTCAAGTCCCCTAGTGGGATTAAAGAAAAGTGTAAAAAAAGTAAAAATAAAAGTTGTAAAAAATACAATAAAAGTTTCAAGTAATAAAATAAAACACAATCGCCCTTTTTCCCTTATGAAGTCATTTATTATTGAAAACACATAATAAACCATAAATATTTGGTATCGCTGCGACCGTAACGACCTATAAAAATATTATGATATTTATCCCATGCAGTGAACGCCGTAAAAAAAAACTCAAAAATACTGCCAGAATCGGACTGACCCGCAGAGTAAAGTTAACATGTGGTTAACATGGTGAACGCTGTATAAAAAAAAATATGGCAGAATTGTTGTTTTATTGTCACCTTGCCTCACAAAAAAAAGGATAAAAAGTGATCAAAAAGTCGCATGTACCCCAAAATGATACTAATAATGACTACAGCTCGTGCCGCAGAAAACAGCCCTCATGCCACTACGTTTATGGAAAAATAAAATAAGTTAAGGCTCCAATAAGTCAGGGAAGAAAAATATCTAGTTGTGCAGCCCGAGGGGAACATTTCTTCTGTTTCAAGAGGCGAATTATCAAGGCACTAAAATTAGGGAACCAGGAAGGGGAGGGCCCAAACATATCTGCTGGAAGCGACGGTGCCCGTATTATACCAGGACAGCACTTCCCAGCAAAATTCCCCAAACTACAATGGTGCGGAGTGTGGACCAAAAGGGGGATAAGGAAGGACATTTATCAGTGCGACACCGGCCTGTGCAGAAAGGATTGCTTCACAGCATAAGGGGGGATTCACACGAGCGTGATTTGCGCGCGTGCAGTCTGCGTTTTTTCTGCGCACCACGCACAGCACTATAGAAGTCAATGAGGCAGTTCAAACAGTGCGTGTTTCTTGCGCAGCGTTTGTTCGCTGTGTACTATACGCGACAGGTTCAATAACTCACGTTGTCTCTATGCTAAGGAGTTTGAACTAACTAGTTGAAACCAGCTGAAAAGCAGGAAGTAGCTTAGACAGCAGGTTTTGAAAAAGAGGCCAAACCGTTTGCAAAAGCACCACAAACACCTTGCAGGCATGCCTCGGCAGATTGATGTGGCGAAGCTCATCAGGTTAGTTCAGGAGCGTCCGGAGGTCTGGAACACCCATGCGGAGTCGTACCATGACCGCACATTGAAGGAGGCAGCATGGGAGCAGATAGCAGAGGCGCTATTCGAGCAGGAGTGGGCCGATAGCCGCACCCGTGACCGCCAACGAATTGGTGAGTGGATATCTGTGTGTCGACATTGATGTGTATAATGACATCCATATTGGCTATTGCGTCCCTGCTGAATAAATGCCTGTCATTGCCAACGTTTCCGTTCAGTGGCATCTTTATAGTATCAAGTTAGGTTTGTTCTTGTGTAGACGTGTGGTACAGTAGTTTGTATGCACTGTCTGTGTGCGCAGTCACATCTGGTGTGTTTATTGAATGATGTGTTCTTTATTAATTATACAGTGGACGATGTAAAGAGACGGTGGCGCAGCTCAAGGGACCAGTTCCGTCGCGAATATGGATCCGGCGGCCGTAGCGGAGAAGGTGGAACACGAAAACGGCGCTACATTTATTACGACCAGCTGTTGTTCCTGCGGGAAATAATGGACATGCGACCGTAAGTACTCGTTGTTGTCCCTTTCTGCCCATGTCACCTTCCAAAAATGTCAGATACGCCAAAGCAGCTTTGTGTTTGCACATTAAATTTGGTTCCTCAACTGACGTGTCCCCTATATTCCTAGAACTAGCGACACTCTGGATGCGTCAGAAGAGGAGGCACGGCCCGAGTGTAGCCAGACGTCCGAATCCGCCGCTCCCCTGGTCGCCCTAACCCCGGAGGCCACCAGAGAGGATCCTGGTCCAGTCGCCTCAGCGCCTGAAGCAGGACAACCGGAGCAAGTGGCACCTAGCCATGCAGCACCCTGCCGCAGACGCCCTGTAAACCCACCCGCAGGTGCCCAGGTGGACGCCCGTGTTCTGGAGTACCTGCGGCGTGCTGCTGATGAGGACAATCATGATTTTTTTTGTCGGAGCATGGCACCTTTGATGCGGCGGGTACCAGTGGATAGGTTGGTGCGGCTGCAATCCAATATGCTGTCGCTAATCGACAGTGCGACACCCCCGCTAAGTCCAGGCCGGTGCTTTACATCAATAGAGCACTGGCGTAGTGTCTATATGCCCTCAGCGCGGGCCCATTTGCCAGGGCCCTCCCAACCTGCCCCCGTCTTCTCGCAGATGGCGCAATACCCTCCTGCCCCAAGATACCTCTCCCCTGCCCCAATGCCTGGCCCAGTCCGTCACTTTCCTCCATACTCCCTACCTGGCCCAAGTTTACAGGCTCACATGCAGCCTCAGGGCTACCCACCGCAGTATCACCCCCACTATGCTGTGCAGGAACATCCTCCTCAGGGCCGGGGACAGCATAGTGGTGCGGAACTGTCTGGTTACAGCTCGCCGCCCCATGCCTATCAGAATCTGTAGGGGCAAGTGTGTTGTAAGGCCACATGTTACAAACCCATGACATGCTAGGAATCCGTACATGTTTCTTTTGTATATGCATCATGTTGGTGCCATTATTTTTTCGGGTATGTTTTCCCGCCTGTGTATTTTGCTGGTATGGCGTGTATGTGCCACAAACATAAACGCAAAAGTTTTATATATTTCACTTCCGTGTGGACAATCCTTTTGTTACCTTGCGCACCATTTCTACAGCCTCTACCTCTATGAAGTGCCATGTTGTAAGAGGTTGGGACGGTATGACATTTCTCCACCACATCGTTGAGGTCTTCGTTGGTCGGAAGGGGTTTGGAATACCAGGAACTGAGGTGTAATTAGTATAGTTAGTGTTTGGCCATACCTAACTTTACTCACCCAGAAAGGCGCGCAGACATATAGGGCAGGAAATACATTGTCTCCACAAGAGGAGGTTATGTCCATGAATTCTTGGCGTCTAAAAAGGGTATTCCAAGCGCCTACCGAGCTTTAAGCTCGCAACCCACGTCAAGGGGCCTCAAGTTTTGCGAGTCCCTAACCCTCCCCCCCCCCCCCAAAACAAAAAAGGACTAGAGGGATAAACAGACGTTCGATAAAATAATAGTAACTTCCCCACACCTCAAATGGCAGCCTTCTGCCAGGTTACATCTCAAGGCTGGCTGTCAAAATACTCTGCAAATTGGTGGCGCACTCGCTGGCCACATGTCGGTGGCCGCCCAGGGCGAGCAGCCTGGCCCAGGCTGGTGGTGGGTGCAGATGTTACCATATATTCCCCATCATGAGCGGCATCATGGATGCGGGTAAAGTTGTGCAGCACAACACAGGCTTTGATCACACATGTCACATTTGACGGCGACATTTGCATTGCTGTCATCAGGACCCTCCACTTGCTGGTCATGATGCCAAAGGCGCATTCCACGACTTTCCGTGCTCTGCATAGGCGCTGATTGAAAATGCGCCTACGGTTATCCATGCCCCTCCGCGCATATGGACGCATGACGTGTCTGCTGAGGGCAAAACCTTCATCTGCAACCATAACATAAGGAACGGGTGGCCCGCTGGTGCCAGGGAGGATGCTAGGCTCGGGGACATCAAGTTGGTTAGACATTAGACGATGGCCCATTCTGGACGAGCGAAAAATGCGGGGATCCGCAGAGCTTCCATAGGACCCGATGTCCACGATGGTAAAGCAGAAATTACAGTCCGACAAGGCAAGCAAGACTATGGAAAAAAACTGCTTGTAGTTGAAGTATCGAGACCCAGAGTGGGGCGGTTTCTGCACACGGATGTGCTTCCCATCGAGTGCACCAATACAGTGGGGAAATTGGGTGTCGGTTTCAAACTGCTGCGCTATGCGAAGCCAGTGTTGGGCCGTAGGCTGAGGGATCACGCTGCTCTTCAATCTCAGCCACAGGACCACACAGGTTGCTGGGACAATGCCGGAAATAGTGGACACTCCAAGAAGGAATTCAAAATGAAGGGAATGGTAGCTATTGCCGGTCGCCAAAAATCTACAGGAAATCATACAAGCAAACAACAAAGCAAACATGTTAGGTAGGACATTAAGCACCTAAAAGAATGGGTAACCTGGATAACAAAACAGCACATACCGTAAGGTGACAAGGAGACGCTCCTCTGGGGAAATACAGCGTCGCATGTTGGTGTCCTGATAGGTTATTCCAGGCCGAACCAGCTCCAGCAGCATATCAAAGGCAGGCACAGACAGGCGGCAAAAGGCGCGAAATTTCTCGGGGTGACGACGGAGGTCAGCAAAGAGGGTATGAAAATGCCCTTTAGAGGTGCGTTGGGCCACTATTGGGTGAACCCACATCCTACCTGATCTCCGCCGGTGTGGCCGTAGAATGCTACCGCGTTGGCCAAACCTCCGGGATAGCATCCATGCTAATAGGACACGGGCCAGAGAGCTAGGTGGCATCAATGCAGTGTGGCAGACAAACTTCCCGAAAATACTGGTTGCAACACTGGGTTGCACCCAAAGCACACAAATGAATTAACACAGGTGCACACATCAAGCAGGGGTGTTGCATTCTTGGCCTTTTTGGAGGCTGCCGTCAACAGAACAGCTGCGTGCATTTTTTACACGCGCGGGAAAAACGCATGTCTTACGCGCGTATTACATGCATACATGGTTAAAATACGCATTGCACACGCTGCTGACACGCGCGCAAAACGCTGCGTTGTTTGCGCGCGCAAAAACGCAACGTTCGTGTGTATCTGCCCTAAGGGGGGATTCACACGAGCGTGTATTCGGTCCGTGCGGGCCGCGTGGTTTTCACGCGGCACGCATGGACCAATACAAGTCTATGGGGCAGTACAGACAGTCCGTGCTTTTTGCGCAGCGTTTGTCTGCTGCGCAAAAAGCGCGACAGGTTCAATAACTCTGCGTATTTCGCGCATCACGCACCCATTGAAGTCAATGGGTGCGTGAAAATCACGCGCACCACACGGAAGCACTTCCGTGGGACGAGCGTGATTCGCGCAACAGCAGTGAAAAGGATGAATGAAAACAGAAAAGCACCACGTGCTTTTCTGTTTCCGAACATCCAAACGGAGTGTCTTTGCGATGAGCGAAGCCGGACAAGCGAACCGAACTTCACCGGGTTCGGCCGAACTCGTTTTAGCCGAACCCGGCAAAAAAATTATCGGTACGCGACATCAGGAGATAGTCACTGTCCATGGTGCTGAAAGAGTTAAACTGTTTCAGCACCATGGACCGTGACTTCCGATCCCAATATACATGAACCTGTAGAAAAAAAAACTAAGTTCTGACTTACCGCTAACTCCCGGCTTCTTCCTCCAGTCTGACCTCCCGGGATGACAATTAAGTCCAAGTGACAGCTCCAGCCAATCACAGGCCAAGCACAGGCTGCAGCGGTCACATGGACTGGCGCGTCATCCAGGGAGGTGGGGCCCGATGTCAAGAGAGGCGCGTCACCAAGGACGCGTCACCAAGGACGCGTCACCAAGGCAACGGCCGGGAAGTTCTCGGTAAGTACGAACTTTTTCTTTTTTTTCTACAGGTTTTGCGATATTGTGTTCGGCATTCACTGTCGAGGGTGCTGAAAGAGTTAGCTCTTTCAGCACCTTGGACAGTGACGGCCGTCGACTAGCCTCATCTCTATGATGGCGGCTGCGCGAAAATCACGCAGCCGCGCATCAGACACGGATGACACACGCAGCTGTCAAATGGTTTTTGCGCGCGCAAAACGCAGCGTTGTTTGCGCGCGCAAAAACACAACGTTCGTGTGTATCTGCCCTAAGGCATCATTTACACGAGCGTAATATACGCGCGTGCGACGCGCGTGCATGTCACGCGTGACGTACGCACCTATATTACTCTATGGGACAGTGCAGACAGTCCGTGATTTTTGCGCTGCGCGAGTTCGTTGCGTAAAACTCACGACATGTTCTAAAATTGTGCGTTTTTCGCGCATCACGCACCCATTGAAGTCAATGGGTGCATGCGTTGCATGCACGATTTTCACGCATCACTTGTTATGTCCATGCAAAAGAGTTTATAAAGCTGGACCAAACAAGCACAAACCAGGAAGTGCTTGCGTATTCTCTGCGAGTGGGCCAGTCTGTGTAGAAAGTGCACAAACCAGAGATCTGCAGGTATGCCGCGTGGGCTGGAAGTGGAGCGCCTCATCAGCCTAGTCCAGGCCAAAGCTGCTATTTGGGACACCCGTGCGGAGTCGTACCACGACCGCACGGCCAAGGAGGATGCCTGGGAGGAGATAGCCCGGGCACTTTTTGGGGCTGAATGGGAGAGTGGCCGAACCCGGGACCGCAGTAGGATGCGTGAGTACCATGTGTTTAGAAGCGATGCAATGTCATCCCTATTGAAGTACTGTGGCCCTGTATGTGTCTTCCGCTCAATGGCCAAATGACCTTTTGTGTTGCTGCCGCATCACCGTGTAGCATGTTATTAGCAGGGTAGGGCCCCTCATTTATTTTAGGGCAGAGTTGTTAGGGCGTTGTCGAAATGTGTGACCATGTATTTGTTTGTCCTCCAACAGTCCTGGATATAAAAACCCGATGGCGGAGCTGCCGAGACCAGTTCCGTAGAGAAATGGGGGACAGAGGGAGAAGCGGAGATGGTGCCTCGCGTAAGCGGCCGTATATTTATCTTAAGCAGCTTATGTTCTTGAAGGACATCATGGAGATGCGGACGTAAGAAATTGTGCTTTTTTGCATGTGTCTAATGTTTTCTTGCCCAGGTCCTGTTTGCCATCGTGTTGTTTTAGTCAATGATCTCTTTTATGTTCTGACGCTGTTTTCCCATTCCAGAACCACCGACAATTCGGAGGACAGTACGGAGGACACAGACTTGGCTGAGTCACAGCTGCAACCTCCCGCTGGACATGCGCTGCCCCTTAGCCTGGAGCCTACACCCCTGGACCCCGCCCCTGTAGAGTCTGCCCGTGCCGTCGCCCCCCACGACCCACAACTCGCCGCCGCCGTGCTCAACAGCCAACCGCCGGCGGACAGGTGGATACGCACGTACTAGAGTACCTGAGGCGAGCCGCGGACGAGGACGGGCAGGACTTTTTCGCACGGGGGATAGTACCCCTGCTAAGGAGGGTCCCTGAGGATCGGGTGGCTCGCCTACAATGGATAATTGCATTGTCGACAGAAAGACCCGCCACCTGTTCGACATAATGCCAAAGGCACATTCCACACATCTACGAGCTCAGCCTAGGCATAGATTGAACATGCGGCGACGCTCATCCAAGCCCCTTCTTGCAAAAGGCCGCATGACTTGCCTTGTCAGGGCAAACCCCTCATCCGCAATGATGACATATGGGATTGGGGGTCCGCTGGAGCCAGGGAGGATGGAAGGTTCCGGCACCGCCAGTCGATTATTCACAAGTCGCTTCCCCATTCTTGATGAACGGAATATGCGGGCATCTGCAGGGCTTCCATACGAGCCGATGTCAGCAATAGTGAAACAATCATTTGTGTCCGCCAAGGCCAACAATACCATAGAAAAAAACTTTTTGTTGTTATAGTATCGCGAGCCACTGCGTGGGGGCTTCTTCACCCGAATGTGTTTGCCGTCTAGGGCCCCAATACAGTTCGGAAATTGAGTTGATCGAAGAAATCCCTCCGAAATTCTAAGCCACTGTTCTGTCGTGGGCTGAGGCATGACCGTGGTCTTTAAGTTCTGCCACAGCACGACACAGGTGGATGTGACAATGAACGAAATGGTGGTCACTCCCAAAAGAAATTCGAAATGTAACGAATGATAACTAGTGCCTGTGGCCAGAAATATAGAAAGCCAAGAGAAAGAAAAAGAAAGCCACAACACAGGGGGGCTGGTAAAACTGACTGCGTCATTGACTAAGTATAATTGCAAGTGCACACATACCTCAAGGTCACAAGCAGACATTCCTCAGGGGAAATGCAGCGTCTCATGTTGGTATTCTGGTAGGTGATGCCAGGGCGAATCTGCTCAAGCAGAAGATCAAATGTGGCCACAGACATGCGGCAGAACGCTCTAAATTTTTCGGGGTGCCGACGTAAGTCCTCATACAGAGTATGAAAATGTCCTTTGGAGGTTCGTTGGGCCACAAGTGGATGAACCCAAATGCGACATCTTCCACGAGTCTGGTGCTGCAGCATGGGTCGGCGGTCCCCAAAACGACGCAAGGTCATCCACGCAAGAAGCACACGTGCCAGCGACGAAGGCATAACTGTGCCTTGCAAATCCAAAAACGACTCAAATGGAGAAACACACACTGGGGTTTCTGCAGAGGCTGCAATTAAGGCGCTAAACCTGTTTTCACAGCAAGCAGGGGTTGGGCCTGCAGGCCTATTTGTAGGCTGGCCTCGCATTAACTACCTCTGCGTTTTTTACGCGCGTTTTAAACGCTGGTCGTGCGCGTGTTAAAAACGCAACAACGCTGCGTATACGCATGCAAAACGCAATGGCAACGCGCGCAATACGCAGCGTGTTTTTCGCGAGCAAGACGCACACGCTCGTGTAAATGAGGCCTAACACACATCTATGGATTATTTTAGTATTTTTTTTACCTTACTATTATACCACCTGACTATGCCCCTGATGTACTCTGCCCAGCTCACATATGCCCCATTATAAACATAAGCATGCCCAAACAGCAGTTTACTTCCACATATATGGCATTGCCATACCTGGGAGAACCCTTTTAAAAAATGTTGGGGTGTGTGTCCCCAGTGGCACAAGCTGGGCACAACATATTTGCCACTGAATTGGCATATCTAGGGAAAAATTGTAATTTTTACTTTGCACCTTCCGCAGCGCAATCATTTATGGCAAAGACCTGTGGGGTGAAAATGCTCACTACACCCCTTATTAAATGCCTTGAGGGGTGCAGTTTCCAAAATGGGGTCACTTGTCAGGGGTTTCTTTTATTATTTCACATTAGAGCCCTGCAATTGTGAACGAATACTGTGTAAGTCGCCAAATTAGGCCTCAATTTTACATGCTGCTCTTTCACTCCTGAGCCTGGTCGAATGTCCAGGCAAAAGGTTAGGGCCCCATGTAGGGTGTTTCTAAAATCGGGAAACACAGCATAATAATTAGAGCGCTGTCTTGTTATGGTGGCACAAGCAGGGCACCACATATTGGCATACACTACCGTTCAAAAGTTTGGGGTCACCCAGACAATTTTGTGTTTTCCATGAAAACTCCCACTTATATTTATCAAATGAGTTGGAAAATGACTAGAAAATATAGTCAAGACATTGACAAGGTTAGAAATAATGATTTTTATTTGAAAAAATTATTTTCTCCTTCAAACTTTGCTTTCGTCAAAGAATGCTCCATTTGCAGCAATTACAGCATTGCAGACCTTTGGCATTCTAGCTGTTAATTTGCTGAGGTAATTGCGAGAAATTTCACCCCATGCTTCCAGAAGCCCCTCCCACAAGTTGGATTGGCTTGATGGGCACTTCTTGCGTACCATATGGTCAAGCTGCTCCCACAACAGCTCTATGGGGTTGAGATCTGGTGACTGCGCTGGCCACTCCATTACAGATAGAATACCAGCTGCCTGCTTCTTCCCTAAATAGTTCTTGCATAATTTGGTGGTGTGCTTTGGGTCATTGTCCTGTTGTAGGATGAAATTGGCTCCAATCAAGCGCTGTCCACAGGGTATGGCATGGCGTTGCAAAATGGAGTGATAGCCTTCCTTATTCAAAATCCCTTTTACCTTGTACAATTCTCCAACTTTACCAGCACCAAAGCAACCCCAGACCATCACATTACCTCCACCATGCTTGACAGATGGCGTCAGGCACTCTTCCAGCATTTTTCCAGTTGTTCTGCGTCTCACAAATGTTCTTCTGTGTGATCCAAACACCTCAAACTTCGATTCATCTGTCCATAACACTTTTTTCCAATCTTCCTCTGTCCAATGTCTGTGTGCTTTTGCCCATATTAATCTTTTCCTTTTATTAGCCAGTCTCAGATATGGCTTATTCTTTGCAACTCTGCCCTGAAGGCCAGCATCACGGAGTCGCCTCTTCACTGTAGACGTTGACACTGGCGTTTTGCGGGTACTATTTAATGAAGCTGCCAGTTGAGGACCTGTGAGGCGTCTATTTCTCAAACTAGAGACTCTAATATACTTGTCTTGTTGCTCAGTTGTGCAGCGGGGCCTCCCACTTCTCTTTCTACTCTGGTTAGAGCCTGTTTGTGCTGTCCTCTGAAGGGAGTAGTACACACCGTTGTAGGAAATCTTCAGTTTCTTGGCAATTTGTCGCATGGAATAGCCTTCATTTCTAAGAACAAGAATAGACTGTCGAGTTTCACATGAAAGCTCTCTTTTTCTAGCAATTTTGAGAGTTTAATCGAACCCACAAATGTAATGCTCCAGATTCTTAACTAGCTCAAAGGAAGGTCAGTTTTATAGCTCCTCTAAACAGCAAAACGGTTTACAGCGGTGCTAACATAATTGCACAAGGGTTTTCAAGGGTTTTCTAATCATCCATTAGCCTTCTAACACAGTTAGCAAACACAATGTACCATTAGAACACTGGAGTGATGGTTGCTGGAAATGGGCCTCTATACACCTATGTAGATATTGCATTAAAAACCAGACGTTTGCAGCTAGAATAGTCATTTAGCACATTAACAATGTATAGAGTGTATTTCTGATTTATTTAATGTTATCTTCATTGAAAAAAACTGTGCTTTTCTTTCAAAAATAAGGACATTTCTAAGTGACCCTAAACTTTTGAACGGTAGTGTATGTATGGGAAAAAAATAAAATTTTCACTCTGCAACAACGATTGCACAGTAATTTCTGCCAAACACCTGCGGTGTTAACATGCTCACTACACCCCTAGGTGAGTACCTTGAGGGGTGTTGTTTCCAAAATGGGGTCACTTCTGGGGGGGATCCACTGTTTTGGTCCCACAGGGACTTTGCAAATATGAGATAGCGCCCAGAAACCAAATGCAGCAAAATCTGTACTCCAAAAGCAAATGTCGCTCCTTCCTTTCTGAGCTCTATTCTGTGCCCAAAAAGCAGTTTATGACCAGATATGGGGTATTGCCGTACTTGGGAGAAATTGCTTTACAAATGTTGGGTGTTCTTTTTTTCCTTTATTTGTTGAGAAAATAAACATTTTTTAGCTAATACTACGTCTTATCAAAGAAAAAGGATTTTTTTTATTTTCACTGCCCAATTCTAATAAAACCTATGAAACACCTGTGGGGTCAAAATGCTCACAACACCCCTAGATGGATTCTTCAAGGGGTTTAGTTTTCTAAATGGAGTCACTTTTTTTCGGTTTCACTGTTTGTTGGTCCTTTAGGGGCTTGGCAAATGCGACATGGCCTCCGCAAACCATTCCTGCTAAATTTGAGCTCCAAAAGCCAAATGACGCTCTTTCCCTTCTAAGCACTGCCGTGTGTCCAAACAGCCATTTATTACCACATGTGGGGTATTGTTTTACTTGGGAGAAATTGCTTTACAAACGTTGTGGTGCTTTTTCTCCTTTAGTCCTTGTGAAAATTAGAAAAAATTAGCTAAATCTACATTTTCTTTGAAAGAATGTAGATTTTCATTTTCACGGCCTACTTTCAATAATTTCTGCAAAAAACCTGCGGGGTCAAAATACTCACTATAACCCTAGATAATTTCCTCAAGGGTTGTAGTTTGCAAAATGGGGTCACTTTTGGGGGGATTTCCACTGTTTTGGCACCGCAAGAGCCCTTCAAACCTGACATGATGCCTAAAATATTTTCTAATAAAAAGGAGGCCCCAAGATCCTCTAGGTCATTCAGTCCATTACCACACTAGGACCACATGTGGGATATTTCTAAAAGCTGCAGAAACTGCACAATAAATATTGAGTTGCATTTCTCTGATAAAACTTTCTGTTACAAAAAAAAATTGATAAAAATGAATTTCTGCAAAAAAAAAAAAAGGAAATTTGAAAATGTCACCTCTACTTTGCTTTAATTCCTGTGAAAAGTCTAAAGGGTTAAGAAACTTTCTAAATGCTGTTTTGAATACTTTGAGGGGTGAAGTTTTTAAAATGGGGTGACTTATTTATGGTTACTAATATATAAGGTCTTAAAATTCGCTTCACAACTGAACTGGCCCCAGTAAAAATAGTCTTTTTAAATTTTCTTGAAAATGTGAGAAATTGCTGCTAAAGTTCTAAGCCTTGTAACGTCCTAGAAAAATAAAAGGATGTTAAAAAAACGATGCCAATCTAAAGTAGACATATGGGTGATGTTAATTAGCAACAATTAACATCACAAGCAGATACATTTAAATTTAGAAAAATGCTAATTTTTGCAACTTTTCACAAAATGTTGGTGTTTTTCACTAATAAATATTGAATTTATCGACCACATTTTTCCACTATCATAAAGTACAATAAGTCACGAGAAAACAATCTCAGAATCACTTTCATAGGTAAAAGCATTCCCACGTTATTACCACATAAAGTCACACATGTCAGATTTGTAAAAATGGGTCTGGTCCTGAAGGCCAAAATGAGCTTGGTCCTCAAGGGGTTAATTAACTCACCCCCTAATGCGATGTCTGGAACTGCTTCTCTTGGTGAGGCGTGTGATGTTAGCCGGTATTGATGTGGCTACTTCGTCGGTCAGTCTGGAGCGGTCGACTCTTTACAATGGTAATTAAACCGAGAAAGAATACCACATGTATGTGAGGCCATACCCATAATCACTGCACATGGGAACCCATACAAGATATACAAACCGACAGAACCTTCCCTTAATGCTATAATAAAGAATATCCATCCACTGTAGAGAAAAATACATAAATGATAAACGCGAGGTAAGGTGACTCAGGTCAGGCGACCGGACTGGTCCACTCTCTGGGCTGGCACGCACCGACCTCACTCAGACCGCTGCCGACATACTTGGCTCCGTCCGCCCTCCTCCTGCTCCTTAATGTGAGTGAGTAGGGCAAACGGAGCCAAGAAGAGAATGATGCGGCGACAGCGCAGTCTGACTGAGGTCGGGCCAGACCAAAAGATCTCGCAGGCCTTATACGGCCCGCAGGCCGGACGTTCCCCACCCCTACTTTACCCTATCGAAAACTAGCGGTGTCAGCAATTTGTTAGCCTAAAATGTCCTCACCAACTTCCTTCATGTACAGCCCTCTCAGGAACTTACTCCTCAGCTATGCAACTATAATTCCTTGCACTACCCGTAAAATATTAAGTTTGATAAACGTTTTTTGGTCTTACATGCATAGATATTGATGGATCTGGAAAAAAAACTGCTGAACTTTGGAGAAGAACACTTGACACATGTGTGGATTGTGCAGCAGGGGATTCTGGCTAGAGATCTGCTTTATATAAACCCAACCCAAATAATATAATTGGTGTTAAAGGGGTCATCTTTCATATTACAGTTGCGACGGAGATCAGTTGATCTGCAAGGATCCGACTCTCAGCACCCTTGGCAAACAGCTTATTTTGCAAGGAAATGTCACAGCCCGCCAAATACTTTATGTGTAGAATTACATGGCAGCCATTCAGCGTTCTGGCTCATAGAGGAGCAGGGTCCCTGGAACCCCCTCTATGATGGCCATATGCCCATATAAGGCATATAGGTAGAGGTTGTCTCTTCATGAGGATGAATTGAACACTAACCATATAGAAAAGCGACCGGATGTAGAGAAGAGGAATCACAGCATGATATATACAAAGGTCATAATGGGAGAACTTTCAATAACCATTATCTCAGAACTGGTCTAGATTGAGTTAGTAGTTATAAACAGGGTAGTGTAGTTAAAGTGTAGCTAAATGTTTGACAAACTTCTGATATGTCATAGTGGCATGTCAGAAGTTTGGATTGGTGGGCGTCCGAGCACTGAGACCCCCACCATTCGCTAGAACGAAGCAGCTGAAGCCCTCGTGTGAGCGCTCAGCTGCTTCGTGTCTGTTCGCCTTTATCCGGAAAGCCGATGTATCGGAGTACAGGCTCATAGACTTTATATTGAGTCCGTACACCGATACATTTATTTCCGGAAACAGCCGAACAGACGCGAAGCGGCTGAGCGATCACAGGAGCGCTTCAGCTGCTTCGTTCTAGCGATTGGTGGGGGTCTCAGTGCTCGGACCCCCACTAATCCAAACTTCTGACATATCACTATGACAGATCAGAAGTTTGTCAAATGTTTAGCTACACTTTATGTACTGCCCCCACAGAGTAAAACATTGTACATCCCGTTAGATGCCAATGCCGAGCTCTTAGCAACATGGTATTAGTAGAAAGCAATAATCATAACAAGGAAGGCACACAAATAGACCTATTGACCACCTCAAGTAGGGAAATTAGGCTTTGACAAGCAGATAAAAATAGATGGTCCCCCATCCAAGGCTTAGGTTCACTAGACTAATCTAATACTAATGACATATTCTGGAAACATAGATTGGTGCTTTGATACTGCAAACATCCAAAAGAAGGAAAATAATTACACGGAACTGATGAATATTAAGTCGTGTGGGATAATATGCAAATTAAGAAACTGGCAATATTACAAATTATTCTAATTGAGAAGTAAGTGCTGTAATAAATGTGGCACACAGCTGTCTAAGATGTATGAATTTTCTGTTTCTAAGGGTTTTCTAGCTGTTGTTTCGCTGCATCATTATCTGAAGCTGTGCTTTAAATGTAAGCCAAGAACTTGAAACAGCTGACTTGATAATTTTATCCTGTTCTGCTGAAAAAAACAAGATTTCTATCACGGGTAGTTATTATGATAAAAAGTCGTAGATCCACCGGTCAAATTGAGGATCTACATTAAAGGGGTTGTACAGGATAAGAAAAACATGATTTCTTTCCTTCCGAAATAGCACCACACCTGTCTATGGGTAGTCAATGGGGCTGAGCTGCAATACCACACACAACCTGCGGACAGGTGTGGTGCTGTTTTTGGAAGAAAGCTGCCATGTTTTTTAAATCCTGGACAACCCCTTTAAGTAGAAGTAGACTAAAAGTGTCCTGTAGGAGTATATGCAGTGAAGGAAATAAGTATTGGATCCCTTGCTGATTTTGTAAGTTTGCCCACTGTCAAAGACATGAACAGTCTAGAATTTTTAGCCTAGGTTAATTGTACCAGTGGGAGATAGATTATATAAAAAAAAACAAAAACTGAAAATCACATTGTCAAAATTATATATATTTATTTGCATTGTGCACAGAGAAATAAGTATTTGATCCCTTTGGAAAACAAGACTTAATACTTGGTGGCAAAATCCTTGTTGGCAAGCACAGCAGTCAGACTTTTTTGTAGTTGATGATGAGGTTTGCACACATGTTAGATGGAATTCTGGCCCACTCCTCTTTGCAGATCATCTGTAAATCATTAAGATTTCGAGGCTGTCACTTGGCAACTCGGATCTTCAGCTCCCTCCATAAGTTTTTGATGGGATTAAGGTCTGGAGACTGGCTAGGCCACTCCATGGCCTTAATGTGCTTCTTTTTGAGCCACTTCTTTGTTGCCTTGGCTGTATATTTCGGGTCATTGTTGTGCTGGAAGACCCAGCCACGAGCCATTTTTAATGTCCTGGTGGAGGGAAGGAGGTTGTCACTCAGGATTTGACGGTACATGGCTCCATCCATTCTCCCATTGATGCGGTGAAGTAGTCCTTGCCCTTAGCAGAGAAACACCCCCAAAACATAATGTTTCCACCTCCATGTTTGACAGTGGGGACGGTATTCTTTGGGTCATAGGCAGCATTTCTCTTCCTCCAAACACGGCGAGTTGAGTTAGTGCCAAAGAGCTCAATTTTAGTCTCATCTGACCACAGCACCTTCTCCCAATCACTCTCAGAGTCATCCAGATGTTCATTTGCAAACTTCAGACGGGCCTGTACATGTGCCTTCTTGAGCAGGGGGACCTTGCGGGCACTGCAGGATTTTAATCCATTACGGCGTAATGTGTTACCAATGGTTTTCTTGGTGACTGTGGTCCCAGCTGCCTTGAGATCATTAACAAGTTCCCCCCGTGTAGTTTTTGGCTGAGCTCTCACCTTCCTCAGGATAAAGGATACCCCACGAGGTGAGATTTTGCATGGAGCCCCAGATCGATGTCGATTGACAGTCATTTTGTATGTCTTCCATTTTCTTACTATTGCACCAACAGTTGTCTCCTTCTCACCCAGTGTCTTACTTATGGTTTTGTAGCCCATTCCAGCCTTGTGCAGGTCTATGATCTTGTCCCTGACATCCTTAGAAAGCTCTTTGGTCTTGCCCATGTTGTAGAGGTTAGGCCTCATTTACACGAGCGTGTGCATTTTGCGCACGCAAAAAAACGCAGCGTTTTGCGTGCGCAAAAGGCACTTGACAGCTCCGTGTGTCATCAGTGTATGATGCGCGGCTGCGTGATTTTCGCGCAGCCGCCATCATAGAGATGAGGCTAGTCGACGTCAGTCACTGTCCAGGGTGCTGAAAGAGTTAACTGATCGGCAGTAACTCTTTCAGCACCCTCGACCGTGAATTCCCATCACAATATACAGCAACCTGTGAATAAAAAAAAGACGTTCATACTTACCAAGAACTTCCTGCTTCCTCCAGTCCGGTCTCCCGGCCGTTGCCTTGGTGACGCGTCCCTCTCTTGACATCTGGCCCCACCTCCCTGGATGATGCGGCAGTCCATGTGACCGCTGCAGCCTGTGATTGGCTGCAGCCTGTGATTGGCTGCAGCTGTCACTTGGACTGAATTGTCGTCCCGGGAGGTCAGACTGGGGGAAGAAGCCGGGAGTTATCGGTAAGTCAGAACTTGTTCATGTATATTGTGATCGGAAGTCACTGTCCAGGGTGCTGAACCAGTTTAACTCTTTCAGCACCCTGGACAGTGACTGTCTCCTGACGTCGCGTACCGGAAATTTTTTTGCCGGGTTCGGTCAGAACGAGTTCGGCCGAACCCGGTGAAGTTCGGTTCGCTCATCTCTAAATTCTGACACTCCGTTTGGATGTTTGTAAACAGAAAAGCACGTGGTGCTTTTCTGTTTACATTCAGAGGTTGACAGCTCTTGCGCGAATCACGCAGTTCGCACGGAAGTGCTTCCGTGCGATCTTCCTGGTTTTCACGCACCCATTGACTTCAATGGGTGCGTGATGCGCGAAAAACGCAGAAATTTAGAACATGTCGTGAGTTTTTTTCAGCGCACTCACACTGAGCAAAACTCACGGACTGTCTGCATGCCCCCATAGACTTGTATAGGTCCGTGCGACCCGCGTGAAAAGCACGCGCGTCGCACGGACGTATATCACGTTCGTGTAAATGAGGCCTTAGAGTCAGACTGATTAATTGAGTCTGTGGACAGGAGTCTTTTATACAGGTGACCATGTAAGACAGCTGTCTTTAATGCAGGCACCAAGTTGATTTGGAGCGTGTAACTGGTCTGGAGGAGGCTGAACTCTTAATGGTTGGTAGGGGATCAAATACTCATTTCTCTGTGCACAATGCAAATAAATATATATAATTTTGACTATGTGATTTTCTGTTTTTTTTTTTATATAATCTATCTCTCACTGGTAAAATTAACCTAGCCTAAAAATTCTAGACTGTTCATGTCTTTGACAGTGGGCAAACTTACAAAATCAGCAAGGGATCAAATACTTATTTCCTTCACTGTATATAAGTATCATATATATCATATATCAAGTATAAGTATATATCGTATATCGAGTATAAATATCAAATATAAGGTTAATACAAAGATGTAGCAGAGATAAAGTTGTTGTTGAACACAATTCAGTGATGGAGATGTATTGATGCTAGAATGAACTAAACCAGGGTGGCGTGTCATGAGTCTGATGTAGTCTTAAAATAACTGTCCTCTCTTGAACACCGTTTTGTTTTTTAATAGGTCCAACATTCTGTGGTGTTTTGTTTCTCAATTGGAGCGCCATTTGTCTGTTACAGATTTTCAAATCCCCTGCAAAGACCTAGACTTAAATTATATAATTCTGTCACCACTAGAGGGAGCGGGGCGCTAAAAGAATACTGTTTATAATAGCACTGCATACAGTAAGCTCCCCCTAGTGGTGGCAGAGGTTTATTGTTTAATTTTATGGCTATGCAGGGGATTTGGAGCTCCAACCATTATAAAGATATATTGAGAAATAAATCAGCATAGAATTGTGAAACTAAACATGACATGGTGCTAAAAGGTGGACATAAAAGGTGGCCTATGGACAGTTCTGTATTACAGTTCTATATACTGTAACCTTTGAGTTGTACGGAGATGTAATACAGCACGCATATGTCTATAGGATCCTCCTGTACTAAGCAATAATTCTTTAGGGCCCTATTGTACTTCCGTGTGCCTCCCTGTTCCATCAGATGCCGTATTTCGGGGATGTTCTCCCCTAGAAACATAGCCTCTATAGAGGAATATCTCTATTGCCGGCCTAGTCCCGTCAGAGATCCGTGGAAAGATAGGACATGTCACAGACCCGATTCACCTGCTAATATGAATGGGTCCGTGAAGACTATCGGGTGCCACTCGGATGCGGTTAAAAAGGGCCCGAGTGGCACATTGGTCGTGTGCAGCTGGCATTAGTGTTACGTCGCCATACGGAGGCATCGTACAGCGACACATGGAGTGCCTACTACACCCTAGTATGGGGCCACAAGGCCTCTATGTGGCTACGTGCATAGGACTCTGCCATGTGCATGAGGCCTTAGGGTTACATTTTTTGCTTCTTTTTTTGTCTTAGTTAATAAAATCATCTTCTAGCTTTATGTCATACTCATATCATAGAAACTGGGAAAGAAAAGGTAAAACATTTTCTGAATATTATAAATTTATTTATTTGATGAATAATTTCCAGGGAAAATTTATGTAACTGATGTATTAAAGTTTTTCTTTTAAATCACGTTTCCTTTTAAGAAAATCTTAAAGAGCTTTTATGACCTAAAACTTGCTCAGATCTATGTGAACCCAGAGAACAGGTCACCACGGCAACAAGAATATATGTAGATACATATTAGCATAAACCCTTCCAGCGATTACATTTACAATTCGTACTGTGGAATTAATACATTTTGTTTAAGGAGGAATAACAAAGACACAGTAACTACCAAAATTTTATCTCTAATGCTGCCGAAAAAATGTACTGAACATCAAAGGGAATAAGTGAAATGAAAAATTCCTCGAAGTTGTCAATGATTAAGTGAGAAAACAGACTTTCAGTTCACAGACATAGGGAAAATACATTATTTATACCCAGAGAGGAACAAGCGTGGTTTATATGGAAGTCAAGTAATATATCTGGGACATACATGCAGCAACCTATGGACATTGAATTTAGTAATATTAGCACAATATCCTGCACATGGAACATTTTACCCAACATAAAAGGCTGTTATAGCCAAGATTTGATGTAAGAGTGTCCTAAATATAGATCATTGTGCCACCCGAACCTTAATCTGTGCCTATAGATAAAGCCTTTGACATTTGCTTTATTCTGGTGGGAGCAAAGGGTAAAACAGGGTAAAATAAAGAGTTTCCTGTTGATATTTGCTATAAAATCCAGTACATACGGGCTACTCATTCCATGTAATGGCTAATGTGTATGTTTTTATTATGTAAACATAAAAATAACTAATGGCCGATTTCAACATAGTTAAAATAACACCTAATGGTAGAGGAACAAAAGTATCAAACATAAAATAACTATAAACTGGTAACTATCTCCCTTCTAGGTGTTTAAATTGTCAGACTTTCCTGTAGTTAGTTGGGGGGAATTTATTACCCGAAAATTCCCAAAAGGTCCTTTTACGCCACCCTTGCCATTTTGGGAAAATGTGGCTTGGTTTCACAAAAGGGATGGGGCTTCATCGGTCCGACCAATTTATTATAATTGAAGTCAAATGTATTATAATTTACAAATTCTGGCATGAATTATAGTATAAATCTGTAAAGGATTTACCAGACACAGCTTCTGTGTCGACGCCCGTGATTAATCAGTCTGCATCTGCTCCTAGGTCTAATAGAGTGACTCAATCTGCTACCATTCAGGTTGGTAGGCTGAGGAGTGGGAGAACCTATCACAGCCTGGCCAGACGGTTCTAGCTCCCGCCCTCGGTCTATTTATATTTCCTGCTTTTCCTTTGCCTGTGATTCTGTCTGGCTTCCTGGCTCTGCTGTTCCTGCTAGTACTATTGACCTCTGCTTCAATTTGACCCTGGCTTTACTGACTACTCTCCTGCTCTGCGTTTGGTACCTCGTACACTCCTGATTTGACTCGGCTCGTTCACTACTCTTGTTGCTCACGGTGTTGCCGTGGGCAACTGCCCCATTTCCCTTAGCTTCTGTGTACCCTCGTCTGTTTGTCTGTCGTGCACTTATTGAGCGTAGGGACCGTTGCCCAGTTGTACGCCGTCGCCTAGGACGGGCCATGCAAGTAGGCAGGGACTGAGTGGCGGGTAGATTAGGGCTCAGCTGTCTGTCTCCCTACCCCGACATTACAAAATCTATGCCAGCTCCTAGCTCACGTAGATCTGTGGGGCGTAGCAAGGTAGATGCCCGTGTCGGGCCCCGCATCTTGCCCCTGGCAATTGGATAACCCCCTAGCCCCCCCCCCCCTTCAAACAATTAAATAAATTGAAAAAAAAAATTATGCTCACCTCGACGCTGCTCTTCTCCCCTCCGGGTCCCCTCAGGCTCTCTTAGGGCTTGTCCACACTTAGCGGAATTGCTACGTATTTTCCGTCTAGAATTGCGGATGGAAAATACGCAGCAGAATACAGTAGCAGCAAAGTGGGTGTGATTTAACAAATCTCATTCACACACTGCGTAATATTTCCGAGCAGAAATAGACCTGCGATGCGTATTTTTCTGACCGCAGCATGTCAATCCCTGCTGCGGAAAGTGGAGTGAATTGCAGCTTTTCTGAGAAGATGTCACCATCTCCTTGCATTGTGAAAAACGCCGCAAAATCTGCACCATTTCCTGCAGTCTAAAATGCAGGAAATGGTGCGTTTTTGCCGCAGCGGAAAGTCTGATACTATCAATGGAATTTCTGCCTAAATTTTCTACAGCAATTTTGTTACATGTGGACAAGTCCTTAACATGATGCGGCTTATTCAACATACTGATGCCAAGCAGTGCCGAGTCATGGTATGTGGTGCAGCACTGATGATGTTCAGTGCTGCGTCGCATTATAAGGCCCTGATGCTGCACAGTGTCAGGACCTTGTATGAGGTGCATGGCATGATGAGGGAGCCTGAGGAGACCCTGAGGTGAGAAGAGGAGTGGTTAATGTATTAGTTTTTTATTTTATGTCCCATTAATGGGGGCAGCAATGGATAGCGCACTGCCAGCGGGAAGATGCAACAGATTTATTAAGGGGTGTGCAGCTCCAGGTATTATTACCTCTGAATTGCTATGATATAAGTAATACATCAGAGGAAATAAGACATGGCTTGCTCTATTGATGATATACTAATTATTTTCAGTGCCTCATTTCGTTGGTTTCAAGATAAATTAAATGAGTCACCATGTTTTATGATAAATTGGACCTCATTTTGAATCTTTGGTTGTGACAAGGGGACATTTTCAAAGTTGAAATTGTAACAGGAAAAAGTATCAGTCTTTGATCACTAAATGTGGTTCTCTAGAAAAATATAATATATAAATAATTAATTAGCGTTACATACCTGCAATTATGGGGTTACAAATCAATTACTTAAGATTGATAGTAAATCATAACTGCTGCTATTGAAGAACACTTTTTAATTCTTAGTTTCTGCACATACTCCATATCAAGTGAACTTAGAATGCAGAAGCCAAGCTTTTCATGTATATTTAAATAACTGCTCCTGGATTTGGTGTGCAAAATGTAGGACTCCTAACAACTCATCAAATATGTCATTATAGCAATCCAATCCCACTCACACCATCTTAATGAGGATCATTACAGAAAGTTACAAGTTACAGTTTGCATTTATTATCTTCTTTTCACAGGTTATGTTATTAATACTACTTAAATTCTATTTTAACCCCGTAGGCTGGTTCCCACGGGACGGATACGCTGCGTAAAAAACACGCAGCGTATCTGACCTGGAACCCGCAGCACCTTCCGTCCGAAAACCGCACCACGCTGTGGTGCGTTTTTTCAGACAAAACGCTCATACTTACGTAAGCCATTGTTATGGTGACGCATCCCTCCTGTGCTGTCCGGTCCGGCCTCCTCGGATGACCCTGGTGCCCATATGACTGCTGCAGCGGCGGTCACATGGGATGTAACATTATCCCGGGAGGCCGTCCATCTGACGTCATCCAGGCCGGCCTTCAGGGATGACCTATCATCCCATGTGACCGCTGCTACAGCCTATGATTGGCTGCAGCGGTCACATGGGATGAAGTAGGCCGGACTGCAGCGAGAAGGAGAGCATTCTGGGTAGGTATTTTTTTTTCTTTTCCGTAGTTGCGCTTTTTGCTGCATAATCGCTGTGATTACGCGGCAAAAGTCACAACACTTGGCTTTCTGTTGCGGGTTTTGCAACCCTATTGAATTCAATGGGGAAACCCACAATGGAAAATCAACAAAATTACATTCCGCACCGCAGGTCAATTTATTAACGTTTACGTTGCATTTTTTTTCTGAAGTGCGGGCATGAGATTTTCTGAATCTCATCCAGTTTGCTGCTACTGTAAAACCTGCGGAATATCCACACAGAATTCCGTTGCGGAAATTCTGCAGCATTTACGCCACATGGGAACCCGGCCTTAAGGACCGGGACAGTAATGGCCTTGAGGACAGAATAATTTCTTGATTTTTTTTCTCTTTCCGTCCAGGTACTTATAACCTTTTTATTTTTTGTTTGACGTAGGGGTTAACGGCGGAGATCGGAGGTTTCTCTGATCTCTGCATTTCTACAGCGGGGTTGCGGCTGTGTATTAGAGCTGTTGCGCCACTCCTGACCGCATGTGAACACTTGCTGTGACCGTTCTATCAGCATGACGCAACATCCTGCCGCTCATGACGAGCATACACGTCATGCATCTTTAACCAGTTACAAGTACTTTGGCTAACCTCCCCCGTGCAAATGTGATGTAATGCAATGTACGTTCCGGGCTGCCGTGCAGTCATGTGATCTTCAGTCTGTCTCCCTGTATCCTATACTGACTTGCATTGACCGACTAACTTACTGCGGACGCGGCCTGGAATAGAGTGGATACCTATAAAATACATCACCAGGTAAGCCCGATAAACATGACTACATTGCACTACATCACATTTGCAAACGGGGCAAAAAAAAAAAAAGCCAGAGTACTTCTTTAATACAATTACAATTCATTTTTAACCATTTGCTTGCTGTTAAGTCTCATGCGCACTGCCATATTATGGCTCCATGTTGCACGGAGCCATGACATAGGGCACCCATAGAGGCACATGGGTCCTTACTGTACCTCCATTTGCCTCCGATTTCATATAGAGGCATACAGAGGATGTTATCTGTCCGATTCCATATGAATCGTATGTGGTATTACAGAGGTATTCTCCACTAGATGAATTGCTTCTAGAGGAAAATATCTCCATCAAAAGACACCAAATGGAGAATCATACGACGGCACATCTCCATACTACAGAAATTATGGCAAATTGAATCTGTCATTTGAAGGCACCAAATCCATTTCATTCAATTTCCAGGCCACCAAATAGTAATAGTGTTCTATTTCTTCTCATTATGAGCAACAAACTATCCAAAAGAGCATGAAATATGTTTGTGTTAGATCCAAAATACCTGTATACAGTGCCGCATCTACCATGAGGCAATGTGAGCTGACAGCCTCAGGCGGCGCAGCCCAGCTGAAAGTGGGGGGCGGCATTTTGATCCAGACGGACTGGACCGGGGGAGGGGGATTATTTTACTTAGCAGACGTGCCCACACTCCTGCTCCTCTCTGACGCTTATATAAACCTAAAAACGTATAGGGCACAATTAACACAAGTAGATAGGAAAAATATATCAATTTTTATTGAGAAATACAACATTAAAAGATAGGTCATACTGAGCAAAAACACAGAGACGTCTAACACTTGCAGAGAACATACAAACACAAAGGGGTAAGTGACAATGTCAAAGATGTATTTTTAACTGGGTGAATGTGGCCTGATCAAATTGATAATTTGAAAACCCCTATATATATATCTTGAAGATGTGAATCTGCAAAGTACGAGATGTGTATATATATATAGGCTGGATGTAAATATAACCAATATAGAGATTATCAACAAAGTAGAAGGCTGTAGTCCAGAATGACAAGCATAGTATGCCAGCAGTTAATGATACAGGCAAGTTAGGTGGAAGAAAACCCAAGAAAAGAAGCGTGTAACATACCCATTGTAGTCCTCTGCATAGAGAGAACGTTCTCTCTATGCAGAGGACTACAATGGGTATGTTACACGCTTCTTTTCTTGGGTTTTCTTCCACCTAACTTGCCTGTATCATTAACTGCTGGCATACTATGCTTGTCATTCTGGACTACAGCCTTCTACTTTGTTGATAATCTCTATATTGGTTATATTTACATCCAGCCTATATATATATACACATCTCGTACTTTGCAGATTCACATCTTCAAGATATATATATAGGGGTTTTCAAATTATCAATTTGATCAGGCCACATTCACACAGTTAAAAATACATCTTTGACATTGTCACTTACCCCTTTGTGTTTGTATGTTCTCTGCAAGTGTTAGACGTCTCTGTGTTTTTGCTCAGTATGACCTATCTTTTAATGTTGTATTTCTCAATAAAAATTGATATATTTTTCCTATCTACTTGTGTTAATTGTGCCCTATACGTTTTTAGGTTTATACTAGTTGTTTAGGGCAACACACCAAGAGTTACTTGGCTTCATTGAGGTCTAGCCTTCATATATAGGCTTTAGTATAGCATATATTTATATGTATACCATTTAGATCTCCTTCCTGCATGTACCAATAGGTTTATGTCCTCTCTGACGCTGTATGAAGCACCCGCCACCAGAGAGGAGCAGGTCTGCAGGAAGAGCTGTCGTCTCCTCAAGCCAGTGACCAGACGAATGAGGTGAGAATGCTGTGCAAACAAACTACTTCCTCTCCCTAGTAGGAAACAAGGGGAGGAATCCTCCAGCTCACCTGACACAAAAATTGGGTGTCGCTGTCAGCGCCTGGATCTTTTTCGTGTCGGCACACGATGCAGGAACAGAGGTAACAAGGAAGTTAAATCCAGCGCTTCAGTAGAGGTAAAATAGAAAAAAAAATTCCAAGTTTAATTACATTTTCATTAAAAGTCCATTGGAGTATGGTCCTGGTGTGTAGATAATGGGAAAGTATGATCCTGTAAAGCCTACGCGTTTCGGACGATAGCGACGTCCTTAGACTTGGCTGTAGTGTGTTTTGAAACTGGCGCTCTGGCAAATTTATACTATGTCCGGGGTGACAGCTGAGTCCTGATTGCGTTCCACGACTCTGCGTGTCACATGGAACGCAACCCGGAAGTGGGATGGTGTTGGCGTTAGATGCGCTCGCTTTCATGTCTAGTGAGTTTTAGTCATTTATTAAGCAACATGATCAGCAAAGCATCTTGTAATCCTTTGTTAAGTAATGTTATAAGTTTTGCCTTGTAAGATGTATAGCTGAATTGTTAATAAAGCTTGTAGTATAGATCGTGATGAGTAGTCACATGTGCGTTCCAGATCACGTGACCATGTGGAACGCAAACATGCAGGACGAATCACGACGTGCGGTCTGGACGAACAGATGTCATCCTGTTCCGACTACACATAGTGGGTAAGTATTTAATTTCTTTATAGTTATCAAGACTTGTACATAAATGATGCTTTATAGGAAATGTCAGTATTGGTGTAACTATAGCTGTAGACATAGCTGATTACCATTCGGATGAAAAATTATTATGGTGTTGGTGTGACAGAGAATGGCCAGATTGGAATATCTTGCGCATCTAGAGTTCAATTTTCACTAGTTTGGGTCATTGGATCATGGGTGCACGGGTAAGGAAAGTGAGATGAAGGCTAAAACCTATAATGTGGGGGTGTAATGCATGTCAATCAGCATATGTTATGCATGCACCACGGGGGGTGATTGTTAAAATCATGAGTATATGGAGAAGCTCTTGTTAGAACAAGATATCAATATATATTATGTTGAATCATATGATAAGTTGTTGGGACTGTGTATGGAGAGGTGGTATGACGTTGGTGGCCTCACTCATAGATTTAATATTGGAACATAAGTTCCTTTCTTAGATTTAGGCCATCTGGAAATCTTGTTTTTAATCTATAGATCCAGTAGGCTTCTCTTAGGTGGGTTTTGTTTTTTATGTCACCTCCTCTTTTGGGCAGATGAATTTTTTCGATAGCGTAGCAACGAAAGGTTTTGGTTGTCCTATTATGTTTGTGTATGAAGTGTTTTGATGCGTTAGAAATGTTCACAATATTTGGATTTCTGACATAACTGAGGTGTTCCAGTATTCTAGTTTTTAATTTCCGGTTTGTGCAGCCCACGTATTTCAAATGGCACTCTGTACACTCAATTATATAGATAACAGATTCCGTGTTACAGTTAATGTAATTTTGGATGATAAATGTGTCTGTTTGAGTAGAGTTGCTGAAATTTTTGGTGGGGTACGCGTAAGAGCAAACTTTACAGGGGTGTTGACCACACCTGTAAAAACCTTTTGTTTCTAACCAAGTGGTTTTTGTTTTGTCGTTTGAACTGAAAAAGGACGGAGATAGGACGCTGCCTAGGGACGGTGCTTTGCGGGCTACTACCCTAATTCCTCCTGCCAGGATGGTGCGCAAACTATCATCCTCCATAAGAATTGGTAAGTATTGGTTTACTAGATTTTTGATTTGGGAGAATTGGTTACTCTGTTGAAGAATTAATGTAGGCTGACCTTTGGTGTTTTGCTTGGTGATGGTCTTGTTGTGGTACTCAAGTAGCTGTGTTCTAGATTTTTTTGACATGATATCACTTGCTCTATTGAGTGACCACTGCGGATATCCTCTTTTTGAGAGTCTGGATTTTATTTGTTCTTCTTCTAGTTTGAAATGATTGTGTGAACTACAGTTCCGTTTCGCTCGGTGCATCTCCCCTACTGGTATGGCCCGAATGGTTTGTTTAGAATGGTTGCTTTTGGCATGAAGTATGTTGTTGGATGCTGTTGGTTTGCGGTATGTTTGGGTAGATATGGTCTGGCCTACTTCGCCACTTAGCTTTAAATCCAGGAAGACAATCTCAGTGGTGTCATGGTTGTAGGTAAATTTGAGATTACATTGATTGTGGTTCAAGCTCTCAACGAACACTGGGATGATGTTAATGTCCCCTTTCCATATAAGTAAAATATCATCAATGTATCTACCGTACCATTCAATACAGTTGCCATATAAATTGTTACTGGAGAAAATGTGGGACTGCTCCCACCACGACATAACCAGATTCGCCACTGAAGGGGAGAATTTTGCCCCCATGGATACCCCCCTTAATTGAAGATAATATTTTCCATCAAATTGGAAGTAATTATTCGTCATTAGAAACACCAGAACTTCCAATATATAAATTTGGAATTTTTTATCATAACTGCTATGTATGGACAAGTGCTCTTCCAAGGCAGTGTAGGCTATTTGATGGGGAATTGAGGTATACAATGAGACCACATCACAAGTGAGCCATGTGTAGTTTTCTTGCCACCGTAAGTTGTATAGTGAATTTAGGACGTTTTTGGTATCACTTAGAAAGCCAGGTGTTCTCTGTACTAGAGGTTGCAACAATGTGTCGAGCCATTCAGATAATCTCTCTAATATTGATCCAATACCTGAGACTATGGGTCTCATCGGTGGAGGGTGAATTTTTTTGTGTGTTTTTGGAAGTGCGTGGATTATCGGAGTGATAGGTTGCTCAATGTATATAAAATCCAGCTGTTTTTGGGTAATGAAGCCTTGTTGTAGGCCATCAATAAGTAGCTTTTTCATATTAGTTTTGATGTTGTCCACTGGATTTTTGTCTAAAATATTGTAGGTTGTTTCGTCTGATAGCATGGTCAGAATAGATGATTTGTAGTCGTGTTTATTCATGACCGTGACATTGCCGCCTTTATCTGACATCTTGATGATTAGTTCTTTATTATCCTGTAATGATTTGGCTGCTTTTTTCAAACCAGCTGTCATATTAGTTTGTTGTTGTTGAGATTTTATACTATCTGCCAGGTTTTGTAATTCTTTTTCTAACACCATCTGAAATTGGTCCATTGAGTCTGTCCGTGAACTAATTGGATAAAACTTAGGGTTTGATGTTTCAAAGTTAGCAGCAGTCGTGACTGTTTGATTAGGTTTTTCAGTGCACAGGTGTTCCAGGCACACAATGGTTGTAAGTTCCTGAAACGAGAAATTGGACTGGACATGAGATGTGTCCGCTGATGATCCTTCAATAACATTGGTTATATTTGATGAAGGTGTCATAGTATTGATGACCTCAGTAGTTGTTTCTGGTACAAAGAAATGTTTTTTGACCGTCAAATTGCGGATGAATTTGTTGATATCGAGTATTGTGTTGAACAGGTTGAAATTGTTCTTTGGGGCAAAATTGAGGCCCAATGATAATACTTGATTTTGTTCCTTGGTTAACGGCATGGAAGATAAATTTGTAACATTCGATTCTAATAATGCTGAAATTTTCGGGGACGGAGGCGGCGATTTTGATCTTGATTTGGTCTGTTTGTGCTTCCTACCGCCCCTCCTTCCTCGTTTTTTGACTGATGACCTGTGATGTCTTGTCTGTGGTTGGAGTAAGACCGTGTTCTCATATTCTCATCTTCTGAGAAACCTTCTGCTGAGTCTGGCTCAGTAGAGCTAAAGCTTACTCTATTGGGTAAATCTTTATATTGTTTATGTTGATAATTTCGTTTTTTGAGGATACACAAACATAATAGGACAACCAAAACCTTTCGTTGCTACGCTATCGAAAAAATTAATCTGCCCAAAAGAGGAGGTGACATAAAAAACAAAACCCACCTAAGAGAAGCCTACTGGATCTATAGATTAAAAACAAGATTTCCAGATGGCCTAAATCTAAGAAAGGAACTTATGTTCCAATATTAAATCTATGAGTGAGGCCACCAACGTCATACCACCTCTCCATACACAGTCCCAACAACTTATCATATGATTCAACATAATATATATTGATATCTTGTTCTAACAAGAGCTTCTCCATATACTCATGATTTTAACAATCACCCCCCGTGGTGCATGCATAACATATGCTGATTGACATGCATTACACCCCCACATTATAGGTTTTAGCCTTCATCTCACTTTCCTTACCCGTGCACCCATGATCCAATGACCCAAACTAGTGAAAATTGAACTCTAGATGCGCAAGATATTCCAATCTGGCCATTCTCTGTCACACCAACACCATAATAATTTTTCATCCGAATGGTAATCAGCTATGTCTACAGCTATAGTTACACCAATACTGACATTTCCTATAAAGCATCATTTATGTACAAGTCTTGATAACTATAAAGAAATTAAATACTTACCCACTATGTGTAGTCGGAACAGGATGACATCTGTTCGTCCAGACCGCACGTCGTGATTCGTCCTGCATGTTTGCGTTCCACATGGTCACGTGATCTGGAACGCACATGTGACTACTCATCACGATCTATACTACAAGCTTTATTAACAATTCAGCTATACATCTTACAAGGCAAAACTTATAACATTACTTAACAAAGGATTACAAGATGCTTTGCTGATCATGTTGCTTAATAAATGACTAAAACTCACTAGACTTGAAAGCGAGCGCATCTAACGCCAACACCATCCCACTTCCGGGTTGCGTTCCATGTGACACGCAGAGTCGTGGAACGCAATCAGGACTCAGCTGTCACCCCGGACATAGTATAAATTTGCCAGAGCGCCAGTTTCAAAACACACTACAGCCAAGTCTAAGGACGTCGCTATCGTCCGAAACGCGTAGGCTTTACAGGATCATACTTTCCCATTATCTACACACCAGGACCATACTCCAATGGACTTTTAATGAAAATTTAATTAAACTTGGAAAAAAAATTTCTATTTTACCTCTACTGAAGCGCTGGATTTAACTTCCTCCTTACTTCCTCTCCCTCTCTCTGCCTTTCGTCTGAAGCAGTCCGTGCAGAGAAGAGGGGGAGGGGAGAGTTCACAGCCTCAGCGTCTGCACAGAGGAAGCTCCGTGTCTAGTCCTCCCCTGTGTCCTCCTCCTCTCCTGTGTCACTCTTCTGTGTCTCCTCTGCCCCCCCTCTCCTCTGCCCCCCCCCTCTCCTCTGCCTCCCCCTCTCCCCCCCTCTCCTCTGCCCCCCCTCTCCCCCCCTCTCCTCTGCCCCCCCTCTCCTCTGCCCCCCCTCTCCCCCCCCCTCTCCTGTATCCCCCCCTCTCCTCTGCCCCCCTCCTCTCGTGTGCTGTGTCCCCCTATTTGTCTAACAGACCAGCTACTTCTGCAGCTGGTTATATCTGCTGTCCTGGGATGCCCCTGCTGCTTCAAGAGACTGCATGAGAGATCCTACATAGAAGGTAAGTGTGTGTATGAGTGTGTAAATGTGTTTTATATATATATATATATATATATAATATATATGTGTGTGTATGTGGATATATATGATTCTCGTGTACATATGATACTGTAAGGACATTCACACATTGTAGTTTTTCAGCAATAATTTAGAAACTGTTTTTGCTGTGCTTTTGTGTAAATAGTGGGAAAACTGATGTGTAGAGTATATAGTGTATATACTGGTATTGTGTGTGTAGACTGTGTAGCAGTATTGTGCGTAGTGTATGTTGCAATATTATAGGCAGTGGCGTAGCTGTAGGGCTCGCAGCGGTCGCAATTGCGACCGAGCCCCGAAGCCAGGGGGGCCCGCAGCCCCCCGCACCACATCATCAAAAAGTTACTATAGTAACTCGGGCCGCGGGCCCCTGTTACTATAGTAACTGACAGTACTTACCCTTCTGGTTTCCGGGGCGCAGTGGAGGTCCTGACGTCAAGCGCTGTGCGCAGCGCATGACGTCATACCGCTATTCACCGCACACAACATCGTGATCCTGGATAGAGTTAGGACAGAGCTTCCTCCGTGGCTGAAGAGGAGAGTAAGATTAATATCCCTTTCTGCTGAAGCTGATTGGCAGGGTCCGACTCCCGGGATCCGCCAATCAGCTGTTTTGAAGGGGCCGCAGTGTTTGTACGAGAGCTGCTTCCCCTTCATTCCGGTCACTTAATTCCGGTCACACTGTGAATCCGTGTCGGCGATTCACAGTGTGAGCGAGTAAGGGAAATGAAGGGGAAGCAGCTCTCGTACGAGTGCTGTGGCCCCTTCAAAACTGCTGATTTGCGGGTCCCGGGAGACGGACAACGACACATCAGCTATTGATGGCCTATCCTGAGGATAGGCCATCAATGTTTAGGGACTGGACAAGTCCTTTAAGCCTACGATGTAGCAGGTTTAGAGGGCCCATGAGACAGGATCACAGATTGTGTGATGCTGTCTGCTGGGCCCTGTATCTAAGCCAATCACATGGTAGGCTTAGATACATGGCCCATGTGTGATCCTGTCTGATGGGCCCTGTATTACTGTATAGGATTACTGTCTGCCTGACCCTGTATATAAGCCTACCTTGTGGTAGGCTTAGATACAGGGTCCCACAGACAATATCACACATGGGCCCTGTATCTAAGCCTAACACGTGTTACTAATCGTTTTTTGTGTGTTTTCTTACACAAGATTTTAGATTCCAGGACTACTTCGATGACGGCTGTTTTTATTATCAATAAAATGGTTAATGAGGGTTGTGTGGTTTATTTTTATTTCAATAAAATATTTTTTCTATGTCTTTGTTTTTTTTTTTAAACTTTATTACTACCGCCTTAGTAATGGCCGCCGGCTGATTGACAGCGTCCATTACTAAGGCGGGGCTTAGTCTTAGCCGGTGCAGAGGCGAACACTAACCCTCTTTATTACCCCGGTACCCACCGCCACCAGGGGTGCTGGGAAGAGCCGGGTACGATCTAGTAACTGACCATCTGTAGTGATGGTCGGGCAATGGGGCGGCAGCAGGCTGTGGAAGGCCTTATACAGTGGCCCTTCCCACCCTGGTAATGCTAGGCTGCTGCTGCTTTATTGTATCTGGCTGGTTATGAAAAATGGGGGGGACCCCACGTCATTTAAAAAAAAAAAAATACAAAATAATTGGAAAGAACGATGTGGGGTCCCCCCTAATTTTCATAACCAGCCAGATACAACACAGCAGCAGCAATCAGCATTACCAGGGTGGTAGGGGCCACTGTTTTTGGCCTTCCCCAGCCTAATACTACCAGCCTGCGGCCGCCCCGGTGTCTGGTCGTCACTGCAGATGGTCGGGTATTGGTTCGTACCCGGCTCTTCCCAGTACCCCTGGTGGCGGTGGGTACCGGGGTAATAATGGGGGTTAGTGTTAGCCTCTGCACCTGCTAACATTAAAGAGGCTCTGTCACCAGATTCTCAAACCCCTATCTCCTATTGCATGTGATCGGCGCTGCAATGTAGATAACAGTAACGGTTTTTTTTTTTTAAAAACGTTCATTTTTGGCCAAGTTATGAGCTATTTTATATATATATTTATGCAAAAGAGCTTTGAAATGGACAACTGGGCGTTTTTTTTTTTTCGTTATGTCCAACTGGGCGTGTATTGTGTTTTTAACTGGGCGTGTTTATGTGTATGACGCTGACCAATCAGTGACCAGTCAGCATCATACACTCCTCAACATCTGCACGCTCCTCTCCTGAAATATTCTGTGCTGCTGTGAACCCTGCTTTTACCATTACATAGCTCAGTCTGTTACCTCTCCTCCACTCCTGTCCTCAATAACACCTTCACATGATTGGCAAGTCACCACCCCGCACAAGATCCGCACGCTCATCTCCTGAAATACTCTGTGCTGCCTTAAACTCTGTGGACAGGTCAGGATCCTGTTTTTTTTTAAATGCTGCTGGGGAACCCGCTCGATCCACTATATAAGGCTGCGCCTCCATCCTCTTCTGCCCCAGTCACTTATTCCCAAGCACTGTAAACTTTCAGATTGGTTGCGCTGTGAATATTCGGAGAACGTGATTGGTTTATGTGCAGGGTAATGAACATACAGACAAGCAGTAGAAGACTGAATTCAATGAAATGCTCAGCCCTTAGTCAGTCTTCTACTGCTTGTCTGTATGTTAATTACCCTGCACATAAACTAATCACGTTCTCCGAATATTCACAGCGCAACCAATCTGAAAGTTTACAGTGCTTGGGAATAAGTGACTGGAACAGAAGAGGATGGAGGCGCAGCCTTATATAGTGGATCGAGCGGGTTCCCCAGCAGCATTTAAAAAAAACAGGATCCTGACCTGTCCACA